>NC_090989.1:238614902-238917932 GCF_041146395.1 Eulemur rufifrons
GTGCCAAGGAGCCCTGCCCCGCAGCTGGCTCGGGCGCCCCGGCTCAGCGCGCCGCCGCACCTGCCCGGGCGGCCCCGCGCTCGGGGCGGGGCTTCCCGCGTCCCCTTTAAGAGGCCGCATCACCCGCCCCTGACGTCAGAGTGTCTCTCCGCACCAGCCCGCGTCCCGCTCGGCTCCGCGCCCCGGCGCTTACAGCCCCGGCGGCTGCACGACGAGTGGCGGCCCGGCGAGCGCGCCGCCCCGCCCGGCTCCCCGTCCGGCTCCGCCGCCGCCTCCTTTCTGCACTCGCAGCGCCCGCGCGTCCGCCTGCACCATGTCGGTGGCCGGGCTCAAGAAGCAATTCCACAAAGCCACTCAGGTAAGGCGCGTGACAGGTGCGTTGCAGAGCGGTCCCGGGCGAAGCTGCAAGGGGGGCGCTCGGCGTTTGCCGTCCGGCGGGAGCTTGGGGACCCCAGCCCGGCGCCTCGCCCGCGCCGACCGCGCCCCGCCGCGGCTGCGGCTCCGGGCATCCCTGCGCTGGGTGTCCGCCCTCCGTCCCCCGCCCCGGGCTCGGTGCGGCGTTGCGGGCGCCCGCGGGTCCTCGGCGTCCCGCCCGGTCTCCCTGTTCGCTGCCCCCGCACCACCTCGAGCCGGCGCTGCGGGAAGGGGACCGTGGCGGCACTGCCGCCGTGACGCGCAGGTGCCCGGGCGGCGCGGCGGGAGATTATGTAAAGTCGCCTCTTCCCGGGTGACCTTGCGGTGCCGGTGCGCCCGGCTGTCCCGGGATGTGTTGGCACGAGCGGCTTCCCCGCACTGGGGGTGGCTGCGGAGATGCCCGCGGTCTGCGCTCTTCCCCCTTCTCCCCACTTCCCCACCATGGTCACAATCTCTCCTTCCCGTCGTCCTCAGGCTCCAGAGTGGTGGGAGAACGGGGGCTTCCTCGGGGAAGCGCTTGCGTTAACTTTTCCCTGGAGAACTCCTCTGAGGTCCTGAAACTCCTCTGAGGCCATGGCTTGACCAGCAGTCTGCGTGTCTTTAAAAATTTCTCCTGGGTTTTGCTGCCTTAGCATAACCACATTGTTGAAGACTCAAAATCACCATGTATTTTAAAGTATTATTTTTAGTGAGCCTTTTACATCTTGGCTGTGCCCGTTTTTCTTTATGGGGTTAATAAGCAGCGATTATAATAAAACTGATTAAGTCAGGTGCTAATAATTTAAATCTCATTGGGCTCAGCTGAAGAATTTTACATAGCGAAAAATAAATGAATACTTGTGCTGTGACCTATTTCTTATATAATGTGTGTGATTACTATTTTATTTTTATGAAACAGGTTCAAGTTTAAGGGATCTTTAGCTAAGGACTTTATTGGCTTACCTTTAAACATTTTGCATAATTTAGCTTTAAGTATTTTTTCATAGGTTTGCCTTAATTAATGGTGAGCTTTCTCATAATTTCTTGGAAGTAGTGAGGTTTTTCCCAGGCTGCCACAATAACAGCTCTGTTATAAACCACATCCAGAAAAGATGAGAGCTGTGCTTTACAGATCTTCGTTAATTTAGGGGGACAGATGCAGCGTGACATTCATCTCGTGTGTGTGTGTGTGTGTGTGTGTGTGTATGTGTATGTGTATGCATGCATATGTGTGCATGCCTGTGCGTCATCTCTGTCACCATAGACTTGATAGGATCACTTATGTATGTCAGTGTAGGAAATCAGTAAGTACGAAATAGTAGGACTATGACGGTTAAAAACGTCCCTTAATGTAACTATTTTTGCTTTTCTAGTTGGAGCTTTCTGTGACCTCTCTGCCAGAAATGTTTGTAAAGATAAGTGCATTGTTTGTTGGTGGAATTTGGAAGGCCTCTACTAACTTTGTATTTCAAGTTCCTTCAGGTTTAAAGAACCAGGATGTGTGCTGCCCAGGAATTCTTTGGCAGGACTTCTTTGATGTTACTGACTTTTTTTAATTCCAGGTTCTGATCACTTCTCAAAAGCAGACCTCAGCACTGCATTTACCAACACAACATCCGTTTTCCATTTTGATCCTGAAGATTTCCTTTGCAAAGCTTGGTGCCCTAAAAGGCAATTAGTGAGCCTTGGCTTTGGAGTGGGAAGGGCTAAGGTTTGAATCCCCCTCTGCTGTCTCTGACCTTGAGTGAGTTATTTAACTTCTGAACCTGTCCTTGCTAAAATGAAGATAATACCTAAGAAATAATACCTATTTCTTAGGGTTGATGTGAGGATAAATGAGTTTGTAGAACACACAAAAAAAGTGTTAGATAAATGATAGCTACTAACATTCAAGACAATTTTATTAATATAAGATACTATTCCTTATACTAGTAGTAATGAGACAGAGGAAATTATCCAAGCTAGATTTTTTTAGCTTTGCTAATTTACAGAATAATCAGACAGCTAAATCTTGAGGTGGCATGTAGCTCTTAAGTTTGAAGTAAAAAATTTGAATTATGTCAGGAAAGAACATCATAAATGGTTGGAGAAGGTCTGCTTGTGATGAGATAAGATTGCTGTGTATCACACTGAATCCAGATGAAGAATCAATTCATCATTTTTTTCCTTGAACTGAAAAACCTTTTATTTTAAAGGTGAAGCAACACGTAATCTCTTATCCATAACTTAGTGTAGCACAGTGTTAGAAAGCCAAAGGCAAAAATTACTCTCCTGTGCGTGTGTGTGTATTTGGAGGGCATGTCAAGCTGGTGTTAATGTTTTCATGTGACAGAGAATTAGAGAAACAGTCATGTCCTACTTTTGCAGCCGTTTTCCCCATACAGGTCCATTCTGTTATCTACAGAGGAAGCTTTTAGACCTAGAATTACTTTCTTTGGAGAACTTACATGCCAAATTATACAGCCTATGTTTATAAGTAGAAGGCTGCTTTTCAGGCAATCATTTCTTTTTCTGTGGGACTGAGCTTTTTTGCTTATGTTAAGGAGGGGTGACATTTGTGTTAATAAAATCAGTATACTTTTAGTGTTTGTACCACTGATTTGGAATTTTTGATTATGTGTGTCACAACTGTTCCATATTAGAACTGTATTTCTACCTTCTTGCTGACAGTTATTTTCAATATATTTACTATTTGGAGGTGAAAAAAGGCTTTTGCCAAATAAAATTTATTAGAGGAGAAAATCTTTTCACTATGTAAACATATTAAAATAGCAAAAATTGATCATTTACTTTAATGTACTTTATTGATCATAAAGATGTATTTACCATGCAATCAGAATAAACAAGGTAGTTTTTTTACTGTAAAATAGGGCAAATGAGCATATATTACTCTACATTTAGTAAGTTTTATTCATATTGAGATTTTATTTTACAAAAGTAATGTCAGTTTTTTTCACTTGTTTTAAACTGGCAGCAACTTAGGTAAAAATAACTCTGGTTCCAAGGAACGTGATGCTCTTACAAAATGTGTGGCTTTTAAAATTTCACTCTATCATGCATTTGATGTGGACATATTTTGCTTTATAGTAACATGTGAAAGTCTGTTACAGAGTAAAATGTATTTTGTCATTGCTTTAGTTTGCTGGAGCTGCCGTAACAAAGTACCACAAACCCAGTGGCTTCAACAACACACAAGTATCGTCTCACACTTCTTGAGACAAGGATGCCGAAAATCTGAGATCAAGATGTCTGTAGAGCCATGTTCCCTCTGAAGGTACTAGGCAGGAGCTGTTCCAGGCCACTCTCCTAGCTTCTGGTGCTTTGTTGGCCTTCCTTGGCTTGTAGATGTGTCACCTGATCTCTGCCTTCATGTTTAGATGGCATTCTCCCTTGTATGTGAGGATACCAGTCATATTGGATTGGGGGCCCACCTGGCTCCAGTATGTCCTCAGCTTAAGTAATTATACCTGTAATGCACCTGTTTCCAAATACGGTCACATTCTGAGGTACTGGGGGTTGGGACTGTAACACATAAATTTTGGCAGGGGACACAATTTGACTTTTTAACAGTCACTTACATAAAATAATTCACCACAGTATTCTTCTATTATAGTTGATTCGGCATCTAAGAAGACAATTCAGTCTGTAAATAATGTGTAGCTTTCTATTGCATTCAATAGGATATGCTTTCTCCTTTTTTTAATGAGTTTGGTTAACATATTGCTAAGGTCTGAATGTGTCCCCCTAAAATTCATATGTTGAAACTTAATTGCCAATGATGGCATTAAGAGGTGGGGCTCCCAGGAGGTGATTAAGTCATGAAGGCAGGGCCTTCATGAGTGGGATTAATGACCTTATGAAAGAGGTTGAAGGGAGCACCCCTGCTCCCTCCGCTGGGTGGATATGGCAACAAGGCACTGTCATTGAAGCAGAAAGCCAGCCTTCATCAGACATGAAATTCACTAGCATCTTGATCTTGGATTTCCAGCCTCCAGAACTATGAGAGACAAATTTGTATTAATAAACTACCCATGCTATAATATTTTGTTCTAGTAGCCCAAGAAGACTAAGACAGAAATATACCCATTATAGACAATATTTTCTGTCCCCCCCCCCACAAAAAAAAAAAGACAAGGTCTTGCTCTGTCACCCAGGCTGGAGTGCAAGTGGCACGATCAGAGCTCACTGCAATCTCGGACTCCTGGGCTCAGGTGATCCTCCTGCCTCAGCCTCCTGAGTATCTGGGACTACAGGTGTGCACCACCATGCCTGGCTTGATTTTTTTTTTTTTTTTTTTAAATGATAAAACACATTTGGGTAGGCTCTGTATTATGATACAGTCTGGTATGTGCTCCCTGTCACACTCGGATTCTTTAACTGGGAAAATTTAATTACATTGGTGTTCTATGCCTTTCTGTTTTAACTAATTTCTTCATGCTTCCATGACATTCAAAATACAGTATTTCATGTAGATGCTTTTCTCAGGAGAACATAACAATATTTTCATGCATTTGTTGAGATGTTGAACTTATTATGGTGGTTAATTAAATATATATTAGTTATGACTTTATCTAAGTGAAGTTCTCAGTTGTTTAATTGCCTGGTCTGAGCAGTAAAATCTCTGCTCCCTTTAAAATCTTGAGTGTGGGTTATTGCTTGACACAGTGTTCCTGTACCCTTTGTTAGGTTCTTAGCCTGTAGTATATAATAGGCTGCAGGGGCCTATGTATTTTTTTTAATTATAAGTCATATTTTATATGTGCATTTCTCTGAGAGAGAGGGTCCTTTGCCTATCTCTAGCTTCTTAAGGGAATTCCTAATTGCTGCCCCTTCCCTTAAAAAAGAAAATGCCGTGTAAGAAATCGATCATGTCATCAGGAGATAATGGGGTGGTTCTTATCATAAGCGTTCTGTTACTGGACTTTAGGATGTCTAATCAAAATGCAGCCTTCTCTGAATTAATTTTAGGGACAATCAAATATAAAAAGATCCTTTCCAGAGGTGTCAGGATTGAATAAGATAATGCTTATGAGAGAGTGCCATGCTTGCATAATAAGGATCACTTGAACCATGTAAAACAAAAGGTTAATGAGCTCTAACTCACTGATACACTGGCACATGGGCCTTGGGGTGTAGGAAGGAAAGTGGCAACTGAAAATGATTTCCCTCAAGACTGAGATTCCTCGATTGAAGTTTTTGTTGACACAGTTATGTCTTTGCAAGCTTTTTTCCCCCGCAGTGATTCTTTAATGTTTTAAATCGACTTTATGTGAATTTTTGTTTCAGTCTGTTTGGAAAATTTTAAAGTATCTTCCAAATTAATTAGAGCTACCCTAGAAAATGGCAAGAATTGGTTGGAGCAAGTGATGACTGTTTTGAGGACAGATGTCATTGTGGGAGGGAGAGGTTTGATATTCAGGGAAGGGAGGGCTAAAGCTTGCAGAGCAGGTTCCATTCTGCCAAGCTGCTTGTGCTGTATGCGGAGTGTCAGGGCGTCAGGCAAGGCCAGGGCATTCTTTAGAGTGGTGGCTTGAGGAAGCGGAGAGGGAAGGGCAAGACCCACTGACAGATGAATAATGACAACTGAATGAGGACTGGAGTTTAAGAACCACTCCAAGGTTTAAAGAGGATACCTGGTGGGGCTTTCTAGGGATTAGCAGTCCTTCTGAATTTAAGGCCAAATAGGCAAGATACCAAGTGGCTAAGTGGGTCAGAAATCAGTGGATTCCTTGACCTCTCCTATTTTCCTTTTTGTTCTTTTAATCCTTTATACCCTTGTTCTTTTATGTGATAGTCTATCAGGTGCCACAAGAGGGGACCCAGGAAAGGCTCAAGGAAACAAAGTTTATTGTGTTCACTAGAGTTATGGAATCACTGTCCACCAAGAGGGGACATTGGGTGGGGAGGATGAAGGGAGGAGCACCACGGGAGCAGGCTCACCTGAGCAAGCAGGGAAACAGGGGGGAGCCAAGAGAGCGTGAGACCTGTGGTGGTCGGGAAGGCAGAGGGCTCAACCTTCGCACACTGTGCACCTGGTCACCTGGGTGTGGGGATGTTGAGGCAGCAGGAGACAAAATGTGAAGCTTTAAAATTTTACGGTAGAACCCTTCTCAATGTTTTTTGATTTAGATTTCGTTTCCCTAATAACTTTAGGTGGCCAAATGCTTAAGAGCTGCAGTCCCCAATCCCTAGGCTGTGGCCCAATACCAGTCCGTGGCCTGTCAGGCCACCCCTCACCACCTGAGCTCCACACTACCATCCCCTGACCCACGACACTCCACCCCACCCCCGTCTGTGGAAAAATTGTCTCCATGAAACCAGTCCCTGGTGCCAAAAAGGTTGGGGATTGCTGCTTAAGAGTGATTTATGTGGTCTGTAATGGACAATAAAGACTGAGGGCTATAGCTGTACTTATTAAAAGTGTCATGATTGTGAGACCCTGTCAAGTCTTTTGCAGACTGTCAACAAAATATTTTCATGCAATACTAAATCATTAGCTGATGTCTCATACTTTGGGAAATAATTTTAGGAAGAATTTACAGTTAGTACAACTTCTAAATTCTGATATGATGATGTACTTGCTCTACCCTAATCTGCCTCCCCCATCTGCTGGATCAGTTTGTATACGATATGGATGAGTGTGGAGAAGCTGTCTTTAATACTTGCGCAGAACCCCCTCGCTCCTAGGAGGTTTGCTTCGATGCTTAGGCCTCTGAAGGACATCTAGGCAGTATTTTCTGGCCTCTTTTGAATTATGATATGTGAAAGATACTAACTGGAGCAGCTTTATGATGCTAAGATACCTCAACGTCAAGGTATATTGCTTGTTAGGCACACAAAACAGTTTGCCTCTAATTTTAAATATACAAGAAATACTGTCCCAGTGAACACTCTCATTTGGGAAAGGAACAAATGGGAGTTGGGGCTGTCGTTGCCCATAACAGTGATGCTGAGGCACTGTGAAGTCTCCGGCCCCCACGGTAGAGGAAGTTCCTTGATTTTACACTGTGGTCCGTAATCTGGGAAGAAGTCTTTTGTTCTTTCTTCCATTTGGCCAAATCTAACGAGTGACAGATTCTTTGGGAACTACATAACTTAGTCAAGTGCTGTTTGTTTATATTTGGGAATTGCTTTATAGTCACCGGCTTTTGACTACTCGTAGCTGATTTGGGTTATAAAATTCCTTCAGAAACTTAGCAGACTTCTGATCTGTTTTCTTCCTGTCAGTTTCATATGCCAATTATTACAATAGAAACTCTTTTTTAGGCCTCATTTCCAACCAGTAGAAAATTAGACTTGGCTATGTTAATCTGAACTGTGCAAGAGGGCATAATACTTCGGTTTAACCAAGAAGTCTTAATGGTACTTTGTTGCTCAAAACTCTTTCTGTTCTTATTTCCTGTTATTTGCTTCAGGGATCCAGGATGACCCTGGATGGGTTCCTCCATCTTTAACACATGGTTTTCAAGGTTGCCGAAGGGCAGAAGTATGTTTGGACAAACATGGGAGATATTCATGGGCCAGGCTGGAAGAGGAAGGTGGTAGGCAGAATGTAAGACCTTCGGTGACTCTTGCTCTGGTATAGTCCCCTTCCGTTTGAGTATGAGTACAACCTTTAATTGCAGAATATATCACTCTGGAGATTGTAACTTCGTAAGGCAAAAGGGAGATTATATGGTTGGATTAATCTCATGAGCCCTTTAAAAGCAGGCATTTCCCTGGCTGGTAGCAGAAGGAGAATCAGAAAGATTGGAAGTATGAGCAGGACTGGACATGCTATTTTTGCTCGAAAGATGGAGGGGCCACGTGAGAAGGAGTGCAGGCAGCCTCTAGGAGCAGCTCTTAGATGATAGCCATCAAGGAAAATAGGGACCTTAGACCCATAGACTTACATAATTGGGTTCTGCCAACAACCTGAGTGGAAGGGATTCTTCCCCAGAGCTTCCAGATAGGGGCCTGGTCTCACCAACACCTTGATTTTGGCTTTGTGAGAACTTGAGCAGAGAGCCCAGTCAAGCTGGCCCAGACTTCTGATTTGCAGAACTGTGAGATAATGGCATTATTTTAAACTGCTAATTTTGTGATAATTTGTTATACAACAGCAGAAAACCAATAGAAGGAACAGTCACTTCTGTTTATGTTCAGTTAGCTAGAACCTGTAACATGGCCAATCCATGGCAATTTCAGTGCAAAGCAAGAAGGCAAGTTAGTCTAGCCATGTGCTCAGAATGTAAAAGTGGGTTTTGGTTAAGAGTTAGAAGTTTTTGCCATCACTTGAATCTATAATTAACTAACTTGTTAATTTATATGGGTCTGTATATTTATACACGTGCTTGTAAGTGTATGTATATGTGTGTATATGCATATATCCATGCACAACATAAACACATACACATGTGAAATTTAAGTCCGGTTTGCTGAATCTTACTATATAAGGTTTAATGTTCCATGTGCCTTTTACATACAGTTTATATTTTATAGTTTTTTTCCTACAATTGTTATGCTTTTTGATATTTAGATTTTTTTCCTTTGGTGAAACAGTTTATTCTGTGTCCCTGATGAGTTTTAAATAATGGTACTGTTAAGTACTTTCTGAGCTGCCTCTTAGCTTGGTGGGCTGGTAGTACAGTGACAGCTTCATTAACATTGGAATGGAGAGACTATAGATCTGTGAAGAAGTTTTTGAATTATTAGCCTCCAACAGTGTGCTAGGGATTTTTACCAGTGAAAGTAGAGTAGTTGGCTGTTAACTCTGTATCTGATTTTGTGTCTGTGGAAAACTGATGCCAACATAGACCAGTGAAATACCTTACCTCGTATGGGCACATCAGATGGCTACATGGTAATTTGTTCATTAAGTTGTTGAGGGTTGCAGATTCGAGCAGCACACTTGACTGTTGTTGTGTAAGCACCGGGGTGAGAGCAGTAGTGGGCCCCGTCACACATGGGTCATTGTCTGTGATGTGTTAGCCACATGGTCTTTGACAGGATTTGTGGATCCATAGCTCTGAATGGTTTTCTGGTTACAACTGGTAGACAGTTACAGACATAACTTGGGAAGGATGAGATCTGGTTCCCTGAGATACGGTTTAAGGACTGGTGTCAGTCAAGCAGCTTGGCTGGGGAGAGCATAGTCAGCCCGGGTTCTGTGCCTGAGTGATAAATAACCTGAAGGTGCAGTGTCCTGTGGACTTAAGTCCAGGGTGGGTACACATTTGACCCTTGTCATTCTCTGCATATACTGCTCACTTGAGGTGACTCTGCTGTGCCTCTTTCTGTTGAGTTAATGCTGTGTACAGTGGCTTGATGGCCATATTTATACTATTCATTTAACTACTTCAGTGGCTACATCTGTGGTCATCCTGCACCATCTTTGTACACCGAAGGAAATGTTTTTTTGGGGATGTTCATCATTAACACTTCTATCAAGATTTTACCAGGAAAGTTAATAGTTTGTTATCCAGAGGTCCTGTTCTTATGCTCAACATTGCACTTGAGTTCTGTCTTCTATTGCACGTTGTAATTAAGTTTAACAAACATAAACTTGTTCTCCATTAAGCTCTTTTCCATTCGTCTCATCTATTAATATTATTCTCTGTGTACCTTTAGGCCCTTTGAAGCTCACAAATCTGAAATCTTTACTCAGTGTAGATTTTCCAGACAGATATCTATAGTGCTCATTATCCATGTGTTCTAGACCTGGAAAACTATGTTTTCCTAGCTCCAACAAAAGCTAGAAAAGCTTTTCATTCTTTACAAAACTTAAATTTGTTCAACAAATATTTTATGATCATTAAGATGCATTTAATTTTTTACAAGCTCTTTCAGCTACTTTCTATGTCTCAAGGTATACAGATTAAAGTGTTTTGATCCATTTTCACCATAAACCACCTTACCTGTAAGGACATGTCTTAAACAGAAAGCTTATCATAAAATCTCTATATCAATTGTTTGTCTAAGTTTGATGACTGTTACCCCCTTTACTTTTATGAAGCAGTGAGTTATGCTGATATCATGTGACGTTGGCTTACCCTTTATAACATCTAAACTCTTGGTGGTGGTATCTCTTTAAAAAAAACAAAAAGAACCAACATGTCAGAGGTAAATAAGGATTTAGGAATGGGGGTTGCAATGGGGATAGAAGTCAGAGACTACCACCTGAGAGGGGTGAGATGGGGACTAATGTTTATAGGAATTTATGTAGATTTCATAAATTGTTTGTTAGATTATTTCATGGGTGGATTAAACAAAGAAGTCTTTATTTTTTTTTTTTTTTTTTTGTTGAGACAAAGTCTCACTTTGTTGCCCAGGCTAGAGTGAGTGCCGTGGCGTCAGCTTAGCTCACAGCAACCTCAGACTCCTCGGCTTAAGCGATCCTACTGCCTCAGCCTCCCGAGTAGCTGGGACTACAGGCATGCGCCACCATGCCCGGCTAATTTTTTTTCTATATAGATTTTTAGTTGTCCATATAATGTCTTTCCATTTTTAGTAGAGACGGGGTCTCGCTCAGGCTGGTCTCGAACTCCTGACCTTGAGCAATCCACCCGCCTCGGCCTCCCAGAGTGCTAGGATTACAGGCGTGAGCCACCGCGCCCGGCCAAGAAGTCTTTATTTTTTAACCTTTAAAATGGTGCCATTTAATCAGAGCAAGTAGATATTTAATGGGTTTTATGTTTTTATGTTTTTGTTCTATTTTTTTAAAATTTATTTCAGAGTATTACAGGGGTATAAACGATTTGATTACATAAATTGCTTTTGTACTGTGCCCATCCCCCAGATAGTGTGCATTTTACCAATTAGGTGTGATTTTACATGTCCCCCTTCCTCCCACCTGCTTGATTTCCAATGAAATTTCCATATGTGCACATAGGTGTTGATAGATTAGTTCCAGTTTAATGGTGAGTACATGTGGTGTTTGTTTTTCCATTCCTGTGTACTTAAAAGAATGGGCCCCAGCTCCATCCATGTTAATACAAGAGGTAATAGTTCACCATTTCTTTAATGGCTGAGTAGTACTCCATGGTATACATATATCACATTTTATTAATCCCCTCGTGTATCGATGGTCACTTGGGTTGTTTCCACATCTTTGCAATTGTAAATTGTGCTGCTATAAACATTCGAGTGCAGGTGTCTTTTTTGCAGAATGTCTTTTTTTCCTTTAGGTAAATACCCAGTAGTGGGATTCCTGGATCAAATGGTAGTTCTTTTAGTTCTTTTGAGGTATCTCCATACTACTTTCCATAGAGCTTGTACTAGTTTGCAGTCCCACCAGTAGTGTATGAGTGTTCCTGTGTCTCTGCATCTACACCTACATTTATTGTTTGGGACTTTTTGATAGCCATTCTCACTGGAGTTAAGTGATATCTCGTTGTGGTTTTGATTTGCATTTCCCTAATGATTAGAGATACTGAGCCACAAAGAAGTCTTTAATCATTAGTAGAAGGGTGCATTTGTGTCAGTCAGGAAAAATCTATATATAGAGTATTTGTAAAGATTAGGACCAGTTTTACTTGTATATTGTTGAGAGCACGGTTGTTTGTGAAAGAAATGTTTTTCATAGTTCCTTTGTGGGTCTCAAAGTTCATCAGTTCAACGTGGAGTCAGTGAGTCACTGATGTCAAGCCTAGAACATGGCTAAGCCCACAGTGTCCAATGAAACTGTTTCAGCTGGTTGTTGCCATGAATGACTCAAATGAACTCAGGCAATCTGTTTCTGTCGTCTCTTTCCATATGATTATGGTGAAGTAATTTGACTGTTTCCAAAATTTATCATCGGCCGGGCGCGGTGGCTCACGCCTGTAATCCTAGCACTCTGGGAGGCCGAGGCGGGTGGATTGCTCAAGGTCAGGAGTTCGAGACCAGCCTGAGCGAGACCCCGTCTCTACTAAAAATAGAACGACATTATATGGACAACTAAAAATCTATATAGAAAAAATTAGCCGGGCATAGTGGCGCATGCCTGTAGTCCCAGCTACTCGGGAGGCTGAGGCAGTAGGATCGCTTAAGCCGAGGAGTCTGAGGTTGCTGTGAGCTAAGCTGACGCCACGGCACTCACTCTAGCCTGGGCAACAAAGTGAGACTCTGTCTCAACAAAAAAAAAAAAAAAAAAAAAAAAAACAAAATTTATCATTCAATTTTATCTTCATGACTTTTTGGGCATCTGTATTCATCTTCAAAGTACTGACTGTATTAGGGTTTTCCAGCAAAACACAACCAATAGGATAGATAAATACAGATATGTGGGAGGGGATTTATTATGGGAATTGGCTCATGTAATTATGAAGGCTGAGAAGTCCCAAGATAATGCCCTGTGCACGCTGCAGAACCAGGAAAGCCAGTGGTGTTATTCAATCCAAACCCAAAGGCCTGAGACCCAGGGCAGCCAATTGTGTAATTCTTAGCTGAGGCCACAAGCCTAAGAAGAGGGCGGGGCCTGCTTATGTAAGTCCCAAGTCCAACGGCTCAAGAATCTGGAGTTCTGATGTCTAAAGGCAGGAGATGATGAGAGTCCTAGCCCAAGAAAAGAGAGCAAATTCACCTTTTTGTTCTATCTAGGCCCTCAAGGGATTGGATGAGGTTTGCCCTTAGGTCTTTGCTCAGTCTGACTCAAATGCTAATTTCTTCCTGAAACACCCTTTCAGACACGCTCAGAATTAATGTTTTACCAGCTATATGGGTGTCCCTTAACCTCGTTGACACAAATAATTAACCATCACACTGACCTAATTTAAAAACAAACCATTGCATCATTGTCATAAATGCAAAAAGCACTATCACTTATACAAACATAAGTCCTAGATACTCTTGCCTGAGTAAATCTGTTTCAGGTTTATTCTGCCTTTGTAAAAACCAAAGATTAACAAATAAGTGGTAGGTATCCTAATAATACCCTGAGATTTTCTCCTTCACTAAACCATAATGATTGATTGAGAGAAGAATAAAGAGAAGGATATCTTCACTGAGGGATTCGGTGTCATTGAGGACTATGATATTGTGAGATACATATTTGGTCTCTCCGTTTCCTGGCAAAAAAAACCTTACAAAACCCTTGGAATCTCCATAGTGATCAGTATCTTTTCTCTGCTAATGAGATGACTAGTGGCTGGGGGCTCATGGATAGCTCCAGGATGGGGAGTTTAGAGGGTTGAGACTTTCTTTTTTTTTTTTTTTTTTTGTTGAGACAGAGTCTCACTTTGTTGCCCAGGCTAGAGTGAGTGCCGTGGCGTCAGCTTAGCTCACAGCAACCTCAAACTCCTGGGCTTAAGCGATCCTACTGCCTCAGCCTCCCGAGTAGCTGGGACTACAGGCATGCGCCCGCCACTATGCCCGGCTAATTTTTTCTATATAGATTTTTAGGTGTCCATATAATGTCTTTCTATTTTTAGTAGAGACGGGGTCTCGCTCAGGCTGGTCTCGAACTCCTGACCTTGAGCAATCCACCCGCCTCGGCCTCCCAGAGTGCTAGGATTACAGGCGTGAGCCACCGCGCCCGGCCAAGACTTTCAATCCTCCTCCCTCCCCTGCCCCATCCTCGGGAGAGGGAAAACAGGCTGAAGGTTAAGTTGATCACCATTGGCCTGTGATTTAGTCAATCATGCCTACTTAATGAAGCCTCTATTAACAACCCAGCGTCACAGGATTTGGGAGGATTTTCAGCTAGCCGAACACGTGGCGTGACGGACAGGGCAAAGAATCACCCCACCGCTTCTCCCATACCTTGCCCTGTGCGTCTCTTCTACCTGGCTGTTCATCTGTATCCGTTGTAATACCTTTATAATAAGTGGATAAATGTAAGTAAAGTGTTTCCCTGAGTTCCGTGAGCTGCTTTCATTAATTATTCGAACCCAAGGAGGGGGTTGTGGGAACCCAGATTTAGAGCCACACGTGTGCTTGCAATATCTGCAGCGGGGGGCATCTTGTGGGCCTGAGCCCTCAACGTGTGGGGTCTGACGCTATCTCCAGGTTTATAGTATCAGAATTGAATTGAATTGAATCAGAGGATACCCAGCTGGCATCCGATGAAGAATCATCTGCAAAATTGGTTGCTGGGGGACAGAAATTCCCACATATTTTGGTGATCAGAGGTTACAGAAGTATTCTGTGTTGGGTATTTTGAGAGTATAGTAGGAGAAACTGAGTTTTTTCCTACCTTCTTACAAGGACAAAAGTCTGTGCCAACTGTATTATTCAAAATATTCCACACTTTGACTATGGAAATGTTTGTCCATTTTCTGACCATTAAGGAGTTTTCTGCTGGTAACAAGGGATTTGATTATATTTTATAAAAGGAAAGATCATTTGTTTAGAGCAGCACTGAGTCATCTCAGTGTCCTATGCCTGATGGTCAGAAGGGAGCTAGAAGTGTAATTAAAGAGCAGCTCTTGAAATAATTTAGAAAATGGTGTAAGCCCATCATCCATCATCAGGCTGTGTAGAACATGATCAGTGGGTGCTTGGAATTAGAAAGAGACTTCAGATGTCCTAGTTTCCCCATTCTGAGCACCTGTGAGACCCCAGACCAGTCACTAGTCACTTGATTTCAGCTCCTCCCTTCTCCTCTGGTCCCCCAGTTCCACAGCTGAGGTAATATGGTCATGGGCATGATTTTAGGTTGTGACATTTTATGTTTCTGGTCATGTCCCCCTATGATTCATTATCTAAGTGTAGCTATAGTGATCTTTCTAAAGAGCAAATCTATCATTGTTCTTCTGCGTAAAAACTCTTCAGTGGCTCTTACGGGTCCCAGTGTAAATCCCTTGTAAGTCCAGTTAAGGAGTTTGGAATGTGATCTGTCCCCTGTTCACTGGTCTAATCACATCTCTCACACTGCGTGAGCTACACACTGTAGATACACTGATTATCTTTGACGTCTTGCCATTGTGCCACCCAGTGTGCCTACCTTTGAGCCTTTGTACCACGCTCTTTCCTCTCTCTGGAAATTCCCCTCCCTCTCTTCCACTTCATACTTGGCTAATCCCTACTCTTCTGTAGGTCTCAGCTTGATGTTTGCTCAGGGAGCTTCACCCTGCCCTCCTTTGGTGTGGTTTAAATGCCCTTCCAGGTGGAATGAAAACTGCCTGTTGTACCTCTCAAGTGTAGTGATTGGCCCACTGGTCTGCAGGCACTGTTGCGTAGTGGTATCCTCCAGAGTGGGTATAGAAAGGGACCCTGTCATTGTATTCTTCATTGTGTCCCCAGTGCCTGTCCCACAGTGGACATTCAATTTGATGTTTGCTGAATGACTACATATTTCCTGTTTCTTTTCTGTTTGTCCATATTTATATATATTTAAAAGGAGTGTCCTATGTGTATATTTTTGATCTAAGTATTTCTACTAAAAATGTCTCAATTTGTAAAAGTCGAACTTAAATGAAAGCATATCCTCATAAAATTGTAAGTTTGCAAATTTAAAATAAAATTTCTTAATTGTGAAAATGGCTAGCATGGCTAGGCCCTGTGTAACTCATTTACTGCCCGCATCAACCCTATGAGATTGCAGCATTATTGTCCTCATTTTGCAGGTGAGGAAACTGAAGCATAGAGAGGTTAAGTAAGTTGTTCAAGGTTACAGTCTCCGTGGCAGAGTCAGGATTTGAAACCAGAACAGCTAGTTTTAGAGCTGGTAAATAATTGCCAATCATTTTTAACCATGAGTCCTAGTCTTCTATGTCAAACCAAGGAATATGTAAAAGCTCTTAATAATCAGCAAGAAGAAGATATGACCACTTTGTTAGAAAAGTTAGACAAGAGTATGGAAAGGCAGTATGTTAAAGAACTACAAGTGGCCAAGATATGAATATAAAAATCAAGAAAATCAAGTAGCAATATGACATTTTTTATTGTTTAGATTGGCAGAGATTAAAAGGATAACATTCTGAGTTAACAAGAGTGTAAGAATGTGGGTTCTCATTTGTTGGTGGAAGTGTTAGCTGTTATAGCACTTCTAGAGACCAGCAGCTCTCTTCCCTGTAATTGTGTTGTTAGGAATCCATCTGCAGAAAATAAATGTGTAAGTACACAACACTTGTGTACAAGATTGTTCACTTTAGTAGTTATTATGGTAAAAAATTGGAACCTGTCTAATGATAGGGAATGGGGAAGGAAATCTGTGTGTCTGTACTATGGAATCTCTATAGCTGTTTTATCCAGAGGGCAGTATATATTGATGTAGGGAAAATTCATGATTATTGTTAAGTGAAAAATGCAGGCCATAAAGCAGATATGCAATATGCCTAATGTCACAAAATATGGTTATAGTAGCTAAAATAAATGGAGAATTTATATGCCAAGTGCTATGCTCTATTACTATAAGATTATTTTTAAAATGAACATTTCAACAGTGATTATTCCTGGTCAGTGGGTTTACGGGTGAGCAATTTGTGTTTCTACATTTTCTTTTTTGTCTTTGGTAATTAGATCCATAACTAAATTTTTTTTTCATTCCATTATCTTTGCTTCTTATTTCCATCTGCATTTCCCCAGGTTAAGTTGAAAACAGGGAATAGATAAATTGTGGGAGCTATCACAGGGATTGGGAGCAAACCCAGTTTCTAGCCAAGTTCTAGAACTATAAAAGGATGTGGGTTTGCTTCATTAGGTTAAATAGCTTAAGACAATTGGAACACCTGCCTCACCTTCGTAGGACCTTGAATTAAATTGTGCTGCTTGGGTTTCTTCTGAATGCATGGCTGCTTTTTCTGTTTCTCCAAGGAAAAGTGTAGAGGCATCATTAATAAGAAGCTGCTAATGACTTTTGCTGGCATTTTTTAAAAAATAAAGGTTTCTCCCCCAACCCCATCCCGATTCCTAGTCTTATCCCTAGGAAAGACAGTATCATGGCATTGACCGTGTTTTGCACAAAGAGGAGGGCAGCTAGGCCGTGTGAAGTATAGAGGAGTGCATCTGTAAGAGGTTCTTAGTAATTTGGTGTGAGCTGTTCAGCCTCTCCAGCCCTTATGCCAGAGTCTCCTGGGCATCTGTCCCTTCTTAGCTTCTCTGCAAAACGCTTATAGGCAGTGCCATCCCAGCAAAGAAGAATGAAGTGAGGTGGAGACACCTAAGAAGATAGGAGACATTCAAAGTGATTCCTTTTTGAACTTGAATGCAAAATACTGTTAGTAGCCTCTGGTGGGCTTCTATTTCAAGGACAAAAAATACAAAGTTTAGGAAGTCAAAGCTTCTCCCCACTCCAACAAGATAGAAGAAAACAGGAAAACTACTACCATGAAGCACGGCCCCAGTAATGAGACAGGCAGACCACTCTCAGCTTCCTCCCAGAGAGGACACGTCTGGCAAGATCCACCGGAGCACCGAGGGTGGCTCATTCCTGGCACAAGTGTGCCTTTGTGGACGATCTGGCTCTCCCTGGGGCCTGGCAGTCCTTAATGGCTTCAGTGAAAAGTGCTTCGAGCTCTGAGACAAATAATCATGAAGTCATTTCTGGAGTAAACTTGCTTGTCTGGCCTCTGCAGAATCTCTTTCAATTTCTGGAGCCGATATTAACTTGTAAGTTGAGAAACAGCTGAAGACTCTGCCTCAAGAAATTTGTTTTCCTGCATAGTAATCTGTTGGAACATAGTCTAGGATGCTTTTATTTGCTGCAAAACTTCAGGTTTTGGTCCTCTTAAAGTGTTTTTATATTTCAGCATTTAAAAATAATTACCATATAACAGTGATTGTTGAATTAAAGTACATATAGCATAAGGGAACTTTGTTACCTATGTATTCTGTATGATGTGCTTCTTAGGTGATTCTCTTAAGAGTGGGAGGGTTTTGCAAGATACTTTTTCATGATTGGGCATTACTGGGAAAAGGTGAGGTGTGAGTTAGTCTGTTTGAGTTGTAAGTTTTCCTTACCAGGTTATTGAACTGTGCTTTAATAAACTACTTTATAAATTACTTTGATTTAAAAACCCTTCTTATGCAAGAGGGATTCTTAGTTGTATCCATATTTTAGTCTCCCCTTGTTCCTGAGTGGGCTGTTGGATTCATAAAGTCTGTCTTCATTTGTGGGGTACATACACATGAACTGGAAAAAGGCGTGTGATTCCCACAGAATTAAATTACTTCACTTTTTCTTACATTATAATTTTTAAGATGCTTTACCTTTTTCTCATGCTTCATTTAGTAGAGGTCTGACCCCAGCCTAGCATCCCTGCAAGTAGTTTGGGAACCACATAAGCTGATACCGTGGTTCCGGAACCTTGCTGTGTGTCACGCTGGTTCCCATCACATGGGAGTCCGAGGAGGGAATAGGCATTACTGTCAAACACACACAAAACCCCCAGGTCCTCAGCTTTAAGGGTTGCTGTCCAAAGTCTTCTAGTAACAAAACATGGGGGAAAGATAGGTGCTGAGGCAAAATAAGTTTGGGAACTACCGGATTAAGGTAGGACTCTTCAGGACTCTCTGCAGGACTCTCCAGATCCTGAACATTATAAAATGGTCAGAATTCTCGAAGCAGGGTATAATTATGTACGGTTTCCCAAACTTGACTGATGAGTAAACCCTCCTTGCCTGCCTATCTACTTCCTTTTTTTCTTTCTCCTCCTTTTCTTTGTTTTTCTTTATCCATCTTTTTAAAAATCTTAATTTTTTTATATTGAGTTTATGAGTCATGCGTATGACTCATACATAAGATGAATAATGGTTTCCTTTAAAAGTTCTAAAAGTGGGTTCTTAAAGTAGTTTAAGTAGGAGCATTACTTATATTTTAAAACAGTATTTTTACTGTCTTTGAATACCCCCCCACCAAATAAAAATTCTTTATTTAATATGTCAGTATGGAAAATAACTAGACCATCATGATTTGACTCAGATATGTGCATCTCTAACATTAATTTCAGACAGGAAACTCACATTAAATTTTCTGTCTTCGTTGATGAATGTAGAGTGACACCTTAACATTTTACAGTGTGCATGTGCTTATTTTACTGCTATAAGACTTGCATAGGGAGAAGGCATATTTATCCCAAACCTTCTAACATATGGGAAAACAGGCTGGATAACTTGTTCAAAGTTTCTGCAAAAATGATGAGAGTCTGGAAACTTCTTTTGCATTCTTCTTGCCAGTCAGCAGGCTCCTTGGGCGGCCATCACAAGTAGTGGCTGATTGCTCATGGCAGCCGCAAGGGACAGGGAGGGAGAGGAGCCTCGCAAGAGTATAGTGGGGATGTTGGGTGATGATCCCAAAGTGCTACCAGTGCCAAGGGTTGTAGGTTCCCTGCCCTGGGAGCATTCTGTGTTCTCAAATACAGAAACTCATGCCTTACTCACATTATAACTTAAAAATATGCAGCAGTAGGGTTTTCAGGAATGTTTTAAGGATTAGGAAAAAAGCATTAGATTTTTTTTTCCCTCCTGTAACATTGTGGGAAAGAAGTTTTACAGTATATTATTAGTATTTTTTTTTTCTTAAAAGCAATAAACCATGGTACTATCAAGTTACAAATATGGCGGTGCAAAGGCCTTAGCCACTATGCTTTGTGGTCTTGATTGAATATTGAACACATTCAATATTTAACACACAGGAGCTGTCATTTTATGGTTGGTGATTCATGTGCCTTGGATGAGTGAAATTTCTCAGAATTGGGGCTCCTCTGTGAGGGTAGACTTTTTCCAGGTTACATTCCCGTTTTTACTTTATAGATTCCCTGATTACAACGACTTATTTCTACATTACACAGTCTCACAATTTGTAACAAGGTTACAAGTCATGTAGAATTTCCTTTTCTGATGCCAAATCTATCCCCATGAAATATTGGCACTTGACATGCTGTCAGTTTTTGAATGCTCTGAAGGTGCCTCAGACTGTCCACTGCTTACCACCCTACCGCCTCCAGCCTTGTCCAGTGCGTGGCCATCTCTCAGGTGCACTAGCTCTGCAGCCTCCTCACTGTTCTCTGAGCGATCCTTCCTGCCCTCCGGTTGGTTTACCTTTTAGCCAACCCAAATCTGTCCTTGCCATTTTTGTGTCAAAGCTTTTCAGTTCCAAAACCAGAATCCTAACCAGTGAATCACAAGGGCCTGCCCGATCCAACCCTTTCCTCTCCACCCTGATTTAGGGCCAGTTTCCCCCTCTCTGTGCTCTGGTTATTTATCTGTCTTAGGAACAGTAGGCATTAGTTAATTATCTGCCTGGCTCTTTGCTAAGTTCTGGGTATACCGAGCTGAATAAAATACTCATTCTCTGCCCTCGAGGAACTGGCAGTGCAGTGTGGGAGACAGACCAATAATCATGCAAATGTATAATTAGAATTTGTCACAAGTGCAACAGAGGAAAATACTAGGGCACTGTCATGTGGAGGTCATACCTGATTTTATGTTGGCAAGAGAGACCACTTTGTTTTCAGTGTGCAGAAAGGTTAAGGGTTATTTGTCCGGTACAGCTGGGGAAGCTCTTACCAGCTGAGATCTTTCCAGTTGTGAGCAGGGTACTACTGTGTGTACATAAGAAAGAGCAGATGATGGTTTCACAGACAACATTTTTATTCAGAGGGGATGGGCTTGAGGATAAAGAATTACTACCTCTTGTGCCTTACTGAAGCTAGAGTCTTGGAGCCTCTCCAGCTGGAATAGCTGCTGTTGAACAAATAAGATTGTATGCTGTGATTTACATAATTATCTTTCTTGCCAAAGACTATATCTCTGGCTGTCAGAAGTTGGTGGTCATGAAGTGTCTCTTTGAGAATGTGACTTTAAACCGAGAAGTTGAGTGTGAGAAGAAACCAGCCCTTTGTGGAGTTGCCGGCCAAGGGGACAGCATGCACAAGCTCCCCAAGAACAGACAGACGTGGGGCTCTGCAGTCAGGGCCTTGTGGCTGGACTGAGCAGCCCCCTCCCGCCTGCTCACCTGTGAGACCCTGGGCTAGTTCATACCTATTCATCCTTCAGACCTTAATCCAGATGTTGCTTCTCAGAATCTCCTTCTCTGGCCTAGTGGATTGGATCAGGTTTCTTTTAGTACATTTACTGTGGTTTGGAATTGTGCATTATTTTGTGGCCATTTTATTAAATATCTATCTCCTTCAATTGGTCTCTAAATTTCTGAAGGCAGGATCAAGCCTCTACTGATTTTCTATCTCCTTCAATTGGTCTCTAAATTTCTGAAGGCAGGATCAAGCCTCTCCTGATTTCGTGGGGTAGGTACTGTTCATTATGCCCATTTTACTGCTGAGAAAACGAAGGCACAGAAAAGGTAAGTGCCTCATCTAGAGTAACAGGGCCCTTTGTTACAATAATGGTGGAAGCAGAACTTGACACTGGCAATACATCCCTTGGATGCTGGAATAGATTTTAAATGAATCATGTAACAAATTATTTGTTCAGTCAATGAAACAAAATAGAAAGTGCAGTAATGCATAGCACAAGTATATTGTGGTGATTTGATATATAATAAATAAAGGCAGCATTTCAAACCAGTGGAGAAAAGAATGGATTAGTAAATGGCATTTGGACAGTTAACTGTCCATTTGGGAAATAAAGCTGGATCCCTTTTATCATACTTTATAATAAAATAAATTTTAGGTAGTTGGAAAATGTGAAGGTAAAAGTGTAAAAGGAAAATATGGGTTCTCTTGAGCTGGAGAAATACATTTTGAACATGACTGGTAAGGCAGAGAATCTAGAATGAAGGTGGTTGATTTTGGCTACATAGAAATGAAGAACTGCTGAGTAGCAAAAACATCCTAATGATGGTTGAAATGATCAATGGAGTAAAGATTTGCAGCATACAACCAAAAAATAAAATTTATAAAACCCAGCCTTGGCATGGAGCCAAAGGGTACTTTGTGTCCTGCAGGTTCCTCTTTTCTAAATAGGCAATATGTATCAATACGTAGATTCCCATTGATTAAGGCACTTCTTAGAATTTATCACAAGTAGGATAACTGGAGATGTGCAAAGACATATGTTCAAGATTTATTGTTGTATTAATGGTAGTGAAATATTGGTTCGGTCATGCAGTGGAGTTCTGTGTGAAGTCATTACAGATGATGTGATCTATATTCACATGGAAGCCTTTCCTTGATGTATTTGATGGCTGTGGGACAGATTCTAGCCAGGCGTCTGTAGCATGAACCCATGTGTAAAATTATGGGGATGGCCTGTGTCTGTACGTGTTGGATGATGTGGAACAAGGTTCATAATGTTACAGAGATAATATAGAGAGATAATAATTACCTCTAGATGTGGGCTTTCAGGTTTTCTTTTTCTTAGAATTTTTTAATGTTTCCTTTAAAATTATAGTGAGCATACACCTTTTGATAATAAAACTATCCAGGGAGTGAGAATAAATATCTAAGACTGTGCATCTTTATTTATTTTTCCTAATCTGAACAGTTACCTTGCTTATGAAATACAAAATTAAGACGTTTGCTATCATTTTGTATTTAAATTCTTATAACACTTATTCTTGGCTCCTGTAAATGCTATTCTCACTTTTGGCCTTCTCAGCCACTGTACTAGGGATGTTTGAAATATTCAGGGTGCTGAAAAGCAGTTTAAACACAAAGAAGGAGATGGGGTGCAGAAGCATTTTCATTAAAATTGCATGAACACTGGAGTTTATTCTACAGCACAAAGCCTTCCTGGATGAACTGGATCAATGTTTAATAGAAACACAGCCTTTTAAGCATCACTGTTCTTAAACTCTTTTGTTTTTAATTAAATGTTCTGTGTTCTGTAGCCTTAAAAGACAGAGTAACTAAGACAAAGGAGGAAAATAATGTGGCAAAGATAGGAGTATAACATTGAAGGGAGAATTTAAAATAGCCCATCTCCACATACACCTCCCTCGGAGTATGAAACATTACTGCTGGCTCAAATTCTGATGTTTTCTCCATCAGATCTTCAGAGAACTGTTTAATAAAGCATTAATTATGCAGCAGCCTCACATGCACTGTGGACAGGGATAATCTAGCTGCTTAATTTTACTAATGATACATTTATGGAATGCTATGTCTTATTGTAAGCTATATGTTTGCTCTTTAGCTACTGGGCATCTGCTGATTTCAGAATTACAAACAGCGTAAAATGTTCATCACACTATCTGAATATGTGCCACTATTTTGGATTTTGTGAGGAATGGACTTTAAAGTTTGGTTTCATGATAATCCACAATGTGGGGACACATTTGGGATTTTTATTTTATTTTTTTTATTTATTTTTGAGACAGTCAGTCTCTCTCTGTTGCCTAGGCTGAAGTCTATTGGTGTGATCATAGCTCACTGTAACCTTGACTTCCTAGACTTAAGTGATCCTCCTACCTCAGCCTCCTGAGTAGCCAGAACTACAGGCATGCACTGCCACGCCTGACTAATTTTAAATTTTTTTTTTCCCCTAGAAACAGGGTCTCACTATATTGCCCAGACTGGTCTCAAAACTCCTGGCCCTGAGCAATCCTCTTGTCTTGGCCTCCCAAAGTATTCGGATTACAGGCATCAGCCACTGCACCTGGCCTTACATTTGGGATTTTTAAGAACATTGTCCTAGGTGAGAAATTGTTGGAAGGCAGAGCAGAGGAAAGACAGAAATAAATTATTTAAGTACCAGCCTGAGCAAGAGCGAGACCCCATCTCTACTAAAAATAGAAAGAAATTATATGGACAGCTAAAAATATATATAGAAAAAAATTAGCCGGGCATGGTGGCGCATGCCTGTAGTCCCAGCTACTCGGGAGGCTGAGGCAGTAGGATCGCTTGAACCCAGGAGTTTGAGGTTGCTGTGAGCTAGGCTGACGCCACGGCACTCACTCTAGCCTGGGCAACAGAGTGAGACTCTGTCTCAAAAAAAAAAAAAAAAAAAATTATTTAAGTAGATGAAAATGCCATGTGAATTTAGTTTGGGATATGGCAGTTGTAATGAGTGCTGAAATAGGTGATGGATCTTTAAATTTTTTGTGTGTGATTTTTTTTTTCTTATTCTGTGACAACCATTGTGATCCCCCCACATAATTACTGTGTCACTCAGCATTCTTTTTTTTTTTATTTCATCTTGTTATGGGGGATACAGAATTGCAGGTTACATACGTTGCTCCTGTACCACCTGTCCCCCCAAGTCAGAGCTCCAGGCATGTCTGTTCCCCAGGTCGTGCGCGTTGCACCCATCATGTAGGTATATATCCCTCCCTTCCCCACCCCCCCTTCCCGAGTCAGCACCTTCAAGTGTTACCACTCCCCAAACGGTGCGCAATGCACTCATTGTGTAGGCATACCCCCATCCCCTCCCCCGCCCCCCACCTCAGTCTGATATCCAATTGGTGTCGTTCCCAGATTTGTATTTAGGTGATGATCAGGGAAACCAATTTTCTGGTGAGTACATGTGATGCTTGTTTTTCCATTCTTGGGATACTTCACTTAATATAATGGGTTCCAACTCTCTCCAGGAGAACCATAGAGATGTCGTATCTTCATCATTCCTTATAGCTGAGTAATATTCCATGGTATACATATACCACAGCTTACTAATCCAATCATGTATTGATGGGCATTTGGGTTGTTTCCACATCTTTGCTATTGTGAATTGTGCTGCTATAAACATTTGGGTACATGTGTCTTTGTTAAAGAATGACCTTTTTTCCTTTGGGTATATGCCCAGTAATGGGATTGCTGGGTCAAATGGCAGGTCTACTTGAATCTGTTTAAGATACCTCCATAATGCTTTCCACAGGGGTTGCACTAGTTTGCAGTCCCACCAGCAGTGTATTAGTGTTCCTGTCTCTCCACACCCATGCCAACATGTGTTGTTTTGGGTTTTTTTGATAAAGGCCATTCTCATTGGAGTTAAGTGATATCTCATTGTGGTTTTGATTTGCATTTCTCTGATGATTAGGGATGTTGAGCATTTTTTCATATGTTTGTTAGCCATTCTTATATCTTCTTTCGAGAAGTTTCTATTCATGTCATTTGCCCACTTTTTGATAGGGTTGCTTGATTTTTTCTTGCTGATTTTCCTGAGTTCTAAATAGATTCTTGTTATCAGTCCTTTATCTGATGTGTAGTATGCAAAAATTTTTTCCCATTCTGTAGGTGGTCTGTTTATTCTCGTGACTGTTTCTTTGGCTGTGCAGAAGCTTTTTAATTTAATCATGTCCCATTCATTTATTTTTGTTGCTGCTGTGATTGCCTTGGGGGTCTTCTTCATAAATTCTTTGCCTAGGCCAATGTCTGTAAGAGTCTTTCCTACATTTTCTTCTAGAATTCTGATTGTATCACGCCTAAGGTTTAAGTCTGTTATCCACCGTGATTTGATTTTTGTGAGAGGTGAAAGCTGTGGGTCCTGTTTCAGTCTTCTACAAGTGGCTAACCAATTCTCCCAGCACCATTTATTGAATAGGGATTCTTGTCCCCAGAGTATATTCTTTCCCGCTTTGTCGAAAATTAGGTGACTATATGAGGATGGTTCTATATTTGGATTTTCTGTTGTGTTCCACTGGTCTGTGTCCCTGCACTTGTGCCAATACCAGGCTGTTTTAAGAACCACGGCCTTGTAGTATAGTTTGAGGTCTGGCAAATTAATACCTCCCATTTTGTTTTTGTTGCTTAAAATTGCTTTTGCTATACGGGGTCTTCTTTGATTCCATACAAAGTGTGTAATTATTTTCTCTACGTCTGTAAAGAATGATGTTGGTAATTTAATAGGGATTGCATTGAATCTGTAGATCACTTTGGGTAGTATAGACATTTTAACAATGTTGATTCTTCCGATCCACGAGCATGGTATATTTTTCCATCTGTTTGCAAGTTCTGCTATTTCTTTTCTCAGTGTTTCATAGTTTTCCTTATAGAGGTCCTTTACCTCTTTAGTTAGATATATACCTAGATATTTTATTTTCTTTGTTGCTATTTTGAAGGGTATTGAGTCTTTAATTTGGTTTTCCGATTGACTGTTATTAGCATATATAAATGCCTCTGATTTGTGTATATTAATTTTGTAGCCTGAGACTTTGCTATATTCGTTAATCAATTCCAGGAGTCTCATGGTTGAATCCTGGGGGTTTTCCAGATATAACATCATATCATCAGCAAAAAGTGAGAGTTTGATCCCTTCCTTCCCTATTTGGACTCCCTTGATTCTGCTCTCTTGCCTGATAGCTCTCGCAAGGACTTCCAATACTACACTCAGCATTCTTAATCATTGTATATTTGCACTATCCAAGCTTTTCCTTGGATGCTTCCTGGGTGGTGGAGTTTCTCCAGCTTCATCGCACCGCTTGGCATCTTTAGCTGATAGCTCAGGTCCTGTTGGGGTGGGTGTGCTTGTCATGCACACATTCATTTCTTTTTGATTGTTGAAGCCCATTTTGTCTTAACTGATATGTTTTTCTTTAGTTGGAACCAATTTGTTCCCAAAGGACACACAGCAAAGTGGGTGAAAGGTGGAAAAATTAAACACGGGGCTTAATGTTCGGAGGATATTTTTAGACTTAGAAGCAGCTTGCTGCTTTCCATGAAATAGTTGAGTGTAATTAATGACTCACATTTCCCTTTTTGGTGGTTTTTATTTAAAGGACGAAATGCTGGTCTTAACTCTGTGTGTGCAAACGCGAATGCATGTGTTACTTCTCCAGGGTCATAGGAGTGTATTTATCTTGTTTAGAAGTTATGTGGATAATATTCCCTTTCATCTCTTGTAAAGTATCTTTTTTAGTTATTATAGAAATCAAATCATTTTCCCATGTAAGCTTCAGTAAAGATTAAGTTATATATTAAAACAAACCATGAGAGTAATTAACTTTTTCTATTTTTTTAAGGGTAGAAGAGAAAGCCAATGAGTGGTTAAATGACATTGTTAATTTTCAAGTCCTCTAGAATGCTTAAATAGAGCCTGAATTAATTTTTTAAGTCATTTTGAGTTGGTGCATTTTATTGATGACTTGTTGAATCTTATCCTCAGAACTTGGGTCACTAGGGAAAAGAATCTTAGTGGTAAGAAATCTTCATCTGTCAGTAGTGGATTTGATTCTGTCAAATACTTAAAAGTAATTACAGTTCTGGTAGTTAGAAAAGAGGAATGGTTAGGTTGGCAGTCATGGATTGTATTTTCAGGCTAGGAATCTTACAGATGTTCATATATGGAGAGCTGAGACATCACCATTTTAAGGGTATTGCAAAAGCCTTCTGGTTTAACTTCATGAAACTTAACTCTTCCTCCCCAGACCGCCTCTCCCACCTTTTGAAAACCACATTGTCTCTCTTTAGATAAAGTCTAAAAAATGAAAAGCTCCATTTATTGTATTCTATGACTTAAAAGACAAAAAGACTAAAGGGTGAAAATCAGACTTCCTTGAAGTTCTCCTTTGGACTCAAGGCAGGATGTTCTTGGCATCTCAGCAGGTTTCCTCTGGATCAGGGTAGCGAGAGACAGAAATGCTCTTAATTCCTGGGACCACAACTTGCAATAGGGCTGCTGGACTCCCATCTCTCGTGTTTTTTTTTTTAGTTTGAAATAACTTTTGAGTTTGGTCTCAGTGTACTGTGTAAACATGCGGCGTCTATGCTGGCACTCTCTGCCTGAGGTGTGGCGCTCTTCCAGGCTGCTGTGGCCCAGTCAGTCCATTAGAGGTGGACCTGTACCTGCCTGGCCCTGTCTCCCACAAGGATGCTGCATCAGATGCAGGGACATTTTTTTTTGCTTTAGTTTATTGACCTTGAAAAGTCAGTCAGTTGAGTGTGAGCTTAATTGTTACTGTCTGAGCTCTTTTGTTTACTTAGGGAATCGGTGTGAGGTTGAAGTTGAGGTCAATACCTTTTAGTTGTCAGTTGAAGCCAAATACCTTTATATGGATGGTTAGGTTATGATGAAACATCCAGAACTCTCTCTGATTTGGTACGTTTTAGCCAGAACAGTTTTGAAAGACTTGTGCTTCCCTCTTTCAGAGTGTTTTGTAGCATATCCCAATGCAGAGGCCACCAGCCACCTTGTCTGTTTCACCCCTTGTCTCCAGGAGATTGGCAGGTCTGACGGCTGTCATGACAGATCATGCCTTCCAGATGAGACTTGACCCCTCACATGGGGAGTGGCCTGGTCCCATATAGACCTAGCAGCAGAAAAGTAACAAATATCATTGATCTGTGAAAGAAGGATTATAAACAAATGCTAACTAGATGGTTGATGGTCAAATTTTCCCCTTTATTCTTCCATTTTTGGGGAAAATGGGGTGGGGAAAAAGGTAGGAAACACGTGCACCAAAATGAAAAAATTCTTTATAAGAATAACAAAGACTTTTTATCACTGAAGCATTTCTTTTCTATTTTTTTTTTTTAATGTTTGAACTAACTGCAGGATAGTTCAAGTAAGTCCTGTAATTATTCCTGAAATTGATGTGCTGTCAGGAAAAATCCACCTTAAATCCCCTACAAAGTGTATGCAAATCTTCCTCATTGTGGGACTTTTTTCAGAGATTATCTTCTTTAGGTAGCATATTTTTCTTCAGTCATAGACGAAGAGCCTCATTTGCAGGGCCTGTGCTTAGATCAGCTTAATTCTGGAACAGCAAAGAGTTATGATTTGTTTATGAGCCATCTCCTGATATGTTCAAGAAACTTTTTTGAACATAAATTGAATCTATTTTGCCTCATTGAAAACCCAGAATTATTTGTACACCAATGTTTGGCTATTCACAGTAGCCAAAAGGTGGGAGCAGCCCAAGTGTCCATCAAGAGATGAACAGATAAAATGTAGTAGAGCCTGTCACTTGCTACAACATGGATGAGCTGCAAAAACATTATGCTAAGTTAAATCAGTCATAGGTCCAATACTTGATGATCCCACCCACCAGGTGCCTAGAGTAGTCAAATTCATAGAGACAGAAAGTAGAAAGGGGGTTATCAGGGGAGGGGGACTGGGGAGTTGTTTAATGGGTACGGAGTTTCAGTTGGTAAGATGAAAAGAATTCTGCAGCTGGGTATTGGTGATGGTTGCCCAAAATGTGAATGTACTTAATGCCACTGGATTGTGCGCTTACAGATGGTTAAGATGATAAATTTTATGCTATGTCTATTTAATTATAATTAAAATTTTTCTAAAAATTAAAAAAACTCAGAGTGAGTCGCTCTGATTTTTTTTTTTTTTTTTTTTTTTAATAAGCCACTGGTCATAGTGGGGTGTGGCTCTCCTGGTCCTATGCTAGGTGCAAAACTATTGGTGAGAAGAAGGGACCTCAGGCCTATCATCTGCTCCAACACTTTCATTTTATAGGTGAGAAACTGGGCCTTAGAAAGAAGTGAGGTGATTTGCCCACCTCATGGGGTGGACGTTGTCCTAAACCTCTGGCTCCTGCGGTCTTCCGTGGAGGCAGAGCAGAGTGCAGCAAGAGCTGGGCTCTGGAGTCGCCCTGCCTGGGCTCCACTCTGGCTCTGCTGCTCACTCGGTAAGTTCGCGCAGATGTTCACTCCTCTAAGCCTGCTTCCAAATCTGTAAAATGGGAATAACATCAGTATCCCATGAGGGTATGGGGATTAATTGAGCTAATCCTTATCAGGCACCCAGCATAGTGTTTTCACACACTGTAAGCAACAAATGAATGTTAGCTGTGTATTGTTATTGTTGCTGTTACTGGCATTTGCTGCAAGGAGGATTTGGGGACAGAGGTCTCGGCGTTGAGGCTCAGTGGTAATTACTTGCTGGTTGTCTGTCCTTAGCCACGCTGCTTAATTTCCCCTTGTTAACCAGTGTGTGTGGTCAGGATGGGTGAAGTGCTTGTTTTGGTGTGGTGGTTACGAAGGAAGGTAGGGAAGTACCTGCCGGATCACTTGGTTCATGGTAACAATCCAGGTCAGTGTTACTGGGTAAGGGGAGGTCACTGCAGGCAGGAGGCCTGGCGCCTACTGAGTCATGATCTTCGAGAACAGTGTTTGAGAACAGACACGCTGAACTCTGCCCTTGGGCCGCAGGCGAAGGTGTGTTTTCTGGGGCCCACGTGGTTTCCAGGGCCTCCTGAGGAAGGAGTCACCCAACTGTTCTAGTTTACTTGTCCCCAGAAGTCGGTCAGGAGCCTGCAGGTAGAACTTGGTTTAGTTTGAGGCAGGGACAGAAGTATTATATTAGTGTTATTTCACAAGTCCTTTTGTTTCTGATCCCAGATAATAAACATTGTCTGACTACCGACTCATCTGACTCATTGTCTTGCTGGTGTTTTTTTTTTTTTTTTCCTAGCTCAGCCTTATCAGCTTTTGGAGGAAAACTTCATCCAAATTTGAGATTATTTAGGTGACTTTCTTTATAATATTTGATGAATGACTGAGATTACTAGGGAGGTCGTTTGTGCTAAGGGAAAATTCATCTTGCAAGCATGTATTGAGCACCTGTGTGCCTACCTGGGGGCTAGAGGCTGGAGATACAGAGGGGAATGAAATGCTAGGCACTCTCAGTCTGCCGTCCTAGTACCCGAAAGCTGGAAGGAACCAAGAAGAGATGTTTGTCTTAGCCCAGGCAGCTCCTCGGTGAGGCGGACTGGCACTGACATTGCAATCATATTGTGTGTTATTTAAACATGTATTTGTGTTCAGTGTACATATAAATGTTCCCAGATAAGTGTAAAATATATAATAAATTGCATGTGATAAAATTCATGGTGTGAGATTTATCATAGTCTATGACATTCTTAAAGAACTTCTCAATATTGTGGACCTCCAAACCAAGTGAGTCTAGAATGTCTTGAAAACTCTGGTGCCAGAAAGGTCAGCCGGCATCTGTCTGTGGGCTTACTCACCTGTGTCAGGCCCAGCAGTAACTGGACCGGTAGTTCCACCAAAATCAACACATTATCTACTCTGAAATTTCTGTGCTTGACTACATGACCACCTTCATTGATGGCTGATGTTTTTTTCAAGTAGTCCAGTTCAGTTCTTCTCAACTCTGACTGCTGGGTTAGTTTCGCTTGGGTGAACTTTGACAAAAAGCCCAGACCCCCTCCCATCCCAGGCCAGTTAAACCAGAAGCCTCCTGAGTGTTACCGAGGGGCAGCCTGAGCTGAGCTCCACTAGCCTGCCCTTCGCCTGCCTGGCATCTGCTTTCCCCTTCTAGTGATGTGGACGATGCTAATTTTGCTTTCATGGTCCACAGCTGTAGCAGTTGGGTTTCTTCTTGATAGCTGTCCTGAGAGGTTTAATCTAGGAAACAAAAAGCTAAAATTAGTTTAAGAGGTTTTTATCAGATTTAATTGACTCTCTCTGGCGAAATGAAAGGTTAATAACCTCTCACAATCTGAACTGCCTAATATTTTCTGTTTGAAGTTTTCCTTTGCTTTACTGGGGGAGTAAAGGAGGAATTCGGTGTTGTTCCATGTCCTGTGGTGCTGAACTATCACAACTGATAAATAAAGTTATGAAATTCAAGATGTATCTTTACTAGCTTCACTTCTTGTCCAGGCATCTTCTTGACTAGCAGTGAAATGGCAATTTAGAAACAGAGGTTCATCAGTTGAGAGCAAGGCCTCCCTGTGATTTCCCATGAATTTACGTGAAAGGTGAGAGCAACCCCACAAACGCACAGTGATTTAGAGTAACGTGTTCACCAGCTAAAGCCCTTTTTTTCTCCTTTTCTTATAGGGCCTGTTACAGAGGAAGAGAGTTTGTATGTCCAGGGAAAGGACAACTTTATGAAAGTTCCTTAAAACAATGATACATAGTCTTGCGTTGCTTAACCACAGGGATACATCATGAGAAATGTGTCTGTAGAACAGACATTGTATGAACATGATACAGTGTACTTACACAACCTAGATGGTGTATCTTGTCATTGTATGAACATCATACATTGTATGAACATCATACAGTGTACTTACACAACCTAGATGGTGTGCCTACTACGCATCTAGGCTCTGTGGCATGGCCTGTTGCTCTGAGGCTACAAACCTGTACAGCATGTTACTGTACTGCATACCGTAGGCGATTGTAACACAATGGTAAGTATGTGCATATCTAAACATAGAAAAGGTATAGTAAAAGTATGGTATAAAAGACAAAAATGGTACACCTGTGCAGGGCATGTACCACGAATGGTGGACTGGAAGTTGCTGTGGGTGTCAGTGAGTGAGTGTAGAGGATAACACCCAGTTGGCTACAACATCACTAGGGGATTAGGAGTTTTTCAGCTCCATTGTAATCCCCTGGGATCACCATCGTATATTGGGTCTGTCACTGACCAAAGCATCATTATGTGGTGCACGGCTATATTTAGCTGAATGGTTAAGTAGAATAAATCGTATTAAGGCCTTTTCCAAAGTATTTTTTACTTGCTCACTATTCACATTCTGTATATGTTAACATCATGCTATAGGGTGTGCAATTGTATTTTTGACTTGTTTCTTCAGATTTTGAATGGCTAAAATTTCCAGCTGGCTCCAAGAGCTTGTCTTTTTTGATTGTGTTTGTTGCATCCATAACAGAATTGCCTAGGTTGAAATTAAATGAAAATAATTGTGTGAAACTTGATTCTGTGAAACTATCACAAAATGATCACTCAAACTCATGGATGAAATACTGTTCATTTCATGATTTAGTGAATGCTTTTCTGTGCCAAATACTTGTGTTCAATGATGGACATAAAAATGATATGAAACGTTTATTCCCTTGAAGAAATTCAGTATTTTCTTTCCCTTTAGCTCTTCTGTTGAGATGAAAATGGACTCCTTGCATTTAGGTGGCTGATTTGCACTTGTACATAAACCACTGTGGGGAAGTTAGATATTTAGAAATAAAATCTTTTTTTTTTTTTTGAATTTGGAACTTGTAAGCATTCCTCTTAATGGAAAATTTGATAAATAAAATTAACAGGTTTGGTTCTTCCTCACTCAGGTTGGAAGCAACAAGTATTTTGATTTTGACTCATACTTTCTCAAGTGAAGTGACAATGTGTTGATGGATGAAACACAGTGATATTTTAAGCTGCTTTGACATTCTCTAGGAAAAATATTGTCAGGAACAGAGCCCTGAGGTTTGAGAGAGTTGCAGATGCTTTCATGATTCTTCACTGTCTCTCCTTACATAGACGTTTCAAGAAAGCAAATAAAATTATTTCTCAGGGCTCAAAGCAAAGGAGTTGTCAGCTGGATTTGAGGTTGAAATTAGATGGGGAGCAACATGAATTATTTTCAGTAACCTATGTAGAAATATAATTTAATCAATCTTTTTTAGTTTTAGTGAATGTAGACACGATTTCATGGAGGTGGCTGCATTACTCTTAATTTATAATAATTATTATTTTTTTGAGTGCAGCAGGTTTGTTTTAGCGGATGGAGATCCAAGAGACGCACTTACACACGTAGGTGATCTGGTCTTTAATTGATCTCAGTATCTGTTTGGGATATGGGGGAGACAGAGCTCGTGAAGGAAATGGTCCTGGCTCTCAGTGGACTTTATGCAGCAAACAACATTAGTAACCACCATTATTGAGCATTTAATAAACAATAATTCTCACAGCTCAGTGAAGCATTAATTGTTGTTTGTGGCATCCTCATTCATACATGAGGTCATGGAAGTGCAGACTTGCAATACCTTGCTCAAGATCACAGTTCGTAAGAGGGAGAATTAGAATATGGACACAGGTAGTCATGGTTGTACAGCACGAGCGCCTCGTAAGTAGTTAAGGCAGAAATTTTTCTGGGGATTTTGTGAAGGAGGGTTGGGACTGAAGAGAAGGAGAGAGCAAAGATGGTCACCCTGGTGTTTAAGCAGATCCATTGAGCACTTTTTGAGTCATGGTCTCTGTACCCATAAGACTCTAACAAGTACAGGGGTTGCAGATCAAATGCCTGCATAAGCCAAGCAGGCGGAATAGAGGAGTGAAGCCTACCCAGTGGGCTGGGGTGAGCTGGAGAGCCTGCCCGTGGGGCAGCCTCGGTGCAGCTGTGTAACCAGGGAGGGGGTGAGCCTGGTATGGCTGATCTTTAGAAGGGAAACTAAAGATTTTAAAAAATCTGTGGGTCATAAAAATGGGTCTTTGAGTCATATCAACTTTGTGAGTCTTTAATGTGCAACCTGTGGACATGTACTTGATATGGTTTTGGGGGAGAATTATTGGGAATGTGGGCAAACATTTTGTTCTCTAAAAGAAAGTTACAGACCATGTTATAGATCTACAGCTGAGCAGAGGCTGCCCTTTGGGAAGGGCATGAGCCCCCCAGCTCATCCCTGTCTGGGCTCCCATTGATAATGGGTGGTAGGTTGGAAGATTCTTAGAAATCATAGCAAGGTGCACCACACCTGTGCTCTTACAGAATCATTTTGCTGACCCTGAGTGCTCCAGACACGATTGGCCACTAACAAAGATACTTTCTGATGCAAGCATACTGCTCAGGTATTTATTTCCTATGTTAGGGGGAGAGCCCTTGGTACCACCAAACAAATCGGTTGTTTCCTAAATTGGCCAGTGTTGATGGTATCACCTATATGCAGTCTTAACTCCGTGGGTCTGGGTGTGAATCGAAGCCCAGCCATATTCTGTCTGTGCAGCTGTGGGCAAGTCCCACCTTCTCCAAAATCGGCTTTCTCAGGGCATGACAGGGATTAAATACCAAAATGTATGTAGGATCTGACATATAGCAAATGATAGTGTCCTTTCTTTTTTAGTTTGTTTACCTCATTTATGGACATGATAACAAATGAGCTTTGTGAAGATCAGTTTTGTGTGTGAGCATAGGGCTCAGGTCCTCTTTACTCAGTGAACGGTCAATTCTGTCCAATAGGTGCCTGCTCTAGGGCATTAGAGCGTTACAAGCCTGTTACTATTTTCAAGGAGTTTACGATTTAGTGAGAGAGTGACAGAAAACGCTGATGTCTGTCTGCTAGGTTGGTGTAAGTGGTCGCTGCATGCTTGGAATGAGTAAGATGATTGTTTAGGGGAGTGTACACTACAATGGGAGCTTTATAACTCTGGGGAAACCCACTAACTGTTAAAACATATGCAATCAGATGTAAGCATCATGGTGATTGAATAATGTTTAGATTGTTTTCTTTTTTTGGGGGAGACAAGTTTAACACAAATCTCTTAAGCAAAGCTGTTCTGAGAAGTGTAGTAAATTTTTTAAAGTTTTTTTTTTCCCAAATAAAAGCTAAAGTGTTCTTCTCTTACAAACTAGTTGTCTGACTCACAGATTGAATTGTACCAAAAATAGGGCAATGCCCCCTCAAAATGAGGTCTTCTCTTACGTTATATGGCACTTTTTTTATGAATCCATTATATTAAAATTTAGTCACTTCATTCTTTAGGTGGTAGGCTCCTTACACTAAAGTTAATACAGTTAAAAAAAATCACCATCTGAATAAAGAGAATTTGTTAATACCGGGGTGTTAAATAAGTATTTCTTCTTAGTAAAGGTTCTTTTTTTGAATTGGCAGTTAACTGAATTTTTCTATACATCTGTAAGATTTATTCATATGACAGATTTCATTTCATGAAAGATGTAAAGGACTTCTTTCATTTTTGATATTTATAGAGTAGGCATCATATAACATTGCAAACAGGAAGATGTCCTTCATTGGTCTTTTTTATTTCATCAAGTTTAACAATTTGCTGTGGCGAAATGTACAGGTAGTCTTAAAATCAGAGGGAGTTACTCTATCTTGTAATAAGTACATGGATGACTAGCTTTTTACAAGTTTTCTAAACATGTTTTTGAAGCCATTTTTTAGAGAAATACGTTATAAATTCTGTATTTCTTGAATAGTTTCATGACTATTGAAAGTAGCCTTGAAAGTAACTTCTGAGGCTAATTTTCATGGGGTAAATGTGGGTACATGATAGACATGTAGTACATTTTGGTGGTTTTTTTCATTTTTGCTTTTGGTTGAAATTGTGGAATCTAAAATATATTCTACGGTGAAATAAGTTTTTTCTTATCCTCAGGGCACTACAATTTAATAGAAAAGCTCAGTTAGAGCTTTATTGAGTTCAGTTCCTTCTGGCTATGGCACAATCAGAGACCTTGAATTTTGATGTCATTGCAGGGGTGTGTTGGAGATGCGTGTGACTTGAGTATGGCACATAGCTGAGACTCCATGACTGGTCACCAGAGCTCCCTGTTGTTAAGATTACAGTCTCACACTGACACTCTCATAAGAAGCTGGTGGATCCTAAGACATGGACTAAAGCTTTTACCACAGCTCAGAATATGTCTGGTTAACCTTGTTTTGTTTGCTGAAGTCTTCCTTCTCTAAGAACTGGCCTGGCACTTGCTACCCCCTGTCAGGGGGAGATTGAGGTGGTGGTTGCCTTGGGCTGTGTCTTCAGTGCCAACAGGAGCCATCAGGAGTGCTGGCCCCAGAGTCTGCCCAACTTCTCTCGTCTTTTGTGTCTGTCGGGGGAATTGTAATGACAACATACCTAGCACAGCACTCTTTCTCCACCATAAAGTAATATAATAATACTTTATCGTTCTTTGAGCTCTTTTTGTAGGAAAACTATGCCTGCGTTTGCAAAATATCCAGCTTATGTTGCTCAAAATTAAAATGACAAAATATCGTGTTCAGGTAAGTAACAACAACAGCTGTATTTTTGGCAAGAAACTGCATAATTGTCCTTCCTCCTGTTAAGTCAGTAGCTAATAGTATTAGACCCACTTGTACATGTGAGGAAATCTCAGAGGGAGGAGGTCCCTGGTGGAAGGTTTCTCTGTAGCAGAGCTGGTGTAGGGGGCAAGCCTGTGCCCCAACCCATCTGTGGAGAGGGAAGGCCGACTGTTCAGTGGGGGCATGGCCCCTCTGTCCTTCCTCTCCAGTTCTGTGCACAGGAGGGATAGGGAGGAAAAACTCTTCCCAAGAGTGCTCCTGGGTATGGCCTGTGGCTGGATTTGTAGTAGCTATGGTCAGTTTTTAGCACTTAGGATGATGTTGTGAATTCATTTATGTAGTATGACCTTGGTGGGGACTGACACAACCCTCTGAACTGACCGTATCTAGGAGCTTGCTAGAAAATGGGGAATCTCAGGCTCCACCTCAGACCTAAGGAATTATAATCTGTTCTTTAACAAGCCCGAAGCTGAGCCTTAAGTACATTGCATTTGCAAAGCACAGCTCTAGAATACAGAGGACGAGAGAGCCTATAGTTGAGAATAAGGTGAGGAGAGGAAGAGGAGTATGTGCGTGTGTGGGTGTGACTGAGAGGACACTTTGCATTTGTGTGTGTGAGGCTGTGTTCTCATTTTACTTAAAGAAGAAAGCTTTGTCGAGATATAATTCACACGCCATGCAATTCACCCATTTAAAGTGTACTGTTTAAAGTAAACCATTTATTGGTTTTAAGTGTATTCACTGTCGTGTGCATCCATCACCACAATCAATTTTAGAGCATTTTCATCACCCAGAAAGGAACCCATACCCATTAGCAGTCACTCCCCATTTGCCCCCAGTGCCCTTTATCCTTCCTAGAAGCCTCCGGTCATCACTAATGTCCTTCTGCCTCTGTGCATTGGATTTGTCTCTAGTGTGACATTTCTTTTATGAATGAAATCATACAATATGTGGTCCTTTGTGTCTGACTTTTTTCACTTAGCATAACATTTGCATCATGTTGTAGTGTGTATCAGTGCTTCATTCCTTATACTGCCCTCATTTTACTTGTCTTAAGTTTATTTGGAGCAAGAATAAGATTTTGCCTTTTTCCTTAGCCTTCATGAAACTGAGTCAGTGTTTTCATTGTACAGTAATATTCAACAGTAATTTCTTAGTATGACCATTGCTTTTCTAATGCCATATGCTCTAGAATCTGAGAACTGTGACAGTGAAATTGTAGGAGCATTGTTAAAGGTCAGCTGAAGAAATAAAATATTAGTATTTTCTATTAGTGAAGTTTTGAATACTTAATTTTTAACCGCCTTTTCCATGAAAGCAGTGGGTGCCATCCATGCTCTGCTGCAGACCGTGCCTGCCTTTGCAAAATATCCAGCTGATGTTGCTGAAAATTAAAATGACAAAATATTGTGTGCAGATAAATAACAACAATGGCTGTATTTTTGGCAAGAAACCACACGATTGTCCTTCTCCCAAGCAGTCTGTTCCCTGCAGTTCTGAATGTGTGGTAATGTCACACGGCCCAGAGGAAGACGGCATTTTTTCCTTTGCTGTCTGTGCTGCACTCTGAAATTTTTATTTGTCAAATAAAAAACAAACTTGTTTTCCTCATTCAAAGACGTTTTAAGCAGTCCATCCTGCAGGGTGCCTTCCTGATTGGAGAAAATCTTGGTTTGGTTCTTGGGCTTTCCAGCGATCCTTTCGTCACTCCCATAAATGTGAGGCGACCCGGAGAAGAGTGGTCAGCAAGCTGCTCCTGCCTGCACAGAGGTCACTGCTTTGATGGTGTTAGGCGGTCATTTGGAAAGTCTTATTTTTATTTTAGCAACACAAAAAGCTTTCCCTTTTCCTCTTCTCTCCTCTCTAGCTAAGCTCATCTTAATGCCACTAAATTACCAGCGCCTTATTTGGCAGGCTGCCTGGTAAATCGAATGACGACAATACTGGAGAGCTTGTGTGGCCACTTTCTAAAGGGTTTTGTGCCTCCTTTATACTCTTGTCTCCTTCCCCCTCGTTGGTGGGTAGACTCAATTATTTGACTCTGTTTGAGAAGACGCTGGGCAGAATGCCATTTATCTATCTTTTCAACTTGAGGAGTCATGCTTTCTTAACAGATTTCTTTGGGATGTCAGGTTCTTTTTCTAACCTGATTACTTTTTTTCTAGGTTCTATAAAGTGTTGGTCATTCTCAGCAAATCACCAGCATTCTGTTCTTCCTCAAGGTGCTGACAAAGTGGCTGTTATGCATATGTGTGTTTGTGTGTATTTACCACTGAAAAAGCATAGTTTCTGAAAAAAAGAAAGATAAAATTCCTTGCCTCTTTTAGACTTGGAAGTTAACACGATTGGGCTAGCCAGGTCCCTCTGTTGGAGGAAATGGGAAGGACTGGATTGAGCCCTTATGTCAAGGAAATTGACTTGGCTGGATTTCAGGGAGCAGGATGGGCTGGCCCACTAGAGATCTGTGTCATTATCTGTAGTGGCACTGGAATTGGGACAGGGTAGCTATCTTCTGTAATAGAGCAAACTCTTGGGAAAAGGGAAGGGAAGCAACATTCTGTGAGAAGCTCCTGTGTGTCAGGGAGTGCTATATAAACAGTATGTATATTTTTGTGTGGCGTAACGACTTTGTGAGCTCTGTATTACTATTATTACTGTTATTATTACCATTGCTGCTTTATGTATGGGGAAACTGAGTCCCAGAGAGGTTAAGTTTCATAAAGTCTACAGCTGGAAAATGAGTAGAGGCTGCTGTCCCCAAAGCTGATGTCCTTTCGTACCAAGTGAAGTCTGTCTTTACTCTGTCTCTGCCATATTCTTTAAAGGGGGCAGTTGTTACGAGGGTGATGTGGCTGATGGAAACACTAATAGACATAGGACAAAAACACGGTGTCCCCAAACAGACTCAAATTCCTCTGCATGCAGATGGCTCTACAACAGCATAGAACTCCTGGGACTCACAGAGGTGCCCACCTGCCAGTGACACCCCTGATAGGAGGGAGCATTCTTCCCTACCGTCCCTGCTCTGAGGTCCTCTGTCCTTGGGCCCCTCCCAACTACTTTGGCCACTTTGGCTGTGTGCTTTCTGCTCATAGGTGCTAAGTGACTGGTAGCCACTGGTGAGTGTTTATTGCACAATTTAGTGAAACAAAGGCTGACTCCCTGGTGAGCACCCTCTAGAGCTGGCTGAAGCTGTGGTCCTGCCCTGAGTCTGTTTTGCATGGAGTGATTTCTGGGACCGTTTAACAGTTCTCAGATTAAACCATATGTTTGACTACCTATTAATATTTTTTCTCTGAATAAATTGGGCCTTTAAAAATGTACAATCTTCTCAAAATTTGTCATTTTCTCCCCTTTAAATTTCCCCCATTAGTACATGCTCATTATGAAAAACTTAGAACAAAAATTAAATGAAAAAAATTTACCCCAGTACAAAGAGTTTCTCATTAAAATAATTCTGTATTTCTTTTCTGTAGAAAAACTTTTAATACTAACTATGTAGAACTCAGTCAAATGGCAGTGTAATCATTTTGATCAGTTGATACTTTGCTGTGGTAGTTTTAAAAAATAGTCTTGTACCATTTTACTTTTTCTACTGCATGATAGGTTGTTCTCTGAATAAGAAAGTTAAAATTTGTGCTCAGTGTCAGGACCCTAGAGAAGTGTTTCTGGGAATCGGGATTCGGAGACAGTCTGTTTTCAGCTTTCTCCAGATCTCCCTTACTAATGAGGCCCTGGGTCAGTAATGGAGAGTTACTTACCCATCATTGTATTTATCCTACATCGTCCTTAATGTTTTAAGGAAAATATGTTTACTAAGCTATTTTATGTACTCCAGTGAATGAAGCACTTAGGTTCCTGGAAAAAAGGTAAACTAGGAAGCTTTAAGATTTTTTCTTTTTTTTCCTTGAAGAAAGACAATGCTGGCAAAGAGGCATGATGACTTTGTGTGACACACACAGTGAGTCAGTGACCCATTTTTTAGGAAGTTGGCAGCTGTATTTTATTCCATTGGGAAGAAAACATAATACATGGGTACAGCTTCAACTCTAGTTGATTTGTTGTAGTGATACTTTTAAAAAATTGAAATCAAGGAGAAATCTGCCTGAAACTATTAAATAATTACATATTCCCTGAACTATTAAAAGGATCTGTTGTATTTTTTTTTTTTCGTGGAGTGGTGTTTTTATTTTTTCATCGTGAAGTGGTGGAAGAGGGACAGAAGAGGCTGAGGGTCTGAGAATCAGAGGAGTTTCAAATGATGGAGCAAAGTGAATAGATGACAAATCGTTATGTAACCATGAAGGGGAATAAAATATTGTTACTGCTTTGTCAAGAAATATTTTCTCCTTTATTGAGAAAACAAGAAGTAATCAGCTTTTAGAATCATATCATTGATCTAGTAAGTTCCTTATTTTGCCTCCACTAGTATAGCCTATTATTTTAGTAGCTTATTGCTACTAAATAGCCTGCTGTTTAGTAGATTATCTTAACATCTTTGATTTTTATTCCAAAAAGATTGGTAAAAATTAGTTATATACTTATTTTTTTTATGTAATTTTTGAATGTATAAAACAGTAAGGATGATGCAGGGAGTGTCCCAATGAAGGGAAGAGGGTGCCTGAACTCGCCAAGTGGATCCTTGGCTTCATGCTGGAAAGAATTCGAGAGTGCGGCAACTAGGGGCAGAAAGTTTGAGAGAGACAGACAACAGATCCTACTCCACAGAGTAGGGGTCCTTCCCCACGCAGGAGGGGGAACCCCTTATGGGGCAATGGTAATGTTTTTAAATGTTCAGAATCCTTGTCAGGAAACAGCCATACTCGACCAGCCTTGAGATCAAGACATAGAGGTTAATCATAAAGTGCTGTCACAGAAAGGTAAGCACAGAGAGTTTGTAAGGCATCCAGTTTAGTAATTCACCATCCCTGGTGGTCATGGGCTGGCGACTTCCTTGTTCAGGGAGGTTAGGGTCTGGTATCAGCCAAAACGGCTGCACTGAGGCTCCGTCGACCCTCCTTTCTGCCTTATTTCTGCCTGTGTTAAGTATAGTACAAAAGGTTAGCCAGTAATGTCTCTCTTCTCCTCCCCGTAGCTAGTCTCCTTCCCCAGAGGCAACCATTGTTGTGTTTTTCTAAAGATAGTTCCTGCAAATGTTGGCAACTTTGTATATGTTCTCTTCTCTTCCCTCCCTCCCTTTCTTACACAAATGCTGGCATACAGAATATAATATCTGTGTCTGCCTGGTTGTTTTTACTTATAGATGATTCCATTTCAGTATTCCAAGAGCTTCCTCATTGTTTCATAGATGGGTAATATTTGGTTGTGTTCTGCCATGACTTATCCAATATGTTATTGATGTTCAAGAGTTTCCAGTTTGTTCTTTTGAACAATGGTGCACATATAAAATTGTATGAGTAGGTAGATTTATTTAGAAAGAGGTGGAAACCAATAGCTGAAAGATGGCTTTAGGATTGTCTCCTGGAGGTTAGGGCTCTCTGTCATTGTTTCCGAGACTTGTGCTCCTTGGAACCCTCACAGGGAAATAGACATCTTTGGAGCAAAGGAAAATGGGATTTCATGGTCAAATACATTTGGGAACTGGAGTATTCTCAATTTTTTCCCTTGGAGCTTCATGAAAGAATGAGCATTTTAAAGGCTTTAAGTACTCATGGTTTTAACAACCAAAAAAGAATCTATTAGAGATAATTTTTCAGACTTATTTGAGTATCACACATTGCAAGATGCCTATTAACATCTTTCAAGACAGTTTCTGGGAAAAAATAGTTTGTGATATGCTGACCTGTGTGATTCGTTCCAGTGTCCCCAATTCTATAGGTACTGAAAACTAGCTAAACATTTAATTTTAACAGCTGACAAATTGCTTGCCTTTGGAGTCATATTTCTTGACATCTGTAGCTGGTTAATTTCTCTGGTCCTAGTGCTTAATGTAAGAAATGGCTTATATAAAAATCTGTACGTCAGGACCGTCTTCGTTTGTGAACATGAGAGAAGGTGGGATCAGATATCTCGGGTGGAGCCCAGTGGGAGCTAAAGCTTCGAGTTGTAAAATCATGTTGTATTTTGGGACAAAAATAAAGAAGTTGATTTTGGCTGGGGCTTGGGGGAGAGAAGGGGATGTAGGAGAGTGGTGAGATTTCTAAAATAAGCAGCACTACAGCAGAAGTTGCAGATTAGAGTTCTGTTATAGAATATGGAGAAGATAGCGGTAGATTTTTTTTCTCTAGCATACTGATTCTCAACCAGGGATGATTTTACACCCTCCCAGTTCTGGGGAACATTTGACAATATCTGGAGATGTTTTTAGTTATCATTACCAAAGGAACGGTGCTACTGGCATCTAGTAGGTAGAGATCAGGGATGCTGCCAAACACCCTCCAGTGCACAGGACAAAACACCACAATAAAGAATTATTGAGTACAAAATGTCAGTAGTATCTCCATTGATCATACCTCTGTTGATACATACTCTAATGGGTTGAGGACTTAGGAAATTGCCACTATTTCTTTGTGCATTTGAGGTGACATACATTGGCCATAAGTCCTTCTGCTGTGATCAAGCATTTGATAGCATAGATTCATGACCTCTTATTCATAATTCTTAAATTTAGAAAGCCTTGAAAATGTGAAGTTTCTTCTTAATTCACTTAGCAGTAAAACCTCACCTGTGTTGATGTGAAGGTATTTATCATCTTGATTTACCTGATTTTGTGAATGTTAATATATCTGATTATAGAGTGCCGGCCCAGACCTGGCTTGGGGTTTTATCTCGTGTGGTGAACACACTGTATCACCGTTCTAACATCTGAGAAATTCTGTATTTGGAAACACTTTGAGCCTCAGAGGTTTCAGGGAAGGGATTGTAGATTTATATATTGAACTAAATTTTTATGAAATTCAGCTTCTTTTAAAAATTCAGAAGTTTTAGTAATTTTTTTAAATTTCAAAAATGACATAGGATCTTTGTGAAGAATTTAAGTACAAAAACGGTAATAATATTATCAACCATCTGTGCAGTGCCTACTGTGTGCCAGATACTATTCTCAGTACTTTACATGTATTAACTAATTTAATCTTCAGAATTCTATTATACTTTCTTTACAAGTGAGCAAACTGGCACAGTAACTTGCCCAAATCCCATACTTAGTGGATGGCAGAGCTGGGCTTTGAACTCTGACACAAAGAAGGAAATCATCCATAATCTTGGTGGCCAGAGAGGACAGCTGTTTGTCTTTGGGTGTATTTCCTTACAGCCTTCTTTCTGCGGCCCCGTTTCTCTGTGGTTGAGCATTTCTCCTGTTATGTTCAGTATTTTTCAAAAATATGATTGTTAAATGGCTGCTTAAATAGTTAAAAGAATAGTTGAGTGAGCCATAATTTATTTATGATTTATGTTGGGCATTTAGTCTGTTTCCAGTTTTTCACAATAGAACATTGGCATAAAGATTTATGTATAAATATTTGTCCCCATCTCTGATTATTTCTTCAAGGAATATTTTTAAAGGGAATCACTTAGAGCATGTAACTATTTTATTGACTCTTCATGTATGCTTCAGAACATACCAGTTCATTCTCTTACTGGCACTTCACCATCATTGGTAGGGAGTGTTAAAAGTTTTTCCCCCTAATTTCTGATTCTGCACTGTAGTATCTTATTTTCTGAGAAGATGGGATAGAGATGACTGGACACGTAGTATGATTTTTTTTTTTTTAATTGGTGAGGAAACTAGAGTTAAAAACTAAAAAAAAATTCAGGAAAAAAGCACCCAAATTAAGTAGGTGGAACAACTGATATTTTAAAACTTCAAATAAAAAAAAAAATTAGAACCCTTTTCTTTTCAGGTTAACCCATGAAGTTAAATTGAGACTCGATTTCACATTATTATGAAGAAATCAGGCTATTCAGAATTAGGAGATACTCTGACCAGAATCTTACTGGTATGTGGGTGATCAGTGTGTGCCTAAAATAGCCATTCACTAAGCGTTTACGGAGTGTCTGCTGTGCGCCACACACTGCATTTTGTGTTGGGGATCTAGTGAGGGACAAGTTTGCAGTAACAGTAATAGCAAATGCGTGTAGTGCTTCTTAGGCACTGTTCTAACTGCTTACGTATATCATCTCACTTAACCTTCACAACCATGCTATTATTATCTCCATTTTATTCATGAGACTGAAGCACAGAGGAGATGAGTAATGTGCTCATGGACATGCAGCTCCTGAGTGGCAGAGTCGGGCTCTGAGCCAGGCGAGGACTGGCTCTGCTAGTGTTGGGGGTGGGCATTAAGGGGGCGGGGGCAGCAATCTGGCCATGAGAAAACGGTGGCTTTAGCCAACAGTCCAGCAAAGGGCTTGGAGAGAAATGGAAGGATCAGAAAGATTTTTCAAGATGGAATTTCTCAGACTTGGTGATTAGATGTGGAGGAAGAGGGGGAAAAGCCAAGGGTAACCCCTTGGTTTTCTGGTTTGAACAACTTTCTAGATGGTGGTTTCCTTCGGAGGAGACCAGGGGAAAACGAGGAGCATGTTTTGGGTTGGTTAGGTTGGAGGGTCTGAAGGGTGGAGACGCTCAGAAGGGCATAATCTCCAAAATATTTGGGAGTTAATACCTTTAAAGGTCAACAAATTTGCCCAGGTGGTTTACTTGTGAGAAAATGATTTTCTTTAAATATTTACAATATGTAGTTTATGAGAAAGTTTTACAGCTTTTAAAGATGTTTAAAAAGTTTCATTTGATTGCTGTGGTTTTCATGTATGAAATGTGAAAATTAGTCTTTGTAAGTGATAGGGGTCTCACTCTGTTGCCCAGGCTGGAGTACAGTCATGTGATCATAGCTCACTGTAACGTCAAACTTTGGGGCTCAGCCTTCTGCTTCAGCCTACTGAGTAGCTGGGACTACAGGCATGTGTCACCATGCCCTGCTAACTTTTTTTATTTTTCTTTTTTTGTACAGACAAAGTCTTGCTATGTTGCCATGTTGCCCAGGCTGGTCTCAAACTCCTGGCCTCAAAGTACTGGGATTATAAGTGTGAGCCACCATACCTGGCCTCAAAATTTGTGTCATTTTAATGCTGTTTTAAAAACTCACTTTAATACCTGTAGACAACTTTATAATGTGGTCGTACCATTGTTTGCATAATCAGTAATCTGGGAATGGATAGGTTATTAGCATTTTCTCTTCACTGTAGATCATTTTAAAGCAAATGTCTTTATGCATTAAACATTTTTGGTATTCAGGATTATTTCTTTGGAGGTATATCAGACCTAGAATTACTGAATCATAGTACATACTGCAAAATTACTTTCTTAAAAGACTGTGCTAATTTAGGTCTGCCAAATGTGTGCAAGACTTGCCTCTTAATTAGCCAGTGAGTTGAATGTTGTCCTGGTGATCTTTGTGACACCTTCATTTACTTTCTACTTTTTGTAACATATCCCATGATCACAGCCATATGATGACTTTGTGTACTGTGTCTTTATTTTATTATAATCAATGCCTTATTCACACAGAATATTGCCAAGAAGTTTTATAAATATAGTCAGATAAGAAAGGGGAGATCAGGATCATTGTACTTTAACTCTGTCTAAAGTATTGATGCCAGGATGATATTTAAAGTTTTTGAGATTGCCTGCCAAAGACTGGTCGATGGCTGTGAGACACTGCAATCCACTAAAAGACTCCTGTTCTTCGGGGCACACTTGGCCTGCCTCCGTCCCTGTGCCAAATGGTGGAGAGTTAAAGCCATTATGTGGATAAGTCAGGACCAAACAAATTTTACTTTAAATTATCTGGTGATGTGTGGAAAAAATTAAGATGACTTTTGGACTGGAATTATGTCAGTAACTTCCCTAGTTTTAGAATTTGTTTTCTACTTTGCCCAGTAAAAAAATTTTGCTCTCCAACCCTTAATTTCTGTAATTTTCTCACCTCGATTTTCCACAGTGTTCCTGTTTTGTTCAGTGTTCTTGAAGTTACTGATTTCTGCCTTCAGAACTATGGGACCTGATTCTTTTGATTGTTCCTAAATGTAAATTTGGGGAAAACTAGAATCGAGTTATTTCTCTGTTTGTCATTTTGGAATTTTCTGCATTCACGAACAGTTTGTTGTAACGTTTTAATGAACATGCGCTATGAGTTGTTTTGAAAGTTTATTATTTAGGGGTTATTTATTAGCCTGGTCACTTGCCAGAGTCACACATTAAAAAAGAAAGTTTGCCCACCCATCTGTTTCTTCCCATAATCCCCCAAACAGTCATCAACTAGCAGAATTATAATATGCAAATAAGCCATCTGCAATGTCCAAATGAGAGGGATCGCTTCCAGTTCTTCTTAATCAGAAACCTGCCAGGGGCAGGATAGTAATTTCAGTAGCATTCTTAAAAGGAGAACATCTCTTAAGAAGTAACATAATTTAAAATGTTGCCATAGTAATAGGGACACTGGAGTTGGTTGCCCAGACCACTTGTGAATGAAAAGTTCTCTGTTTCCAAATTTAGCACCACCTGTGGGATACCTCTGTTCCATCATAGGTATCCTCAACTTTATTCTTTTAATCCCTCTACAAATACAGAAAAAGTGATAATTAAAAACCACGAAAGAATATTAATTGGGACTGAACAATATCTGTGGTTTTCTGTTGCAACCCTGGGCCTGTCTTATTCCCTGAGAAAGTGGGCCGGTAGGTGATGTCGACGTCCTGAATTTTAAAATGAGACAACAACGCATGTTGGGGAAATGGAGCCCTATTCAATAAATGGTGCTGGGAAAACTGGGTAGCCATGTGCAGAAGAATGAAACAGGATCCATATCTCTCACCACTCATAAAAATTAATTCAAGATGGATAACACACTTAAATATAAGGCATGAAACCATAAGAATTCTAGATGAAAATGTAGGAAAAACTCTTCTAGATATCAGCCTAGGCAAAGAATTTATGAAGTGGCAGTCACAGCAACAAAAAAAAAAAATGGATTTGATTAAACTGAAAAGCTTCTGCATAGCTAAAGGAAATAATCAACAGAGCAAATAGACAACCTATGGAATGGGAGAAAGTATTTGCAAGCTATACATCCAATAAAAGACTAGTAATCAGAATCTACAAAGAACTCAGGCAAATCAGCAAGAAAAAAACACCACCATTAAAAAATGGACAAAAGACATGAACAGAAGCTTTTCAAAAGAAGATAGACAAATGGCCAATAAACATATTTAAAAAAATGCTCAACACCATTAATCATCAGGGAAATGCAAATTAAAGCCACAATGAAATATCACCTTACACCAGTTAGAATGGCTTCTATTAAAAAGTCCCAAAACCAACAGATGTTGGCTTGGATGCAGAGACGATAGGAACATTTATACATGGTTGGTGGGACTGCATATTAGTACAACCTCTATGGAAAACAGTATGGAGATTCCCCAAAGAACTGAAAGTTGACCTACTATTTGATCCAGCAATCCCACTACTGGGTATTTACCCAAAGGAAAAGAAGTCATTTTATCAGAAAGACACCTGCACTCTAATGATTATTGCAGAATAGTTCACAATTGCAAAGATGTGGAATCAACCCAATTGCCCATCAATTCACGAGTGGATTAACAAAATGTGGTATATGTGTGCCATGGAGTACTACTCAGCCATAAAAAGGATGAATTAATGCCTTTTGCAACCATTTGGATGCAACTGGAGACCATTATCCTAAGTGAAGTATCCCAAGAATGGAAAAAGAAACACCAGATGTACTCACTATTAAACTGAAACTTACTGATGAGCACACATGTGCACAGAGGAAAGTAAACCTTAGTGGAAATCAAGCAGTGGGGAGTAGGGGAGGGGCAAAAACCTACCTGACGGGTACAATTTGGGTGATGGGCACACTTACAGCTGTGACTCAAGCATTACAAAAGCCATCCATGTAACCAAACATTTGTATCCCCTTAATACTCTGAAATACAAAACAGAAACAAATGAGGAAGATGAGAGCCAGCTATGATATGTAAATAATAATGGATGCTGAGCCTGGTCTACTGGTCACTCACTTGGCTCAGGGTATGCACTTGGGACATGAAAACAAATACTTAACATGACGTCTGTTGCTACAATTTTCAAGAGTAAGAGCCATACTTGCTGTAACATAGCAAGGTGGAATTACACCTGCTTGTAGCTCTTTTCTTTCTTTTGAGTTTTTTAGCATTCGTTCTGCTTTCCTTTGCTGTTATTTGGAAATGTGAAAAAAAGCTTTGGTTCTCTTCTTGCTTATTTCCCTTCTGTCTGAGTGGGCCTGTTAGTGGTGGGGTGAGGGCTGAGAGATTGGTCTCTGGTGGTGTTTCTTTATCAGGTCCCCAGACTATGTCCAAATGTCCTGAGACCTAAAAGCTGTTCTCAGTCCATGTTAAGTTGTGTTTGAAGAGCTTGTGGGAATCTGGCTGGAGAGGTATAGAAAGTAGAGTAGTTGGAAATGGGGCTTATGTGTTGTGTACATATGTAGTTCAAACCTTTGATGGGAATAAGATTCTGTATCCTGTAGTGTGTAGACTGAGAACAAAGGACCTATCAATTTTAGTGATAAATTGAAGAAGAGTTGCCTGTGAAGGAGAAAGTCAGAAAGTAGGAAATCCAGGAGAGAATGATGTTCTGGAAGCTAAGACATGACAATGTTTCAAGAAGAATATAAGCAGAGAATGAGAGCACAATGTGACTTTTGTTTGCTTTTGCTTTATATTTGGAAACACTTTAAGGAAAACAAAGTACAGAGAACACAAAGTACAAAGGGTGTACTCTTTACCCAGATATACCTGTTGTTAAATTTAACCCTATTTACTTTATCATTTCCTACACACACACTATATATGTGTGTGTGTGTGTATAACTATAATGTATATATTTTTTTCTAACCCTTTTGAGCATATGCTTATATATCATGGCCCTTTATCTCTAAATACTTAAGAATTGGGATATTCTCTTCTATAACTGCAGCACTGTTGTCAACTTCAGTAAATTTAATGTTGATACAGATTTTAAAATCAGATCTAATATTCATATTCCAATTTGGCCAGTTAACCCAATGTTTTCTTAATTATATTTTCCCCTCTAGTACAGGATCTAGTCTAGGGGAAAATATTTCATTTTATTTCGTTCATTAATTTCTTTTAATCTGAAACACGTAGCCTTGCTTTATCTTTTATGACATTGACAATTTCTAAGAGTGCGTCCCTCTCTTTAAAAACATGCAGTGGTCCTCAGTTTGGGTTTGTTTGGTATTTCCTCATGATTAGATTCAGGTTACTGAATCTCAGTTGGAATATTGCATAAGTGATATTGCGTCCTTCTTAGGGTATCCCATCTGCAGGCACATAACGTCCATTGGTGGTGATGACTTTGATCGTCCCGTTAAGGTGTTACCTAATTTCTCGACTGTATAATTATTGCCTTCTTTTCCTTCCCTTGCAATATGAAGTGTGTGGGGAGACACTGTAAGATCATGTAGATATCCTGCTTCTCATCAAAATCAGTACAAGGTATGGCATCCACTGATGATTCTTACTGGACTAGTCTTCACTGTGATAGGTGGACAATCATGATTTTCCATCTCAGTCCTCCCTCTGTTTTTACCGTTCAGCCTTTGGCATTCTGTAAACGAGAGCCTTACTTCATTCCTATTTATTTATTTATTATTGGTATGGACTTATGAATTCCCATGTAGCATTGGTTTATAATTCACCACTGTACTCACTTATTTTGGTGCTCAAATTATCCTAGAGTTGACCAGGGGAAGCCCCTTCAAGCTGTCTCCTGTGTCCATGTGGCATGTCTCCATGTTTTGTTTTGTTTTGTTTTTTTTGAGAACTTTTTAGCTTTCTGGCGTAACAATGTGTTCAAGGCTCCTCTTGTATATAAGCTTTACCCCTGCCCTGGAATCAGCCATTTCTTTGAGGTCCCCCGATTCCTTTTAGTGGAAAACCTTAGGCTGTAAGGTTGAAGTTTCTAGTGAGCCACTCTGCTGTGTTAGGCCTGGGCTGTGGACATCTCCATTTCTTGGTTGATGTTGGGTCAAGCAGAAATCTTGGGGTTATGAGGAAGGGCGGTTTTGATTTGCAGTTGTTAAATGAAGAATATGTGTTCAGAGTATGAGTGAGATGAAAATTGTTCTTATATTTATTTGTAAGCTTTGGCTAGAGTTGGCCTGACAGATTGTGTCCCTTTCCCTCTGGCCATACCTTTTGGGAAGGGGGCTAGCCTGCATTTGAACAAACATGCATGTTCTGGTGCTCTCTCCAGCTTGCATTTTCAGTTGTACTGTTGTCTCACCAAGCTCTGTAGGCTTCTCTTTCATATTGGATTATCCTCTGTGAATGAGCAGGAGGAGGTGGCGAGGGGAGGGGAGTGTATTCTGGCTCCTGTGGTGGGAGCAGCCTGCAGAGGCCCTGCAGTCCACATCTGCTGTTGATTGGGTCCCAGTCCAGGATCCCCACCTTGTATGGCTGAGCGGAATGAGCAGAAGCATTACTGTGGGAACACTTGCCTCCTTTTTTAATATCTACCTTCCTTCCTTGTCTCCTAACCTTCAGTTCACCTGGTGGTTTCTGACATTTTCTTGCCAGCTTGGAGTTACTTAAAACACATTCCTACGTGTCCTATCTCATAGAATCCTCTGGTCAATAGCCTCGTGTGGTAATACAGGAGAGATTAATTCCATTTTACAGATGAGAGCAAAGAGAGTAACTTTCCAGTGGGGAAACAGCAAGTAAATGGCAGAACCAGAACTTGATCCCAGCTCTCTCTCGACTCTGTGCTCCTTCTCCTTGGTGGTGGGCTGAATCAAAGACTGAAGAAGGCAAGTGAGCCCTTAGAGGTGGCTTAGGTACAGAAATTGATGGGGGTAGGAAGTGGGGTAAATGTCTTCTTAATCAGTTTCCAGTCTGGGGCTTTGCACAGTGAAGGTGCAGTTTTTCAATGTGAGAGGCCGAGGTTACTGTGTATTCGTGGTAAACCTGTCCTAGGAAGTATGACCCACACCTCAGGGTTACCTCAAGGCAATTACAGAAAACTGTACAAAGGCATCAGTCTCATTGCCCGTGGTTGGTGAAGCAGAGCAGAAAAGCTGTTGTTGTCTCCTTGTCCTTTATTTTGGACTTACTTATCTGTTCTCCCTTACCTGAGCCAGTGGAGTATCCTGTGGGGGTAGGGAGGTGTCATCTTGATTCTTCGGTTATGGTTCCCAGAGGGAGGCTCTGGCTGCAGGACAGAGCAGATGGAGCCTGTGGGGACCCTGTTTGTGTGCCTCTGCAGGTGCAGGTCTGAGATGGGTTCTGACCTCTACCTGACACCTGTTCCTTTTATTGCCTCCATATGTCAAAGAAATCTTAGCCCATGTGAGCACTTTCGGATTGTTCTGGCCTGAGGCCATGTTTGGAATGGCAGGAGTTATGTGGGGGGGAGGGGATCTTTTGAGAGGGGCAGTTGAGACGGCCCGAGGTTAGAGGACCATACAGTTGCTCCTTCTAGAACCCTCACCAGGCCTGAGGTGTGGCTTCAGAAAGGCCCTAGTTGGGCTATTTGTGTTCTCATCTCTCTTGTACTTCCTGCTCCATTTTTGTTTTTGTCATTCATTTTGTTAAAGGCTTCATGCTCATGGATTTTTTTAAATGGCAGTAATAATTTTTTGTTTGCTTTTTTAAAGAGTAAAACAATGGCAATCTAGTGCAGTTACTTCAGGACACATTGTTAGCTAACCTTTATCAGTAAATCGAAGGCCATTAAATCAGGAGTTGATAGGGAGTCAGTGGACCCACTGAAATTCGATGCAAAATGTTATATGTCTACGTGAATCCATTTTTCTGAGGAAAGGCTTCCATAGCTTTCTGCAGATTCACATAGACATTTGACAGCCTTTCTCCAAAGTGTGGCCTCTGGTATGTCTTTTCCATGTTAATTTGGAGGACATTTGCCTCTTGTGTCCCTTGTAGGTTTCTGAGCCCCTTAATTTGTGGAAGAATCAAAGGAGAGGAGGCCTTGAGAATGATCTCCTCTCCTACTGCAAAATCTGGGGGCTGGTTCAGTCCACCCGTCTCCTTGCCTGGTCCCGTGAGCAGGGTTCTGCACCACGATGGCCTTCTTTAACCTCCACTTTGTGGCAGGCCCTGGATTATATTCTGTGTGTACCTCTCCTCATGTGATTGTCACGACTACCCTGTAATGGTAGTGGTCAAGATTAAATAGTCCCAGTTCTTCTATCTAATAGTTTAAAGATACTATCAGTAAAATCTGCCAGATTCCAAAGCCAGTATTCTTTCAGTACACTCAAGGAACAAAAACACCAGCTGTCATTGCCATTTTTCTCAGCACCCACCAGCAAGGCATCATCCTGTCATGTTCCCTTGTTGTTCACCCTGCAGTGCCATAGTCACCCCAGAGCATAGAACGTGCCCAAGGTCTTCCATCAGCTCATCTTCCTGTGAGTGGCAGAGAACTAGTTTGATCTTTGGGGAGTAATGGCGGAGCTCATAGGGTACTTAATCTTCAACCGCCTTGCTGGGTCCTTCGTTCGTGGCCCAGCCAAGCATTGTTCTAGAAGCAAAGGCCTGAAAATGTGGCCTCCTTGCCTACAGTGACTTATCTGGAGAAGGAAAAGTAACAGAAATGAAGTGTTAGCAAGCAAACCCCATATGATATCTGGCTTTTAAAATTAGAAATAATAATTAAAGAAATCATAATTACAAGGTGTTTTTAATGTAGTCATATTGGCATGAAAAATTTTACTTTGAGAGTGTAATTTGTAGGTAATGCTATGAATATCATCAATTAAAAAATAAATGGTTGTGGCTATGCTCTGATGGCATTTTGAGAAGGTATTCATTATCCTCCCATGCCCTGTCATCCGTCTGTGATAACTGTGTAAACAAAGGCTAAAAACCCAGGTAAACCTCCTGAGATAGAGGTTCCAGATGGCATTAGCTAAAAAGACACCTGGCATCCAGAGTGCCTTTGTGGCTCTTTATACGCAAACTGTTGAGATTATTTGTTTTGACTGCTCTAGTGACTCGATAATGTATTAATAACAGTGGTCTGGGGCTGGGTGCGGTGCCTCACACCTGTAATCCTAGCACTTTGGGAGGCCGAAGTGGGAGGGATAGCTCAAGGTCAGGAGTTCAAGACCAGCCTAAGTAAGAGCGAGACCTTGTCTCTACTAAAATAGAAAGAAATTAGCTGGACAATTAGAAATACATAGAAAAAATTAGCTGGGCATGGTGGCACCTGCCTGTAGTCCCAGCTATTTGGGAGGCTGAGGCAGAAGAATTGCTTAAGCCCAGGGGTTTGAGGTTGCTGTGAGCTAGGCTGATGCCATGGCACTCTAGCCCGGGCAATAGAGCGAGACTCTGTCTCAAAAAAAAAAAAAAAAAAAAACAACAAAAAACAAAAACAAACAAACAAAAAACAAAACAAACAAACAAACAGTGGTCTGGGAAGATTTGGCTTTGGACTCCTCTTTACTGTATTTTAACATCTTTGTATCTCAGGTTTCTTACTTTTCCTCTGCTGTTGCACAGAGTGGTTGTGACAATGAGTACAGAAAGGTTTAAGAGCTCTAAGTCCTCTAGGGCCAAGGGAATGATATCCCTTTTTTGGTAGTATAAAGCACAAGTCATCAAGTATCTAAGACATGACTGTGAGCCCATGGTGAAGTAAGTTACCCTCCTCCGAGTCTCAGTTTTCTCTGTTGAACATGATTATAACATTCAATATAACAGGTTGTGTTTTAAATGAGCCAAAGTAGATCAAGCATTTAGCATTGTTACTGGCACATGGGCATTCAGGAAGTATTGCCTGGATGCACTGGCTCACACCTATAATGCTAATACTTTGGGAGTCCAAGGTGGTAGGATTGCTTAAGGCCAGGAGTTCAAGAACAGCTGGAGCAACATGGCTAGAACCCATCTCTAAAAAAAAGAAACAAACAAACAAACAAACAAACAAAAAAACCCCTGGTGTGAAAATTTAGCTGGCTATTATGGTGCATGCCTATAGTCCCAGCTACTCAGAAGGCTGAGACAGAATCACTTGAGCCCAGTAGTTTGAGGCTGCAGTGAGCTATGATTGATGATGCCATTGCACTCTAGCCTAGGTGAGAGGGTGAGACCTTGTCTCCAAAAAAAAAAAAAAAAAAAGTCTTCCCCCACATAAAAAGAAGCAAAAACAAAGACCATATGATCATCTCAATAGATGTAGAAAAAGCATTTGACAAAATTCAGCATCCTTTCCTGATAAAAACTCTCAACAAACCAGGCCTAGAAGGAACGTATCTCTAATTATAAAAGCCATTTATGACAAACCCACAGCTAACATAACACTAAATGGGGAAAAAGTTGAAATCATTCCCACTAAGAACTGGAAAAAGACAAGGGTACCCACTGTAACCACTTCTATTCAATATAGTGCTGGAAGTCCTAGCCAAAGCAATTGAGCAAGAGAAAGAAATAAAGGGTATCCAAATCAGACAGAGGAGGTCAAACTGTTGCTTTCTGCTGACAATATGATCTTCTATCTAGAAAACCCCAAAGACTCCACCAAGAAACCCCTGAAATTGATAAATAAGTTCAGCAAAGTCTCAGGTTACAAAAATCAATGTACACCAATCAGTAGCATTCGTATACGCCAATAATAGTCAAGCTAAGAGTCACATCAAAGACTCAATACCATTCACAATAGCTACAAAGAAAATAAAATACTAAGGAATATACTTAACCAAGGAGCTGAAAGATCTCTACAAAGAGAACTATGAAACACTGAGGAAACAAATCACAGACAACACAAACAAATGGAAAAACATATCAGACTCATGGATTGGTAGAATTAACATTGTTAAAATATCCATACTGCCCAAAGTGACTTACAGATTCAGTGCAATCCCCATCAAAATACCAGTGTCATTTCATAGATCTGGAAAAAATAATTCTACACTTTTGTTTGGAACCAGAAAAGAGCCCGAATAGCCAAAGCAATCTTAAGCAAAAAGAACAAATCTGGAGGCATCGCATTAGCAGACTTCAAACTATACCACAAGGATATAGTAACCAAAAGAGCATGGTATTGGCACAAAAATAGAGACATAGACCAGTGGAACAGAACAGAGAAACCAGGTATACAACCATCCACATACAGCCAACTTATTTTTGGCAAAGCAGATAAGAGTATACACTGGGGAAGAGAAGCCCTATTCAATAAATGGTGCTGGGAGAATTGGATATAGCCACATGAAGGAGAAAGAAACAGAATCCATATCTCTTACCACTCACAAAAATTAATTCAAGATGGATAAGAGACTTAAATGTAAGGCATGAAATCATGAGAATTCTAGAAGAAAATGTTGGAAAAACTCTTCTAGATATCAGCCTAGTCAAAGAATTTATGAAAAAGACCCCAGTGGCAATCACAGCAATAACAAAAATAAATATTAAATAGACTCTATTAAATTAAAAAGCTTCTCATCACATGTACTCACCAGAAAATTGGTTTCCCTGATCATCACCTAAATACAAATCTGGGAACGACACCAATTGGACATCAGACTGAGGTGGGGGGTGGGGGAGGGGATGGGGGTATGCCTACACAATGAGTGCATTGCGCACCGTTTGGGGAGTGGTAACACTTGAAGGTGCTGACTCAGGAAAGGGGGGGTGGGGAAAAAAATTATGAAACTATTGTTTTTAACTTGCACTGTTCACTTAATAATTTATCATGAATATTTCCCATATTATTTCATATCATTGTACAAGAAATAATGTATACATTATGAGGACATACTGTATCTAACAAGATATACTGTTAGACTCTTTGATTCTGTAAAATTAAATTGAAAAAAAAAAAAAAGCTTCTGCACAGCTAAGGAAATAATCAATAGAGCAAATAGACATCCTACAGAATGGGAGAAAATGTTCACAAACTACACATCTGATAAAGGACTAATAACCAGAAGCTACAAAGAACTCAAGCAAATCAGCAAGAAAAAACAAACAACCTCATTAAAACATGGGCAGAAGACATGAACAGAAGCTTTCCAAAAGAAGATAGACAAATGGCCAATAAACATATGAAAAATACTTAGCATCACTAATCATCAGGGAAATGCAAATGAGATATCACCCTATGTCATTTAGAATGGCTTTTGCTAAAAAGTCCAAAAACAGTAGATGCTGGTGAGGATGCAGAGAAAAAGGAACACTTATAGTGTTGGTGGGACTGCAAATTAGTACAACCTCTATGGAAAATAGTATGGATATTCCTCAAAGAACTAAAAATAGACCTACCATTTGATCCAGCAGTCCCACTACCGTCTATTTACCCAAAGGAAAAGAATTCATTTTATCAAAAAGACGCCTGTACTGGAATGTTTATTGCAGCACAATTCACAATTGCAAAGATGTGGAATGAACTCAAGTGCTCGTCAATTCATGAGTGGATTAACAAAATTTGGTGTGTATTATACTATGGACTACTACTGAGCCATGAAGGATGAATTACTGCCTTTTGCAACAATTTTCATGGAACTGGAGGCCATTATCCTAAGTGAAGTAACTAAAGAATGGGAAAACAAACACCACTTGTACTCACTATTAAATTGGGACTAACGGGTGAGCACACGTGTGCACAGAAGGAAGTAAAACTCAGTGGTAATCAAGGAGGGGGAGGGGCAAAAACCTACCTAATGGGTACAATGAACACTAACTGGGTGATGTGCACACATATAACCCTCACTCAAGCATAGCAGAAACAATCCGTGTAACCAAAGACATTTGTACCCCTGTAATATTTTGAAATAAAAAATGAAAAGTCTTCTCCCTATGCCTTCACCTCCCCAAATGCCCCCAACCAAAATAGAATTTTTTGATTGGCCAGAAGTAGAGTATAGAAACATTAATCTTTTTCTCAAATGCAAGCGTAAAAATGCATTTCTTGTTCTGAAGATGACCCGGTAACTATATTTGGGTGTGTGTTGTGTGTGTGCGCACACATTTATCTATTTGTATAAGTATGCATAAATCTGAGTTCTGCCTAATGAGATACAGCTGGCTTTAGTGACTTCATACCTTTTAAGATCTTAAGGTAAGAGTAGAGATAGAGTAACAGCATGTATTTGGAGCTAGAAGCCTCAGCAGCTGGCTTGGGGATTTTTTTAAAATGGTTAACTTTTTTTTTTTTAATAGGTAGCTCTAATTTCAAGCAAAATGTTCTGGGTAGATTTTGTCTAGCTCAAGGGAGAATTGCATATTGGGCACTAACTATTAATGGGTGAAATCCTGCCAGCTGCCCTTTTATAGATCTTCAGTGTGAAACAAGGCTTTGTATATAGGTTGCCAGCCAGAAATTGATCTTGGATCCAATTCCATCAGAGAAGCTTGATTATTTTTAGAAGTAACGCTCAACCTAGCACAGCATACGGTGATATATAATACCAACTGTTTATAAAAAATCCATGTTTTAATTAATTTCTAGAAAATTAACCCCCTTTTTTTTTCCTGATGTCTGTTGTCCATCAAACTGTATGAAACTGTGGCAGAGCTCAGGATATGGCGTTTGCAGAAGACTTGGATGAGTTGGGATGTTGACCTTCAGAATGTGAGGATTGCTTGGTGTTTGGATGGGTGGGACCCAGGAGACCTGGGTTCTAGCCCCAGTTTTGCCTTTTATGAAGTGTGTGATTTTGGCCTAACAAGGCCCTTCTTGCTCTCAGGGTGTGTAGTTATTAAACAAATGGGTTGTATGATCTTTAAATTCCCATTATATTTTAATTTCAATAAATGTAGCTTCATGATAGAAATTAAATATAATGTTTGTAAGTCTTTCTCCTAAAATTGTGATATCATAACTATTACAGCCATGCTGCCTGGGTGATTTTAAAGCATTGCTTTGGGGAAAATAAGGTTTTTATGAAACCAAGATACTGATTTTTGGTAGCCCAGTACTACACCTTCCCATGTTCAGTGTTTTATATCCAAAGAGCATTTTTAGCTCACCTTAAGCCTATTTCTTTCCTATTTATCCAGGTTTCACTTTTTATTGATAGTCCACTGAAAGTCCTTTCTGAGCACACCTGTGTCCAGGTGTCTCAGTCCAGTGAAATCTTGTAGTCCTGTTCACGCCATGGATTTCGACTTTGAGAGGCTTCCTTGAGTATTTTTTTCCTCTATATATTCTCACTTCTCTTAGATCACTGCTTAAACTGTGGGCCAAAGGCTATCTATCTACAAGAGAATCACCTGGAGGTGCTTTAAAAAAGAAGGGTGTATTTCTGGTTCACATCTTGTTTTTATTGGAGCCAAATCTCTTGGGGTAAGACTTTAAAATCCTCATTTTTTGCAAGCTTCCCAAGTGACTTTCAAATTTAAACTGGCCTCAGAATCATTGTTTGGAGGAATTTAGGGCTATATATTTGTTCATATTCTCAGGATCTGACATATAATTGGAGTTCAGTGGATATTTTTTGTGCAGGTAGATCACTGCATGAGTGGATGTATTTGTGATAGTTAATTAGAAAGCTTTAAAATCCTTTTACCAGCCCTTTTATAATGAAGGCTCTGAAATATTTATTGAATGAATGAGTAGTACTGATAACAAGGTAATGGAAGTAATGGTGCCCTGGTTGTACACAGATGTTTTTGACCTTGTATACACACACGCACACATACATAAACCCCCACCCCCACCCCGTGTCAGAAGCTTGCAGGGAGAGCATATGCACTGGGTTTCAGCACTAAGAGGGCCATTAAGTGGACTGATTAGGAAGGTCTGAATGTCATAGGTGAGTAAAAGTAAAAGGCACATGCTCTGACTCTGCCTTTTCTTACTGTTTTTAGACGTTTGCAATGGTTACATAACACCAGTGGGGCCAGAGACAAGGACAAGCCAAAGATGCATTGATTAAAGAAATTACTACTAATTAAAGTTAATCTGGAACTCACATATTTCCTCAGTTTATTATGTAATGATGTAGTGTTAGGAGTTTCCAAATCCTATTTGGCAGATAGGAGGGTTGGAGGTGGGAGGTTGGTTCTGAAGCCCAGTCTCTTACCCACTGTTCTACACGCAAGGCGGGGATGGACCCCTAGTAATTTCTTCAGTCATGGCCCCTTTGTCCCATAATGACTGTAGAGGGTTAGGACCCTGTAACTGTTTAGGAACTTGGGTATTCAGTGTATAGATCCAATCAGAATGATAGGAAGGAAAGATAAGTAGCAATTGATTTAATATGTTATAATTGACAGCATTAAAATGTGTCCAGAGCCTATGTATGCAGCAAGTTGCTTCATGCTCTGGTTAATTTGAGTTATGGCAAAGAGATGGTGATTCTATAGAGGGGTGGATGAGAGGAAGAATTGAACTGATATCTAACTTTAATCCTCGGGGACTGTTCTGTTAATAAAACAAGCCTAAAAATGTGAAACATACAAACTTAATAGCTAATAAGGTATACATAGCAGACTCTTCACTGTTCTCACATTTCTTCTAAGTAATTCTGTTTTGGCAGTACATTTTTTTTTTTAAAAGAAAAAGGAGGTGATTTTTAGTAATTCATTCTTCAGAGGGCAAGATGAATACTATCCAGCTCTGTCCCTCTTAGAATTCATAATAACTGGCTGGACGTGGTGGCTCACGCCTGTAATCGTAGCACTCTGGGAGGCCGAGGGGGGTGGATCACTCGAGGTCAGGAGTTCGAGACCAGCCTGAGCAAGAGCGAGACCCTGTCTCTACTAAAAATAGAAAGAAATTATCTGGCCAACTAAAAATATATACAGAAGAAAATTAGCCGAGCATGGTGGCACATGCCTATAGTCCCAGCTACTCGGGTGGCTGAGGCAGGAGGATAGCTTGAGCCCAGGAGTTTGAGGTTGCTGTGAGCTAGGCTGATGCCACGGCACTCACTCTAGCCCGGGCAACAGAGCAAGACTCTGTCTCAAAAAAAAAAAAAAAAAAAAAAAAAAATTCATAATTATCCCCTTTACACAATCCATGTTTATGATGCTCCTAACTTGAATTATTTTTGTAGTCTTCTGGGTCTCAGTTTTCTTACCTCTACAATGAGAGTTTTGTGCCACAAATTGATCTTGGATGCCTCTTTCAGCTCTAATCGTTAGATTCTGGGTAAGAGGCTACATTTTCAAAATGGATAATCAATTTAATGAAGGTCACACTTTCAGTATTTTCAGATCTCTTTATATCTGTAATCAATTTCCAGTTTCTTTTTTAAAAATTTATTTTCCCGTCTCCATTCCCCTCCTTGCTTAGATTTATTGAAAATATATTCTACAGTTTGCTTGAATTGCTATAGAAAGGCTCTGAGCATCTGGTTGAACTTGGGTTTTAGATAAATTATTTGTATTTCAAGAGTGGACCAACTGTAGTTTCCACAAATTCCACGAACACTACTGATGGTGGATTTCTGTGCTGTGCCATTCCCTGCACTCTGTTGAGCCAATCCCTCTCTGATTTCACTGCAGTGATAATGACTGTGGTAGGAGGCTGTGCTTTTAAAGAATGGAGAGAACCAGGAGTCTGTGCATACATGGCCTCTGGGAACCTTGGCTGCAGCCTATTCCTGGTTTTGTCATGGATAGCTTGTATGACCTTGGGGAGGCCACTGAATGTCTTTTGGCCTTTGTTTACTCATCAGTAAAATGAGAAGGTTGTTACTAGGTAAGCATTAAAATAGATAATGTATTAATAATACTCATCTTGGGTGCTTCAGTTTACTAAAATGCCTTCTTCATTGAAGAACTTACACTAATCACAGTTTGAAGGTAACAGGAACTTATATTCTAATTCAGTAAACATTGGCAATCCAAACGGAGAACAGAATACAAGAGTGATTCCCCACTGGATATGTAAGATGGTGTGTGGAAGTGTAGGAAAAAAATAATAGAATGCAGTGTATCTATATATTTCTTAAACTTAGAAATTTGTTATATTTTGAATTAATATAGTAGGGTGTATATAGTTTATATATAAAAAAATTGGGGACCTGAATGCTGAAATTTTTTTACTGATTGGGTTTTATATTCAAAGTTAGGAGACCACAGGAATAGCTTATATGTATTTTTTTACCCAAATGAGTATGTTTGATTAGGACATTCCCATTTCTGATTATTAAGTAACAGGAGATTCTCCCTTTCTTTGAGAAGGATTATGGTACAAAATAATTGTTTGGGTGTGTCCAGTTCAGCAAACCTTTATTTGACTACTATGTATTTTGGGGGCTGTTGAAAGGAGAGTGGGTTTTAAGGATGCAGTTCTTGCTTTCATAGTATATAGTTAAAGTAAAAACAACAGGTTAGTGTTGCGACCCTCTCTCTTGCTCAGGTCTTTATGTTCACCTTGGCACAGGATGTATCTGGTGAACCCTGGCTGTTCTGACTGTTCCTGTTGCTGTCTCTCTTGCTGTCCCTTTCTGGGTTTTATTGTAATGTGAACCCACCAAACAAGACTTCTGGCAGTTCTAGATGGAAAATATTACATAAAGACTTAATTTGTCAGTGAGTGGTTTCTATTCTGGATAAAACAAAGCCCCACCATACTGGATGTTCACCTAAGCCGGGCTGGATGACAGTGTTAGTGAGTTTGTGCTTTGGAGCCCCTAGTGTTGGGTGTTTTGAATACCACCCCCAAGCATAGTATCCTGGGTTCTGTGGAATTTTAAGTATTCTTTATTTTCCCACTGTTCATTCTCCTCTGCAAGCATTACTATTTTCTGTCCTTTTCCTGAAAATGAGCTTTTTAATCTCCCAATCCATAGTTGGAGGAGTCTTACTTTGAAAAGTAGAGAGGTTGATGGCTTCAGGGCTGTATCTCCTTATATGCTTATGTTTACATTTTTGAAATTGACCTAAAAAATGTCAATACTTCGTTATGGTTTTGACATTTATCTGATAATTCCTTTCTGGGCATGTTAAAAATCTTAATTTCTTTGGCAAAAGCATTTTCTTTTCAGGATTGGTCATCTTTTCAGGGTTCTTTCTGAAAAGATTTTAGTAGAGCTTTTAAAGGCTTTTCTTAACCACATACAGCATAATTCCCTGTATAAATTTTGGGGGAAAAATCAATGAGAGGGTTAGCATAACACTAATTATTGAATGTCATTGGCTCTAAAATTGTCTTTGAACTTAAAATTTAACAAATCATGGTGTCAGAAATAAAATATTACAGATTGCCCTTTCATTATAAAAACAACTTATCTATGACAGTAAGGAAAAATAATATATAAAAATTCACAATCTCTAACACAACTGTTTTTAGTTTTGCATGTTCTTTTCATCTTTGTTGACATAGCCACAAATCGCTTATTTGAATTATAATTTTTTGCATTTTTGATTTTTGCTACCATTTATATAGTCACTATTTTAATTTTTACATACACAAATATCATTGTAATGGCTACTTAATGGGTTATCCAATTGACTTACTATAACTAATATTAGAAATTAGGTTGAATTTTTTGACATTGCAGATGATGTTGTAGGGAACATATTTTTGCCTGTGGGGTTTTCCTTTTTAGGGTTATTTCCTTAAATTAAATTTGGAGTTTAAATTTAGAATTACTGGGTCAGAGTAAGTTTTGTGGCCCTGAAGTAATACTCTGTTTCACACTTTTAGAAAGAGTTTTTATTCTTCCAACCAGAGCACAAATGACAGGTAAGGTTTTAGTTTCAGTGAGTGGAGGAGTCATAATTATATAAGTCATTTATGTTCTTAATGCACCCTGAAGATTTTGTGTCCTTAATGTGTTCCTGCTATTTGGGGTCTGCCTGAAAGTGCTTCTGTTAGGGGCTTCTGCTAATTAAATTGAATTGGTCCAGTTTTGTAGCAAACAGGTAGCTGATGATAGTGTTTTATTCCATCATTGCTGGATAAAGTTTCAATGAAAAAGGGAGGATATTAGCTCAAGAACAAAAGTAGTTTGGAGTTCTGCTGTGAGTTTTAAGGAGCCATCACTTGGAGCTTGCCAACTTTGTCTTTTCCCTCTTGTGGCCAGCTGTCATCGGTCTTCCATGCTGCCTTTCACTTTGTCCTCAAAGGCTTTCCAGTGCTTTCTGGTGTCAGTCTTGCTTCTCAAGTGGGTGTGTCTTCAAGGGTGGAGCTGGGCATCTGGGAAGGTAACTTTGATGTGGGAATGCCAGTAGAGTATGACTCTGTGGTGAATGTGGGTACCTGTCCTGCCTGACGGGAGTGAACTGGAAATCCCCAGGATCACTGTAAGCCTGGTCCATTGATACCCTCCAGTGTGGAAAGACACTGCTCTGAATGACTGCGCTGCTGCCAGTGATATTAAAAGGTCTTCTGAGAGACCATGTAAATGTGTAGGTAACTGCTTAGAATGTGTCACATGACAAAGCAGAATACAAATGGTCTAGATACTGTGCAAGTTTCCTAAAATTTTTACATATGGTCAAAAATGAAGCTATTTATAATAAAGTATAAATAGCTGAAGCAGGGTATGGTGAGATTAAAAGGCATTTTTCTTCTTTTTTTCTATTTTGCACCAAAATGTCCTCTAGTGTTTTAGCACATTTATAGTAGAGTTTTAAAGTTACTTTTGCAAACTAGATACCAAAGATTCTAAAGTCTGTGAAGGGAAATTGAAGGAGGAGGATTTGAGATTCTGGTTAAACCACTGGAAGGGGAAGATGAGAATGGCAAGCTTTTGTCTGCGTATCTTCTGGAGCTGAAATGAGCACTCTGCCCATTTTGTTATATGCCCACATGCGTAGGCATTGCCACTCCATAGAGAGCTAGCTTCATGTCTTGGTTCTACTGCTAAATTTTGTGACTTGGGCAAATCATTTAAATGTTTCTGTGTAGTTTTTAAGGCTAAAAACTAGGGTTATTTTAGCTTTGTCATTCTTTCTTCTCTTAACCTTTGACTGACTTGATCTATAGTTTTGTTCATTTCCTTCTTATGTCTCCAGTGAATGGAGCAGAGAAGATGACTTTGCATATCTCAGCTAACAAATGTTGAGCACTGGTTAAGTGCTAGCCACTCTTCTGGCCCTGGGAATTACAGAACCAAACAGTATGGACATGCTGTCTGCCTCATGGAGCTTGCAGCAGAGCCCTGGATAGAGAAGGGCAAGCATCCTCACGCTATGGTGTGATGAAAGCTTCTCGGAGAGGGATCGGGGGGAACAGGGTCCAATGCAAGTACTTATGTGAATACTTACTGCAATATTTCTAATTGAAATGAAGTGAAAAAGAAAGGGGTGGTGAAATGAGCACCCAGCTCAGAGTCAGTAGGCCTAGGTTCATTTGCTGCCTCTGTAAGAGCTCAGTTTAATTCAGTCATGTGAGTGCCTGAAATGTATCCAGCACCTGCCTTCTGGGTTTGGGGATGTGCAGATCCTGCCCTCATAGAGCACCCAGTCAAGCTGGGAAGGCAGGTGCCTGCTGTGAAGGGTACAGGGTGCTCTGTGTGTACGTAACAGGGAAATCTGCCTTGTCTCTATTATCTCTATGGGATGTCTCTTTGAGTCAGGTGTGATGCTCCTGGGAGTTCAGGAACAAGGTCAGGAACAAGAGAGAAAAATGAGTGGACCCCTTACGCCTTAAGGCTCTCTGAGGATTTCCTGGGTGCTCCCAACTCAAGTTGAGGAATGTTACTGGAAGGTTTGGAAGGATGAAAGCCACACACTGGCCATCGCTATTTTCTCCAGCTGCCATTTATCAGCCAGGTAATGGCAACAAGTAACCAAGAGGTCCTGAATGCAGTGACTAAGCTGCATATGGACACATGACCTGCTGAGGCATTCAAATATAGCAACACTGAAGCTTTACTTCCTTGGCACAAAGTTTGCTTATTTTATCTCTTACTCTATTAAAATCACAACAAAAAGATACTACTTGGGGTTGGATGTTGGGGTTTCTGTGTGTGTGCACACATACAGGTGCTTGTATATGGAATATTATACTGGGATTTAAAAAAACATTTTCCTTAAAAAGAAGTGTATAGTACAAAATAGATTGAGAAGACTGACCTGCATTTTATCTGTTTCTAAATCCTAGCACAGAACTTGCCACCATGGGTAGCATGGTAGTGCTCAATAATGGATGGATAGTCTGGGTCCTGAACAACCTGCCTGACTTACCTGGAATTCCCAACATACTATATCACACCCAACTCCCATATTCCCAAACAATATTGTATTGCTCTCTCAGTGAAACTATTTGTGTAAGGAAACTTTATGATGTGCAACAGCATGGGGCATAGCCTAACCTATCATTCCATTCTCCATGCTGATCATAACTTTACAAAATGACTGTTTCACTGCTGGAATCATGTCACAGTACAGCTTCCAGCAGTTTAGCCATTTCAATAACATTAAAGGAATTTAGATACCATTTTGGTCCAGGAAGATTATTTTCCCGTTGTGCAAGTTTACTGCCATATAGTTAATAACCCTCACCCTTATATCAAGTCAAATGGTTACATTAGATTGGGAAGCAATTTTCAGTGGACATTTAATTCAGATATTGTTTCTCTTGTGTCCACTGAACTGATACTAGTTACCTAATCCTTGACATAGTCTTTAAAACCAAAACCAGAGTTAAGGCCAGTTGTCTCTATTTATTGTTGTCACAATTGCTGGCACTACTTTTCCTGGTGGTTGTCTTTGTGGTTTTAAATTTATAACTATTATAGTGTGTTGTACTTTACTGCAGAACAAAAGCTTTTGTGTGTGTGAATGTGTTATTGCTAAATTTTCTTATGTGTTGCTTGCAGTAGGATCCTGCTTTAACCTGCTAATTGCAAGAAGGGAAAAGAATTAAAAAGATGAACTTAGTGCATGAAGTATTTTTTGCTAAAATGGTCTCTTCTAAGAAGAACTGAAGTTGTTGGGTGGAGTATGCAGTCAATTGGGGCATTTTTGGTTTGATAACTTTTGGGCATGAGAACAAACATTTAATGGTTAATTCAGGTTATGGTTATATTTCAGCCCAACGGTTAAGGCCATATCACGGCTTTGACCACATATTTTATTAATGATGATTACTACTTGAGTAAGTGTTTCTGGTAAATGGAAAGTGGTTTGGATGTGGCCATCAGAATCAGGCCCAAACAGATTATTCTCAAATTCCCATTCTTACATAAGAGCTGCTTTGGAACTCTGGGGACCTTTTCTGAATGCCCATAAACCTCTGCTCACAGATCCCTGTCGCACTTGTTGTACTGTTTATTATCTGTTGGTATGTCTGTGCTCTTCACTCAATTGGCAACTCCTAAAGCCAGGAACTATGTCGTAACATCTTTGAATGAATAAATTCATATGAAAGACAGAATTCCACACTGGCCTTCATAAATTCTGTCTCTTTTGTTTACTAGCTGTGTGCCTTTAGGCAAGTGTCTTGTCCCTGCTGAGCCTTAGCTTCCTTATCAAAGTGGGATAAGTTATTGCTAATGTGTTCAAAACAACCCGAGTGGTGGTTTTGAGGGAGTCGTAACATGTAATGACATGCCTGGCACAATGCCTGTGTTTCTAGCAGGTGCCCGCAGGGTAGTTGTTACTCATGTCATTATTACTAATAAACTAGATCAAATATTCGATTTCTGTTCCTCCATCCAGCTTACTTTTTGATCTTGAAACGCTGACTTCATGAGACTGATGTTTTGCAGGATGTCCCAGAGAGGCCCTTAAAGTGCTCTCATCCCCCAGCACATTTTTAAAGTCAGTATCAAAAAAGTCCTTGTACTGTTGGATGTTTATTTGTTATTCATCCAAGATAAAAATATTTATTTTGTTTCCTGCTGTATTCCAGGCTCTGGGTTGAGAGCTAGAGAGATGTAAATAAACAAAACAGGCAAGTTTTCTGTCCTAATGGAGCCCCTTAGTTATAGTAGAGACAGAAGAAAAAGTCAACAAGTAAATGAAAGCATATTCAGTTGTGAAAATTGTCATGCAGAAAACCAAATGATGAGGTGGAGAGCAGTTGAGGATGATGAAAAACTATTAATATTTTGTATAGAGTGGTGAGAGAATGCCCCTTTGGGAAATGACATGTGAGCTGAGATTTAAAGAATGAGATGGTGCCACCACACTCCTCTTGGTGGGCCTGGGACCGACCTGCAGAGCAAGGGCCTCCTGCCTGGTGGGCTCCACTGTGGTCACCTCTGCCCTTTGAGCTAACATCAGCAGGTAGGTGGGCCTCCCTGCAGTTGTGCCACCCTTTCCCCAGCAGAGGGTCCCACCGGCCATGCCTCCCCAGTAGCTTATAGGCTCACCTCACCAGACTGGGGAGGTCTGACTTGTCTCCATGTCCCTAAATCTCACACTTTAATGGGCATCAGCATCACTGGGGTTTTGTCAGAACCACATTGTTGAATCCTGCTGTGTCTGGAGTTGCGGATTCAAGTAGGCCTGAGTGTTTTCATTTCTAGCAAGTTCCCAGGTGAGGTTGGTGCCCCTGCTGTAAGGACCATACTTTGAGAGCTAATGATGGCTTTTTGCCCTTAGACAAGTAAGTTTCTGTCTATCATCCATTATATCTATTAATATAAAATAAGTTTTGGAGAGCTGATAATTACATAGTGCTTGCCATATGACAGGCACTAACTTAAGTGCTTTGCAGATGTTACGTCAGTAACATATATAGGATATTTTGAGATATGTTGTAATATTTTCCTCTGTGTAACTGATGAGGATTTGGAGACAAAGAGAGGTTAAATGGCTTCAAGGTCATTTTGCCAGGAAATAGTGGAGCTGGGATTTGAACAGGGACAATCTAGCTCCATAGTCTATATTCTTAATGACTAGGCTAAAACAGAAGTAGTGATAGTATATATTTCCTAGGGTTTTTTAAAATGAGAATAACCTATGTAGTGGGCTGACACATGGTTTTTCTTAAGACATCTTTCCCTTATCATTATTCCATTTGTAAATATGGAGGCTAAGCTATTAGTTATCAAGCCCCATGTTGCTTTAAAACACTAATTAGGGAGTGACTTTTGGCAGGAGAGGCTACTAGCCAAGTGTAGTTTTTGTAACAGTTGCTCTATAAAGGTGTGTTGAATGAATATGAATTCTCAATTATAGGAATTGCAACCATCACCATTTTCTCTTCTGACATTTGATTATTCAAAGATTTATTTAAAAGGGCACAAAAAGCATGAACTACAAAAGAAAACAGTGGTAAAATGGACTTCATAAAAATTTATCAAAACTTCTTTAAAAGATTCACCTGGGAGAAATGCAAGCCATATACTGGGAAAAAAACACTTGTAAAACATAAATCTGATAAAGACTTGTGTTCACAATAAAGAACTCTTATAACACATTAAACAGACAACCCAATTAAAATATGTGTAAAAGATTTGATTACACATGTCATGAAAGAATATACTTAAATGATAAATAAACACATGAGATTTCAAGGAAATGTGTATTAAAGCCACAATACTACTGCATACTCAGAGTGGCTAAAGTTAAAAAGACTGTTAATACCAAGTGTTGGTGAGGATGTAGAGCAACTGGAATCTTTATACATTGTTGGTGGGAATACAAGTTGGAAAACAGTATGGTAGTATCTAGAAGATGAATGTAAAATTGCCTTATAACTCAGCAATTCAACTCCTTAGTATTTGTCAAAGAGAAATGAAAACATGTCTGTATGGACTGTTATGTGAATATTCATAGTGAGTGTTAGTCGTAATAGTCCAAAGATAGAAACAAACTAATTATGGTATATATATATACTATGGAATACTACTTAACAACAAGAAAAATAAAATATTAATACATGAAAATACACTGTAAATTTTATTCAAAATTATGCTATGTGAAAAAGGTCAAACCCAAAAGAATAAATACTGTCCAATTTCATTATATGAAACTCTGAAATTTGGAAAACTGGTGATAGAAAGCAGATTGGTGATTACTGCCTAGGCTGGGAGTTGGGAGGCAGTGTCGATAGGAAGAAGTGCCAGGAAACTGTTTAGTGTGATAGTATCTATATTTTGAATGTGGTTACAAGGTTGTGTGCAGGCATAAAAATTCATCAAACTACAAAATGAATTTGAATGACTTTTTTTTTTTTTTTTTGAGACAGAGTCTCACTCTGTTGCCTGGGCTAGAGTGCCATGGTGTCAGCCTAGCTCACAGCAACCTCAAACTCCTGGGCTTAAGCGATCCTCCTGCCTCAGCCTCCCGAGTAGCTGGGACTACAGGCGTGCGCCACCATGCCCAGCCAGTTTTTTTCTATGTATGTTTTCAGTTGTCCAGCTAATTTCTTTCTATTTTTAGTAGAGATGGGGTCTTGCTCTTGCTCAGGCTGGTCACGAACTCCTGACCTTGAGCGATCCTCCCGCCTCGGCCTCCCATGAATGATTTTTATTATAATTTATTTTAATTGATATTAATTTGGGAAATTATAAGTTGTAAAAACATTTAAAAATATATGGTTTTGGCAACTTATCTTATTTGATTCTATTATTGAAGCATCCTACAATGTTTCTTCATTAAATATTATAATAAAGGATTATTTTTCTAATCATTTTATATCTTATTTTTTACTAGTCATTATGTGGCTAGAGAATTTGGAAACTGGTTACTTTTTTCCTTTTCTCTTTTTTAACCATATGAATCCAATTTGCAGGCCCTGTATTTCTTCTTTTGAGAGCATTATTTCCACTATGAAAAGACTGGACAGGTTTATGGGACACATTTTTTGTTTTGAACCAGAGAACTTGTATTTCATAATATTAAAGAAAACCAACATCATTTATATTATTTAAAAGGACCTTTTTCAGCTGGCTCTCTCCTCTGTGAAATAGGCCCAGTAAGGCCTACCTGCAAGGCTGTTGTGAAGGTGACCTTAGATGACCTATGCCAAATGTACCAGACAGCATATGGTCCTCAGTAGGCTGGTGGCTTTGCTGTAGTTTCCCCATAACACTTCTTATTTCTCAGAGCCAAGGTCAGGGAATATTTTGAAATGTTTATTTGAAAAGTATTTACTGTGCCTATTTTGTTTATTCATTTACTTCCTATTACTGTGTCCTGTGTCCTTGAAATGGAGGCTATATTATACAAATATTCAGATCAGTTTTAACATACCATTTAAGCCTAATGTTTTTTTCTTGCAACATGTTGCCTAATGTAGCATAATAGTTAATAGCATAGTATCTTCACTTTTAAAATTGATTTCCAGGGAATAATGTAAACATAAAAAAGCTTCCTGTTAGAGATTGCCTAAATTTATGCATAAATTCTAAGTAAAATTCTGGAATTGAATTTAGATATGTAATTATAGAATCCTTTTGATTATCAGAAAGTTGAAAAAATATTTTTGTTTTTTACCTACATGAGTTCATTTAAAAATTATTAAGCTTTTATAAAGGAACTTTTTTTGGAGTAGCTGCTGATTATTTTATCAGTTTTCAATATTATAAAATCTCTGCTTGAGTTGAATATTACATTTTAGCCTTTTAACTCCCAGTAGTGTTTCCAAGCAAATAGCTTTTCCATTCCCTCTGAAGTTAAGCTCCATCACCATTTCCTCATTGTTCGTGGAGTGTGTGTTGCTTATGGTAGCAGGTAGGGGGAAGGAAAGATGCATCAGTGAGATCAATCCATGAATGTTTGAATAAAGATTGTTTTTTAATGATCTGAAGTTAACAGGGCACAGACTGCACCTCTAAATTGTCTTATAAAAGAAATTTATTTTAAGAAGAGATAGAATATTTTCTAATCACTAATATACCTTTATTTCTCCAATGTGTAAAACACTGCTAGATATTGTGGGGAAAGACTAAATGAATAATGGCCTACGCTCAGCAAGTTCTCATTGTATGCTGGATGCTATGCTAAATGCTGTATGAGGGTGATTTCATTTAGTGCTATAACTGCCCTATGAAAGAGCTCTTCTTAGTTACTTACACATGCACACACACACACACACACACACACGTTCTCACACACTTGGAGGAAACTACTGCTTTAGGAAGATGAAAGTGGTGGGTCTGGGATTCAAATTCAGACGACAGAGCTGCTGTTCTTAACTCTCATAACTAACATACAAAGCCTCACCTTCCTCATCTGCAGAGTGAGGATAACAAACTAGCTCATTTGCTAAAGGTTAAGTAAAGCAGTGCTATAACACTCTTGATACTGCATAGTAAGTACTTAATGGTAGTAATTATTATGGCTACCACTGAGGAAAGATTATAAAGATTAAAGTAAACAATGCATATAAAGCATTTAGCACAGAGCATAGCATGTAAGCAGTCAGAGACTCAAACGGGCATCTTTTAAATTGGATCCTGAAAACTGGATTTCCTTTGACCTCCGCCACCCTTGAGATAACAAGACCAGCCTCTCCTTTGCTTTCTCCACCTCAGCCTATTCAACGTGAAGGTTATGAGGATGAAGACCTACACAATGATCTGCTTCCACTTAATGAATTGCAAATATGCTTTCTCTTAGGATTTTCTTAATATAATTTCTGTAGCTGTATTGTAAGAATATAGTATATAATACATCTAGCATACACAAGATGTGTTAATCAACTGTTTATGTTGTCAGTAAGACTTCCAGTTAACAGTAGGCTATTAATAGTTACGTTTTGGGGGAGTCAGAGTTATATGTGGATTTTCAACTACATAGGGATCACTGCCCCTAACGCCCATGTTGTTCAAGGGTCAACTGTATATAGAAAGGTCAGTGGTTGGGGAAAAGAGCAGGATCAAGATTAAGGGAATTCATGTACAAAGGTACTGAGATGAGATTAAGACTATTAAATTGTCAGTTTAGTTACATTAAGGTGTACAGGAAGAATAGGAAACTGGGCTAGGAAGTAATTTTGGGTCAAAGCTTTATAGATCTTGAATGCCAGACAAAGAAGTTTGGCTTTTTCCTTCTTATGGAAAGCCAGTATACTGATTTAACTTGATAAAAAATAAAATATACAGTGTTTATTTCTTAGCATTGGGAAGTTAATTCTTCAGACACTGAGAGAGTTCCCTTGGAATATTGTTTTGTTGCCACTATTATTTAATATATTTATTTTACAAAATGTACTGAGATAGAAAGCTGCTCAGAAAATGAGTCACTGACTTCTTTCAAATAGCTTCACAGGCTTCTGAATTTTTGTGTTGGCAGATCTCAAATATTGTGTTAAGTCTGTCTTTTGGTATATCTGAAATGTTCAAAAGAGTTTCCCGTGATAACATTTAGCTCATTCAGGTTGAAAATGATGAAAACAACTTCTGGAAAGAGCTGACAATTTAGGTTGCATCTGACAACCCAGAAGCAAAGTACTGTAGACTATTCATTATATGAATCAATTTTTTCCAAATTATTAAAATGAAATCTAGATACAAAGAGCACTGCTCCATCAAGGATTTTATTTTACTCTGACTATAATTGTGTTTACTGTGTGATATTGTGTGTGAGTGTATGTGTGTATAAAATTAACATGTCAACATGGGCTTTTCTGCCTTTTTCTCTTAACTCAAGCATTCGTCATAAGGTTCTACAGTGTACGTTTGTAAAGCCACAATTAAAATCCATGTTTTATATTACACAACTCACTTTAGCTCACAAATATTCTGATTTGGCCAAGAGGTCTCTGTTTTCAGTATTATTTAAATGAAGAAATAATAAAGATAAATCTGTAAGTTACCAAAGTATGATATTTAAAAGGGCAGTGAAAAATGCTATAAAACTTACTTTTTCTACTTCAGACAAAAAAATGTTAGTTTATTGTGTGCTTGTTTAACTTATGCAAATGAGTTTGCTTTATTAGACTTACCTCAAATGAGGCAACAGGAGTTTTCTTTTGATAAAAACATACATAAGGCATCATTTTCGGAAGGGAGAAGAGTGAATGTTTTTAGTTATTTTGTATAAAGAATGTATAATATTCTTTATCTCAGAGAAGTATAAATACTTTTTCCTGCTATGCCTGAATTTTGGACACATAAACATTTTAAACCAATTTGTTATACATCTGTTGTAACGGAAATGAGGAAGAAAAATCACAGTTAATAGTTTTGACAGATTTGTACCAAAATGGTGTTTAATATATCCAGATGTTCTATCTAGAGAAAAATACAGAATGACTCATACTTTAATCTAAAAGGAAAACTCCTTTATATCCACCAATTTTTATTTAGTGTCCCACATACTTCTAATATTCTGACATGGCTGTCTTCCCTGGGAAGAATAAGGTTGACATCATACCAACTCTGATTAGAATTTTAACTAAGAACAGTGGTTGGGATGATGTTATCGTCATTCAGATTCCCAACTTAGTTATGGAATAAAATACTGCACACATTATGTATCCATATAACACAAAATAAGTAAAATGTGAATTATTGCCAGGATTTTACTTAAACTAGAAATAAATGACATCCTTGTAACTGCTCTCACATATTAATATGTGAGGTTGCACATGATAGTCTTCTCTTTAGAGCATTGTGAGACTTCCCTCTATCACATTTGGGGTGTTTATTCTATTATAGTATACATGTTTCTTCCCCTTCACTGGTAACCCCAATGTCCTAATTATAGAAAAATAAAAATTTCCCCGGGGCTGAATTCTAACACCATATCCACTGACCCCAGACCTTTTCTCTGATTCTCCCCTTTTCCCTATTTGTGTGTATGTGTGTGTCCGTGCGTGCACGTGTATGTGTTGTGTGGGTGAGATAGGACACGTGTTCTGTTTCTTGACTTTGCTTCTTTTTTTTTTTTTTTTTTTTTTTTTTTTGAGACAGAGTCTCACTCTGTTGCCCGGGCTAGAGTGAGTGCCGTGGCGTCAGCCTAGCTCACAGCAACCTCAAACTCCTGGGCTTAAGCGATCCTACTGCCTCAGCCTCCCGAGTAGCTGGGACTACAGGCATGCGCCACTATGCCCGGCTAATTTTTTTGTATATATGTATTTTAGTTGTCCATATAATTTCTTTCTATTTTTAGTAGAGACGGGGTCTCACTCTTGCTCAGGCTGGTCTCGAACTCCTGACCTCGAGCGATCCACCCGCCTCGGCCTCCCAGAGTGCTAGGATTACAGGCGTGAGCCACCACGCCCGGCCTTGACTTTGCTTCTTGATTCTTCATTAGTTTTTTAATGTTCTTAATTACTATGACATAATTAATTTCAATATCTGGCAGGGTAAGCCCCTTTCAGCTTTTGCTTTATTTTCTTCAAAAACTAAGCCATTAATTTTTTTCCTTCCCTGTATAATTTTGAAATTAGTTTGACAGCCTCCCTCAAATTCCTGATGGACATTATAGAAAATGCTCTGAAGTTAATTAATTTTAGGGAAAGTTGACATTTTAAAAATGTTAACTCATCCCATCCATGAGCATCTTCTCTCTCCACTTATTCAAAGAAATTTAAAAGTTGTTACGGTTTTAACATTTTCTCCTTGAGACTCTTGTGTAATCCTTGCTAGGTTAATTCCAAGATATATTGATTTTGTTGCTCTTATAATTAGTGTTGAGGCTTCCTATTTTCTGATTATTACAGTACAGATGAATATTTTGACTTTATATATATTGGTTTTAAACCTGATAACTTTGCAGAATTCTCTTATCATGAATAGTTCTCTACTACCTTATTGACTGTATCTCTTTGTTTTTAGTGATGAGTAGGTAATCAATTCAGTCAGCTTTTGTCTGTTAAAAGAAGTCTTTATTTTGCCTTTATTTTGAAAGATATTTGTGCTGGGTAAAGAATTCTAGGTCTAGGATGATGGTTTTTCCTTTCAGCACTTTAAAGACGTTATTTTCACATTTCCAGGATTTTCTCATCTTTAGTATTGACATTGCTTAACTTGTTTTAAATTATTCTTTCCTTACTCATTACTGCAGTAGTTATTTTTCCTTTACTTTTATTCTGTCTTTAAACTACTTAGAGTTTGCTTTTGCTTATGGTGTGGGACAAAGATCTTTGCCGAATCTTTGCCTTATTTCTCTTGTCAGTCTTGCCTGAGGCTGTTCTAAATGTTTAGCCTTTTCTAAACACCACTTAGTGGTTTATTAATCAGTCAATATATTGATTGATTGATTGTGGTGTTTTTTTTTTTTTTTTTTTCAGTTCATTGATTTCTGCCTATATCTTTATTCCCTGCATTCTCATTTCTGGCTTTATCCTCTTGGTTTTGTCCTCTTAGTGGATTTAGTTATTAACTTCTTTTAAAATCTTTATTATTTTCTATTAAAGTTATTTAAAGCTCACAATTTCTCACTATTACTGTTTTCAGTACATCCATAAATTTTGGCATGAGTCCTTCCCTTCTCATTTTTCAGGATTTTGTATTTCCCTTATTTCTTCTGCAACTCATTATTCAATATTGTTTTTACATATGTATGTTAAGTTTCAGATATGTGCAATCTTCTTGTTATCCTTTTATTATTTGTTTCTACCTTTTATTGAGGTAAGAACATAATCAGATAGATTTTTTTAATAAAGTTCTGAAGCTTCTATTTTGATTGATGAAATGATCAAGTTGTGTGGATATTCTGTGAAAACTTAAGAAGAACATGTAGTCTGTGTTTCTTAAAGTTCTAAAGAAATAAATATTAATAGTCTGTGTTACAACACTACTAATTTGTGTGTTTACATTTTTTCTATCATTTCTAAGATGGATGTCTTAATATTATCCAAAAATTGACAATGCTCCAAAATAGGAAACTTTTGGAGCACAGACTTGATGCTCATTGGTTAATTTGCATTAACCAATGATTTCAGATTTTCAGGTTAGGGATGCTCAACCTGTATTGTTAATCATTTATTTAAATCTTCTCTCAGTTTCCGTGGGGAGCATATTAAATTATCCAATAAAAATGGTTGAATTGTCTATTTATCCCAGCATATCTGTTACCTGTGCTCACATTTTTAGGTACATACAGCGCTGTGATTATTATATTTTCTATATCATTCCTTTTACAAGTAGGCAAATTCACTCTTTGTTCTTAATGATGTTTTTGGCTTTAAATTCCATTCTGTCTGATAGTAAAATTGCCACAACTGGCTTTCTTCCATTTTATACCTCTCTGACATAATATTTTCCCTATCTTTAATGTTGACTGGTTGAGTCATGATTTTTTTAAAAGCCAATTTGAATGTCTGTTTTTTGGCATTAAATTTCATCCACTTAGTTTTATCATGGTTACTGTTTTATGGAGCTTATTTTTGCCATGTTATTTTGTGTCTTCTGTTTACCTACCTGTTTTCCTTCTTGCTTGCTTTGCTTTCTTCTTTTCTACCTTCTAGTGGAGTTGTCACCAGCTGCTGTTGTTCGAATGTATCACATCCAAGTTTCAAGGGTTGCCAATGTGATAGTATTAAAGAGTGGGGCCTTTAAGGAGGTGCTTAGGCCACAAGGGCTCCTCCCCTGGTGAATGGGGTGAAGGCCCTTATAAAAGAGGCTTCAGGCCCCAGGTGTTCGGTTAGTTTGCTTTTCTGCCTTCTGCTAGGTGAGGACACAGTGTTCTTCCCCTCTGGAGGATGCAGCCCCTCACTAGACAACCAGAGCTCCCAGCACTTTCATTTTGGACTTCTCAACCTCAAGAACTGTGAGAAAATAATTTTCTTTTGTTTTTATTAAATTACGCAGTCTCTGGTATTCTGTTACGGTAGCACAGATGTACTCCAGATACCTGCCTCGGTTATGATGTCTGCCTGAAACTGGAATACTTTGATGGGAGAAAAAGAGGAGCTATACAAGAAAAGATTATTATAGGACAATTTCAATACAGACCAATGTACAGAGATATAGAAAATCTGCACGTGATGTTAGCTGACAGGATCCAACTGTGTTAAAATAGTAAAAATAAAAATACATCCTGACCATGTGTATTGTCAAGCTATGCTGCTGTACCATGTTTTCTTAGTAAATTTTCTCACTGGTGACTGAGATTGAGACCTACTTAGCCTTTGTCTAAGTGAGAAATTAAGACCCTCTCAGAAGCAAGAGTTGTGGGACTTATGGGAAAACTTGTTGGAAGGTAGATTTGTGCAGTGGGGAATATAAGGAGGAAAGGACACTCTCGGTGAATGAGTTCTTTCCGTGTCTTCACTTACATGCTAGGTACCGTCCAGTAGTATCTTACTTAATTCCAACAGAAATCCTCTGAGGTATGTTTTACAAATAGGCCTAGAGAGAACTGACTGGAGGTGGTGAACAGCAAGGGTGAGCAGAGTCTGAAGCAGAGCCACCAACTTTCAGACGCCCTGGGATGACGCGCTGTGGAAAGGTCGTGCTACTTGAGGTTATGTGTTCACTGTGTAATGATGTGTGGGATGGGGTAGAGGAAAGACTGTGTGTTGACGTGATTTATTGCTCAAAGAAACTTGACTTTTAAATGGAAGCCCAGAGGGTGAAAGCAGTTCAATTTGAGGGCAGCTGCACTGGGCTAGTCCTATCAAAGAAGAAGACAGATATTTCCTTGGTGAACATTCTTGAGGACATTCACAAGAGGCTGTCATGGAGGGTATGTGGTAACCTAGCTTCAGATAGGTAGAAAACATCAAATGTACAACAAAAATAATGACTAGGAAGATGTTTTTATACCCCGGGAAAAGTAGGCATGTATTATATTTACATAGTAGGCCTCCTCCCTTTATTCATTCTGCATTTTAAGCTTTGACTTTACCCTCAACTCTAATTAGCAGCTGTCTTCTAGAAGGTGTCAAGCTAATTAGAGGGCTGGCAGGCTGGGGGAGGGCAAGAAATCCAGTCAAATGAGAATCATTCCCAGTCAGAAGAAGAAAACCAAGTTGGAAAAATTAATATTTTTCTGCCTGCTCCTTCTGCTCCCCACTGAACCCTGCTGAAGAATGAATCATTCTTTCTGTGTCTTTGCTCGTGTATCATTCTTAATTTCACTTTACGATGGTGATTATAACATATTACTCTTATGATTTTCTGTGCTGTTTCCCCTGAATAACTGCATTCCTATAGGGAAGGGGGCTTGTTGTGTGTTTTCCTGTGTTCAGTGAAGCTTTGTTCGCCAAATAAATGGTTAAGCAGTCATTGAAAACACAGCAGTAGATAAGAATCTTGCCTTTTGGCTAGACAACTGAGGTTTCTGATTTATTTATAGAACTCTCTGAGCCAGTATGCCTGTCAGTAAGGCTGGTCCAAAAGCATAGATTAGAGCTCAGAATGAATAGAATTTAATGATGAAAGTAATATATATGATGTCTAGGAATTTCATAAGAGGAAATAAGCAATTGTTTAGAAAGATAAATTTATGAAAATAAAGTCACGAATTTAATCAAGTTAAAGGTAAACGTGAGTTTAATCATCAATGACTATATCAACCAGCAGTTAGTGTGAATAAGAAATAATGTGCTGGAGGACATGAGAACCCATTATTATGTGACAAAAGTATAATACCCTACTGCAAGGGACTACAGTAAGTAGAGGAAATGAGGTTATAGTAAAGCAGAAAAATAACTAGTTTCTGGTAACATGTGGACATTTTCCATCTAAATTGTTACTTTTAATGACAAAGTCCTGCTGCTCCTGGAGGATGTAATGGAAGCTCTGCGGTGAGATTAAATAGGTCCTGGAAGACACCAGGGCCCGGTGTTCTGCGGTTGTTCACAGATCAAAGGGTTCTGTGAAAAATCCCTCCGCAGAGGGAGGTGATAAGGCGGGATTAGATCAGCGTGCATTTTCCTCTTCCTCTGGCAATGCTCTGGACATCTAAGAGGCTTCAAGCCAGGGCCCATAAGTGGAAATCTGGAAAGGAAAAAAGAAAAGTCACAATCCAACAGGTCAGAAGACTGATTTCTGATAAAATGAATACCTAGATCTTTCTTGTCTTTCTGAATTCGTGTAGTACTTTCTTTCCCAGTAGCTCTGGAAGGATGACAAGCATGCAAGCTTTCTTCCCTGCTCGCAGGGAAATTGAGTGTTTCACTGCCATCTCTGGCTCTTCCTTCCTGATCATACAGCCTGGGAAGTGATGTCGTGAACTGAGTCCACTCTGATAAAACACACAACGACATAACTTATTGTTTCACAATAGGTTTTATTTGATGGATTGATTTATGGTACCTGGTAAGTTGACTCTAAATAGTCAATTTTCAAAAGCGATTTAAGGACAAATTTGTGTTACATTGCATCTTAGTGATCCAAAACTGTTAACCGCCCCCCCCACCCCCCACCCCCGCCCAGTATTTATATAAACATATCACTTAAAAATAACTGTTTTGAAATGGTGGTTGAAGCACTTCTTTATTTTTCCTGTTGGGTGATGTGGTTGTCTCCATCTTCTGGGCCTACCTCCTCTGGCCTTCTAGCCCTGTGCATGTTTTTTGAGCATACTGAACATACCGAGCCCTGTGGGCTGAGCCTGATGATCTCTGAGGCTCGCCATACCGGTCACTGCATGCTCGCCTTCAGCCAGAACCAGCCTGCTGCGTCCCAAGTCCCAGCATGCTGCGTCCCGGTCAGCTGGCAGGCAGAGCTGGGTCCAGGTCACTTTGCACAGGCATCTGCACTTCTTAACCCTGAAGAAAAGTGTTTTTAAAGCCCAACCTGGCACGTTTTAAGTCAGGATTAGATTTGTGGGCTGCTGGCTCATCTCTTTTTTTTTTCTTTTTTATTTCAGCATATTATGGGGGTACAAATGTTTAGGTTACATATATTGCCCTTGCTCCACCCGAGTCAGAGCTTCAAGCATGTCCATCCCCCAGACGGTGCGCACTGCACCCATTAGATGTGTATATAGCCATCTCCTCCTCCCCTCTCCCCTCTGCCAGACACCATCACATTGGTTTTAACTGATCAGCACTTAAGTGCACATATAGTAATAACATTCATCCGGCTCATCTCTTAAATTCTCTTATTTAAAAGTGCCCTGAAATCCTCTTTGAAGTGAAATAGCTAGAAGAGTTTAGAAATCAGTCCCTTAGATTGGCTTTCTGAAAATAATTTTTCTGTTACTTAGGCAATACTCTAATTTCTTTGTTTTCTACATAAGTTTGTGTTGAACTGTACATAATACTATCTCATTAATTTGACTGGAATGTTTCTTTATTTTAATTTTGATGGGGTGGTTTGCATTAAGAAAGTTACCCATGGATAGAATATTAGAGGACATTTTAATATGCTTTAATATGTAATATTCTTAAGATCAATTAACTGATCACTGTATCATAAAATAAGTAGAGTGACTGGCTTTAAGAAATTATTTGTTGAAAATTTAACTTTTTGACTGGATGAAGTTGTTGAGAACTCCATAATTAAGAAAAAATAATTCCATGCCATTGCTTTGTGGATTGCAAGTAACATGGATAACCTCACCTGTGGTACCTTGGTGAAAATTATCAGTTCTATTTGCAATATCACAAGTACTCAAATAATAAATTATTAAGGTATGTGCCTATGGTTGGGATCCTTTACCTTAATTCTATTCATGCTCTTAGGCATTCATAGAAGAAATAACTGCTAGTGGTAGCTATTTCAAATCTGTTGAGGAGCACAGTACCTTTTATGTTTATTGAAAAAGGCTTTTCAATGGATATTCTCTTGTTCGCTTAAATTATACATGTGATTACCTGACTAGTTAAATAGTATAACAATTTAGGTTAGGAAAATAGGATTTAAAAAATCCAGAAGCACTTGTTTTTTTTTTTTTTTTAAAAAAAAAAAACTTTCTTACAATGAAGATTGAAAAACTGATTTCATTTAGTGACTTTTCAGAAAAAAATCACTGGGTGGTACATAAATATTTGAAGCACTCCTGAACAAAAGTTCTCTCTGATACCATAGACATAAAAAGTCTTAAGTTATCAGTAAAATGTGACTTCCTAGGGAATGATCATGAACTACTGTTTAGTCATCTGCCTCATGTGGGTGATGTGATGAATTCATGCACACTGAATTACTATTTTAGTTCAACGTTTGTTAGTGCCTACTAGTTGCCAGGCTCTTTATATTGAGTGATGGATAACACATACTCCTGTTTTGTGGGAGCTTCTTATCTAGTAGGAGAAAGAGATGCATGAACAGGCAATTTTAATAGACTGTAACGAAGACTGCAATAGATGTATGTACACGTGACTTGTGATACCATGTAGAGATAAGATCCCTGGTCTTGGCAGTAGCATGGTGGTACAGCCAACATGGGTCAGCTGACTTGGTTGACTTGGATTCTGACATCAGCTCCTCTAATTACTTGTGTCTTTAGGCAAGTCATTTACCTCTCTGTTTCCTTGTTTATGAATTAAGGTCAGTGGTAAAAATACCTGCCTCCCAAGGCAATTATGAGGACCAGATGGGATAACGTGCCTAAATGAGCTTTGTAAACAGAGAAATAAAGTGTATAAGCTAATCGTTAACTTTCTTGGCACTCCCTGTGTGACTTCAGGCTAGTTATTTAACTTCTCTGTGTTCTGGGTTTATTATCTATAAAAGGGAGATCATAATAGTTTTTTTGACAAAGGATCATCGTGAGGATTAAATGAGTTAAAATATGTAAAGCCTTTAAACCAGTGTCTGGCATGCGGTGAATGTTGTCTATTATTTTAATAATTAATCTTGCAGTAGAAGAGGTTGATCCTAACTCTGTTGCCCTGGTGGAAGGTTTTCACTGTACTCATTTTACAATGCTCGGAGCATTAAGATTCCATGTTTTGATAGCATAGTAAAAATTATATGTTGTCAGACAGTTGTTAGAGGTGGGCGTCCAGAATTGGGCAAACTGACTGACTGCAGGTGGGAGCGTGAGAGGTGAGCAGGTAGGTACTCCCTGTTAGCTCACACTGGAGGCTGAATTGTTTGGAAATGCCTCTTTGGTATTCAGATTATATACTCTTCTCTGGTTCCAGAAAGTCAGTTTAATGAATAGTGATCAAGATACTGCCTTTTTGATGGTCATTAAGAAATTATTAATTAAAAACCCCAGTCTAGAGAGTCTGCTGCTGCCCCCTCAGAGGGGCGGCTGCTTATAAGAGAAAATAATTTCCTGTTCCTGTGAGGTCTGCATAGTGTTGGTGCCAGCTTCCCTCAGGTACCTTTTCCTTTCATAGGAAAAAGCAAAATTCAGATCTGTTTTGTTTAGCCAGCTACAGCAAGCTGAATAGCCATTTCTGATTCCTTGTCTATTTTACTATTAAATTATAAGGCTTGGTTTGATTTCTTCTAGTTACATATGTTATTTCCCTTCCTCTTTGGGGGGGATGTCTAGAAAAAAAGCTTTATTTCATCTGAATTTCACTGGATGTGTGAAAGACAATGGATTTATAATATAATAAAAACAGTAACAAATATTGCTTAATAATTGTCTACTATACATCTATGTCAGCCACAGTGCTAGGCATTTAAATACATAATCTCATTTAAATTGTGTAATAACATTGTGAGGTGTCCCCATAGCGATTTTTTACTTAAAGCAGATATTTGTTCAAAGGTGGCTTAAAGCTGCATTTATGTAGCAAGCACTCTGCAGTGTATTTACTGGAAGGAGATTTGTTGGAAATCATGGGAAGTGTGCGTGTATGTGCCACATCCTCTGAGCTCGAGATGACCACTGCTTGCCCTACCAAGGTACCAGAAGATCCACCATGAAAAATGAGTCCTTTGGAATAAGTCTTTCTATCTTTAGGAGCCCCTACTTAAAATGCACTTGCCCCTGGAGGGGTAACTGATTACATCATGTAACACTTAAATAAGAATTCAGTTATGAAATTATCCTCCTCTGAGCAAGAAAGGAGCTGAAGGCTCAAGTAACTTATAATGGGAGCAGAAAATAAGGGTGGTAGAAATTTTCTTGCTAGTGATACTTTCTGGGGAATTAACTGGAGGTAGAACTGGGAAGCCAGGGAGGGATTATAAAGTAGGTAGAGTGGGACAGGGGAGATGGGGAGCAAGCTAAGTGACCATTAAGGCCTCTCCCTGCTTTTACATTGGAATCCCACATTATGAAGAAAGTCTGTTTGGCTCTGGTCCCTACCTCAGATAAAACTTTGGTTCTCTCTGGTCCTTAACTGAGTGTTGGTTGGCTTAGCAGTAAGCAGTAGATACTGCTGCTCTAGGATGAGGGCTGGCAAAGCCATTCCTGAGTAGCCTCGTAGGTGTGGGGGACAATGCCATAGACTTTGTTCCTACAGCGTCAGTCCTTGAAATAAGTGGGGTGGGTGTGTGTGTGTGTGTGTGTGTGTGTGTGTGTTTTCATACTGACATATATTCTCTTATATCCCTGGGTTGGAGAGATGTTGGTGAATTTGTGGAGTTTATAAAAATACAGTAGTTCATCTCTGGGATGTCTCATTTAGGTTCAGGGAGAGAACTCTGAGTCCTTGCAACAAGGAGTATCATATTTATGTGCTTTCCGGAATCATAGAAAGTGGGGGTATAACAAAGAAATACGTTGACTCTCAGGGTTTATGTATTATTTCATCATATATGGTTCAAAATTACTGTTACTTATTTTGCAAAAGTTGAAATTAGCTCAATTTTAGAAATTGGCATCAGAATTTTAAAGATGACCTCTAAGCTCAACAGAAAGCACTTGGGAAGTCAGGAAATATTTTATTTCTAGTTTGATTCACTCTTGAAAGTACTTCATCCTTGTTAAGATGGGAAGGCAAAAAGATTTTGATTTGAATAAAACTGGGTTCTTGATATAGGACTTTAGGCCAGAAGTGCTACTCTCTGAGACTTAATTTTCCCCAGGCTGTAAACATAGATAATAATTGCTTCTAAGGGTGGTTGTAAGTATAGTGGAAGTATTAAGTAAACAGGCTTGAATTATAACTCTACCACCTATTAGCTATCTGGACAACTTTATTAATCTCTTTGAATTACGGTTGCCGCATCCATTAAAACCCTGGCTGTGGTAAGAATTTAATGAGAGAATGTGTGCAAAATGCCTGGCGTGCATTAAGTGAACCTGCCATTCAGGTATGGCCAGAGCTATGTTAAATTTGAAATAGTTGCCAACATTTAAAAACCAGAAGATTTCACCATAATATCTGAATTTCAGAAATCGGGAGATCTGGCAGCCTTGCACCTGTACCGCTGGCCAACTCCATTCCTCTAGCCGTGTGCCTGTGGACCTCTTTGGGTGGAAAGTATTCTCCAGGTTTCCACAATACTGCTGCTGCCTGCTGTCTTACACCTCGCTCTTCATCCACTTATGCTCTCTAGCTCAGCCTGTGTGCATTTATTGTTTTGCCGGTAATCAGAGGTTTTGGCTAAAAAGTGCATAGAACTGGGTGTGATACTTGGTACACAACAGTTGCTCATTAAATATTTTCCTTTTTCTCTATTAGGCTCCTGATGATGTAGTGAAGAGAAGGTTTAAATCCAGGTGATTTCAGCCCTGAACTAGAAGGTTCCATCTCGGTTGGCTGTGTGACCTGGGAAAACCACTTAATTTCTCTGAGTCTCAGTGTTTTCCTAGGGACACTAGGAGGTTTGGACTAGCAGACTCTCAGGGTTCCTTCCAGTAGTGAACTTGTCTGAAAAATGATACACACCACACATGAATTTCTACAGGATGTTTGAAGAAATGTTATATGATATTCTATAAATAGCAAAGTATGGATTGTAAGAACAATTAGATGAATTAGAAAGTGGCTGAAAAATAATGTTCAAAGTCGTTGGTTAATACCAATCTGGAAAGCCGAAGAATGGCAGGCTCAGAATAGAAAGATGTCTTGAAAGAATGGAGTGGTGGACAAAAATTGAACAAGGGTAAGTGTACAGTGGTGTAATTTGGGTTTGAGAAACTAACTGTTCAAGCAAGGATGGGGAAGGAAATATCTTAGAGCAGGTGAAAAAGAGCTAGGGTTTTAGATGGACTGTTCAACCTCGAAGGGTATATATACGTCCCTGTGTTACGTAAAGACAATATTAGGACTTCTACTGATGTTTATTTAGATAAGCCACTTTTCAAAATACCTATTTTTTTGTGTTGACGTATATAATGAGATGATAGTACATGAATAAAAATAAAAATATATGCATTTGGGGTACAGACTTAACTTTTTTTTAACTAATGGAGGAGGTGATCAAAAGTTTGCAGAATGCTGGTTTGGAAGTACTATTTGTTGAGAAGTTGTATAGTATAGTGGAAACTATAGGCTTTGGAATTAGACAGTCCTAAATATAAATTTTGGCTTTAATACTAAATGCTTATGTAACATAACTTTCTGAGTCCCAATTTCATTAAATGTAAAATGCATGTTGTAATACTTTCATAGGTATGTGTATATTGAGTGGTCGCAATGAGAGGATTTTATTTGTTGTCTTTTGGTTAATTTCTAATTTGGTTCCATTGTGGTTGGGAAATATGTGCATAATTTTATTCTTTTAAATTTTGGGGGTTCTGTGACACAGGATATGGTGTATTTTGGTGATTATTCTGTGGATGCTTGATGAGAATGTGTATTCTGCTGCTGTTCGGTGGCGTGTTCTGTGAACGTCAGTTAGATCCTGTTGGTTAATGACTTATTCAGTTTTTCTATATCTTTGCTCATTTTCTATCTAGTAGTTTTATCAGTTGCTGAGGGTGAGATGTTTAGTCCCCATGATGAGACAATTTTTGTGTGTGACCCAGAGTAGGCAGCATGGGATAGCCTAGAGAAGAGAAAAGTTAATGCTTGCATATTAGGTCTTCAAGTATTTGTAGGGCTGCTTTAAGGAAAATAGCCAATCATCCCTCTTCATCATATCCAAACATAGAAGGAATGCAAAGCAGCTGTAGGGGAGAATAGTTGGCTCCATACAACAGAAAGTGTTCTCATCCTATGGCTTCCCATGAATTCAATAACACAGTTTGTCATCATTAGCTTTCTGGGGGTTATAGAAATACTGTCATTCCTTTGTCTTTCTCATGATTATTGAGCAAGCATGGATACCAGAACCTCCAATTCCTTCTTGAGAAAATGAACTGGATTATATTAGGCTTCAAGTGTTTAGTGACTCTTTGTCAGATACAGGTGCAAATGTTTGTCCCTCTCTTTTGGCATGTTAGCATGTAGAATCAACTTGTTTTCACATTTCACAGTTGCACATGTAAAATTATATGCTTTCTGTTCTTTGGCCAAATCCTTCCTTAATAAGCCTCTGGGGATATATTCTAATGGAAAAGCAAGGGTGTTAAGTGACAAAAATATCCTCAGGCTTTGTGCCTTAACAAAGCAGTCATTATTGAAAATCACATTTTGTTTCTGGAGAAAGTCAAGTTCTTTGGGTTTCCTTTCTGGGATTAGGAGACACTAAAACAGCTTGGCATCTATTACTGTCAAAGAAGATAAATAACAATCTTCTCTTTAACATCAGCATTTAGTTATAACTGGAACAGGGCAATGCCACTGTATTTTAGATAGGTCTCTTTTAAATACATATTGCTGGAATAAAAAAACCCTGAGAATTGTTCTTTCAGCTGATGATTTTTAGTATACAACAGTTATGTTGAGTGTGGTGACTGTTGTATTGGAATTTATTTCCTCCATAGTTTTTTTTAATTTACTTTTGCTCTTTTACTATTTACTAATGTTTTTTTCTGTTTTTCTGCTTTCCCCCTATTTATTAAAATTTTTTCATTATTTTACATCCACTGATTTGGACATTAGGCATTCTGTTTCCATTAGAGTTAAATTTTAACACATCCACTCTAATTTTACAAAAGATGAATCTGAGTTTTAGGGGTTTTAGCAATTTTTTGAATCATAGATCTAAAAATTTATTCTGATATCAAAAAACATGACACTCAGAGTTCTGAAATATGGATTTGTTGTTGTTCTGTGACTCTAGTCTGACATTTCATAGCTACATGCTAATTATATTCTTGTCAATGGTTCTGGGGAATGATCTATCATTGAGATGTCAAGGCTGGTATAAATTTACTGTAGGATGATTTAATCCATGCTTCAGCACTGCAGACTTACTGTTAATGAATCTGTAATTAAAGTGAAGTTGCTGCCAGTGGCTGAACTTGGGTTATAAACTGAAATAGATTACAGCAAAAAATCAAAAGCAAAAATAAACTTCTTATAAGCTAGCACTGAAAACTATCTTTTGGAATAATGTAAATTAAAGACTTACCACTTGATTAGTGACTTTTTTTTTTTTGGTATGGAGAAAGACACTTCCCCAATTATCATCTCAGTTATTGTCACCACCAGTGGCAGTTTTAAATAAAAGAATGCTAAGGGAGAAAAATACTGAAAAAGAAATGTGGTGGTTGTTGCTTTTTTAAAAAATATTTGTCCTTTGGAAATGGTTTTTTGTTTTAGCTTTACTATATTCGTACTCAAAGTGTTCATTGAATATGATTAAATGAAGCTCCTAGCTGCTAAAGGAATGGCTGTTATGTTTAAATCTCTGATTAAAACATGGAAATTATTTTTCTAATCTCATTTGGGTAAAAATGATTTTCCATGAATATGTAAAATGGACTTCCTATTATTATTTCTCCTACCATATATAATTTCCAGAAATGTGCTTATGTGAAACAAAATTAAGTCAAGGTAATTGTAACGTGGGAATTGGATCAGCCTTCTGGAATGTTCAGTTCTTGGCTGGCTTTGCATTATTCATTCTGAGATGCACTCACTTTATATCTCTTTGCCCTCATTTGTTCTTTAAAAATGAAAAGTATAATGATCTTGAACTCACATGGTTGTGAGACAGTCAAGAGCTTTGAAAGGAAAAATTTTGCATTTATAAATACACTATGTATTAAAATATATTAATACCAAATTTATGAGCAACAAACATTTGACAATGAAAAGAGAAAGTGATAGTGACTTTATTATTGATAGAAATATATAATCATATAGATAATAAGTATTTTTTGGGAGGAGTCAGGGAATATTTTCCACCTATTTCCATGCTTAATCTTTCTTTCCAAGCCCTTCTGGTTTTTTCCCTTTCAATTCCCAGAGCTGTCCTAGAGAACAGAGACATTTCACAGGAAGATTTATTCAAACCATAGAGGAATGTTTAAGAAGAGTTTTTTTGCTTGAAAAAAATATATTTATGTTTCTTTGCTTTGATTATATTTTTAAAGAAACTGATATTTTTTGAGTAACTTTTTTATTTTGAAATGATACCAAACTTACAGAAAATTTCCAAGAGTAGTATAAAATATTTCCATGTATGTCCAGATTGACCCACGTTTAACTTTTTGTTCCATTGGCTTTATCACTAACTCTTTCCCCCTTGTATACAAACTATCTTTTTCTGAACCATTTAGTAGTTAGTTGTAGACTAACCCCTAACTATTTCAATGCATTATCTCCTAAGAAAAGAATATTTTCTTATATAACCGTAGTACAGTAATAAAAAACAATACTTTTTTACATACAGTCCACAGTCTGAATTTAAATTTTGTCAATTGTCTCAATAATGACTTTTATAGCATTTCTCCCCTACACTAGGGCTCGACTCCATCTATATGTGTTGTATTTAATTGTCATGTCCTTTTGTTTGTTTTAATCTGGAATTATTCTTTACCATTTTTCTTTCACGACTTTGATGTTTTGATGAGCGCAGGCAAGTTATAGAATGTTTCTTAACAGATTTCTCTGATGTTTCTTCATAATTGTATTCATGTATTTGTTGTCTTATTCACTTATTTACATTCATTATGGACTCATGGATTCTTCTTCTTTTTTTTTTTTTATTTTTTATTTATTTATTTTAGACAGGGTCTCTTGCCCTGTTGCCCAGGCTGGAGTGCAGGAGTGTCATCAAAGCTCACTGCAACCTCTAACTTTGGGGCTCAAGTCATCCTCCTGCTTCAGCCTTCCAAGTAGCTGGCACTACAGGTGTGCACCATCACACCTGGCTTATTTCTAACTTTTCTTGTAGAGACAGGCTCTCCAACTCCTGGCCTCAAGCTATCTTCCCCACTTGGCCTCCCAAAGTGCTGAGATTACAGGCATATGCCACTGTGCCCAGACAGACTCATGGGTTCTTATTGAGTGTTATAAACTATTACTATCAATATTTACTTTGATGCTCAAATTGTTCCAAATTTAGCCAGCAGAAGCCCCTTCAGGCTGGCTCCTTATCCTTTTGACATTTTGCCATTGTTCTTTGAGCATTTCGTTACTTTTAGGCACAACATGATGTTCCAGGCTCATCTTGTACTTTATCTGCCATCCCTGGAATCAGCCAGTTCTCCAAGGAACCCTGGGGTTTTTTAAGTGGGGGATGGTATTTTGATCTTGGTGCTAGGTATGTTCATTGCTACCAGAGTACATAACTCTGAGGCCTTCTTGGAGGCCAAAGCTAGGGGAAAAAATACACATACAAATAAATACACATCTATCTATTCATCCATCCATTAAAACCATGACTTCATATTGATTCAGGTTCAGTCCAGTACCACAGGGTTCATTGTAGCATTCTTCCTTTCTGTATTTGTAACCCCCTTCACCATCTGAGAAACTTGGCTTTTGTTCCTCTTGATCTACCACTCATTTGCTCAATCCTAAAAAAAACAAAGTATTTTAAAAATTTCTAACCTACACTACCATGAAAAAGAAACCTAATAACTGTAGTTCAGTATTTATGATTCTTTGTATCTTTACAGTAAACATATTTAGTCAAAGTATCATCTTCAAAGGTGACTTGACTTAGTTCCTTTTTTCCTCTTTTCAATGTTATGTTCTTTATTTGAAATATAGTTCATATATTTCTGTTGTATTCCATTTTAGCATCCCTTCACCCTTGGTTGTTGATTTTATTTGGATATGTGAAACAATACGGTTTCAAAAATGAAAGGTGTACCCAGAAACATCATGACTCCAATGCTTCCCACCCATTCCCACCCTAGTTATTAGTATGTATTAGTAGACAACTGGGGTCATCAGTTTTTAGTTTATCCTTCTTGTATTTCGCTTGCAAAAATAAGGCACATACATTTTCTTTTTTAAATTTTAATAGATTTAGGGGTACAAGTTGAATTCTGTTATATGTACATGTTTTGTAGTGGTGGAGTCTGGGCTTTTGGTGTATCCTTCGCCTGAGTGTAGTGTACGTTGTACCCCATAGATAAGTTTCACCCCTTCCCCTCCTTCCTTTTGAGATACATGTATTTTCTTTTCCCATTGTTCCATACACAAAGGTAACACATAGCTTCATATTATGTATGTAAAGTTTGCTTTTTTTCATCAGTTCATAGAGATCATCTTTGTTCATCCTTCTAGCTGAATAGTATCCTTTGTGTGGATATTACATAGCATATTCAGCCAGTTTTCTAAATGTTGACATTTAGGTTTTTTCCAGTATTTTGCAATCAGAAACAATGCTGCAGTGGGTAACCTTGTGCATATATATTTTCATAATATTGGATGTGTATAATTAGGGTAAATTCCTAGAAGTAGGATCTCTAGGTCAAAGGTAAATACATAAGTAATTTTGTTAGATGTTGTCAAATTCCCCTGCATAAGGGATATACCAATTTTCATTCACACTGGCAAGGTTTTGAGAAGACCTCTTTCTTCATAGCCTTGTCAACAGCATGTGCTGTGAAACATTTTAATTTTAGCTGATCTGAAAGATGAGAAATGGTATCATAGTATAGTTTTAATTTGCTTTTTTTATATATTAAGTTGAACATGTTTTCATATGATAAAATACCATTTTTAGGTCATATTTCATGAATTGTTCTCTGTGTCTTTGGGCTGTTTTCTTAAAAAACTGTGTTTTTGATCTCTTTTCTATTTTAAACATTCTTTTTTTTTTTTTTTTTTTTTTTTTGAGACAGAGTCTCACTCTGTTGCCCAGGCTAGAGTGAGTGCCGTGGCGTCAGCCTAGCTCACAGCAACCTCAAACTCCTGAGCTCAAGCGATCCTCCTGTCTCAGCCTCCCGACCGAGTAGCTGGGACTACAGGCATGCGCCACCATGCCCGGCTAATTTTTTCTATATATGTTTTTAGCTGTCCATATAATTTCTTTCTATTTTTAGTAGAGGTGGAGGTCTCACTCTTGCTCAGGCTGGTCTCGAACTCCTGAGCTCAAACGATCCGCCCACCTCGGCTTCCCAGAGTGCTAGGATTACAGGCGTGAGCCACCGCGCCTGGCCTTATTTTAAACATTCTTGATATGTAAGTGACATTGGCTCTTTTATTGCAAGGTATGTTGCAAATGTTTTTCTCCCAGTTTGTCATATGTCCTTTTTTGATTAGGTTATAAATTCACATACCATAAATTCATCCTTCAAAAGTATACAGTTCAGTGGTTTTTAGTATATTAACAGTTGTGCACCTATCACCACTGTGTAATTCTAGAACATTTTCATCACCCTAAAAAAAAACACCCCACCCAATGGCTGCCACTCCCTCCACTTCCAAATCCTCTGACAGTCACTATACTTTCTGTCCATATGGATTTGTCCATTGTTTTTTGTGTCTGTCTTCTTTCATTTAGCATAATGTGGTTAAGTTTCATCTATATTATAGATGCACCAGTACATAATTCCTTTTTATGGTAGAATATTCTGTTCTATGAATATACATCATTTTCTCATCAGTTGACAAACATTTAGATTGTTTCTACTTCTTGGCTATTATAAATGATGCTGCTATGAACTTTTGTGTACATGTTTTTGTGTGGATGGGAGTTTTCATTTATGTTGGGTATACCTGTGGATGCAAATGCAAGTCTTATGGTAAACTTATATTTAACCTTTTGAAGTTAACTGTTTGCCAAAGTATTTTCTAAAGCACTTATACCATTTTACAATTTCAGTAGTATGTGAGAATTCCCATTTCTCCATATCCTTGTCAAAATATGTTTGTTGTTGTTCTTTTTGATTATAGCCATCGTATTGGATGTGAACTGGTATATCATTGTGATTTGATTTGCATTTCTCTAATGACTAACAATGTTGAGCATCTTTTCATGTGTGTATTTGCCATTTGTAGGAGAAATGTCTTCTCCAGATCTTTTTCCCATCTTAAATGTTAGGTTATTTTTCTTTTTATTGTTGTGTTTATATATATTCTGGACACTAAGACTCTTTTCAGATGTATGAGTTGCAAATATTTCCTCTCATTTTATGGGTTGTCTTTTCACTTTCTCAGTCAGTTCCTTTGAAACATAAAGGTTTGATGAGGTACAACTTATCAGGGCTTTTTTTATTTTTGTGATTTGGTGTCGTATCTAAGAAGCCATTGCTCAATCCAGTTTGCAAAGATTTATGTTGATGTTTTCTCCTAAGAGTTTTATAATTTTAGCTCTTACATTTAGGTCTTTGATCCACGTTGAGTTAATTTTTGGATAAAGTGGAAGTGGGCATCCACAGCATCGTACTTTTGCATGGGGCTGTCCCATCACCATTTGTTAAAAAAACTATTCTTTCTCCATTGAGTATTTTTGGCATCATTGTAAAAAATCAGTTACCTGTAAATATATGTTTGCCATTTGTCTTTTGAATTTGCTTATGATTTTTTTTGGCTGTGCTGAAGTTTTTATTTAGCCAAATCTTCAATCATTTGCTTTCTGGATTTTGAGTCAAAATCTTTCCCTGCACTTAGATTATAGAGAAGTTCACCCATATTTTCCTTTAGTGATCATATCTTTTACAAAATGCCTGTCCCTTTGTCTCAAACCATTTATTAAACATGCATTTTGCTCAGTGATTTCAGAGGCCACCTATTCCTAAATTTACATGTGTGTATGGGTCTATTTCTGGACTTTCTAGTGCTCTACTTGTGCAATACCATACATTTTTAATTAAAAAATTTTTGTGCTAGTTTTAGATTCACATATAGTTGTAAGAAATAATACAGAGATTCCTTGTAACCTTTGCCCAGTTTTTTCCGATGGTAACATCTTGCAAAACTGTAGTACAATATCAAAATCAGGATATTGACATCAATAAAAGTCCACAGACTTTTTTCCATTTACTTGAACTCATTTGTGTGTGTGTGTGTGTGTGTGTGTGTGTATGTATCTAGTTCTATGCAGTTTTATCACATGTGTAGTTTCATGTATTCACCACCACAGTCAAGATACAGAACAGTTTCATCACTGCAGGGATTACTCATGTTGCCCTTTGTAACCACGTTCACCTCCTTTCTCACCCTCTTTAACCTCTGGCAACCCCTAATCTGTTCTCCATTTCTGTAATGTTGTCATTTTAGTGGTATTACAAAAGCAGAATCACACAGTATGCAATCTTTTGGGATTGGCTTTTTTCCCACTCTCATCAGTGTAGTTTCTTGGAGAGTCATCCAGGTTGTTGCATGTTTATTGTAGCATTCCATGGTATGGCTGCTCCAGTTTGTTTAATCATTCACCTGTTGAAGGACACCAGGGTTGTTTGTGGTTTTGGCACTTAGAAATAAAGCTGCTATGATAATTTACATGTAGGTTTTTGTGTGAACATAAGTCTTCATTTCTCTGGGATAAATGCCCATAGGGGTGATTGCTGGATTGTATAATAATTGTATGTTTAATTTTATAAGAAACTGACAAACTGTTTTAATTATAGAGAGTTTTCAGTAAGTTTTAGTACGTGGTAGGGCTAATATCCCCTGGCAACTTTTCTTTTTAAGAATTTTCCAAGCTTTTACATAAAGCAGTTGTATTATTTCAATGATATGATTTTGTCTAACTTATTATTGAATTGCAGTTGGGCCACTAATTGGCATTTCCTTTGTTTTTCCAACTTTACCTCTAACAACTATTAGTCCGGGGTAGCTGGGAAATGGTTGTTTTAGTATGTTGCATTTGTTTGTACTTTTTCTGAATTTCTCTATCATCTCTTTTAAGAAAATAAAGTTATGGAATTAGGTTTATTCCTTTTCTTATTGCTTTCTTATCTACTTGAAACAATGAGACTTCCATACACATCAGTGACTCTCAGACTTTAGTGGGTGACAGAATCACCTGGAGGGCCTGTTAAACCAAACTGCTAGGCCCTGCCCCCAGAGATTCTAATCCAGTAGGTCTGGGATGGGGCCTGATTGTTTGCATTTCTGCAGTGCCAGGTGAGACTGAGGCTGCTGGCCTGGGGACCACACTTGGAGAACTCCTAGTCTATATTAAGAAATGGTTTGCAGAGCATCTCAGAGAAGATTGTGAGGTCTTATGATTGACACTGTATTTGAGTGATTGTATAGGACAGTTGTTATCATGTTTATACTGCTAAAGAAACAAGATGTATAATGCTGATATCTAACAGATCTTAAATCTTAGTTCCGAAAGAAGATAGAAAAGTTTAGCTTTAAGTCATCCATTTATTGAATTGTTCATCAGATTTCTTGGCTTCCAACTGCATTTGCAGGCACTGAAATGGATTGTGTTTTATATATTGCTGAGGAATTTTATTTAAGAAAAGTTAAATATATTTTCTAAGATCATGTATTTTAAAAACAAAAGCCCTTGACTTCAGGACCTTTTGAATAACCCTCACAGTTCTGTGCTTCTGTTCCTCACATGATTAACTGTAGTGGAACTGACAAGTTAAAGCTGAAATTTAATTTCACAAACTTAATAATGGCCTTTATAACTGATAATGACATCTCAGTTGTCTTGAGATAATAAGGCCTTTCGCTGAATCAGTATTTCTTTAAGTGTAATAACTGTGTTACCTCATCAAAGATGGTACTGATTCCTTGACTGAAATGAAACTACACCAGTAAATTAGTCCTGTTTAAGTCACTGTAGTATTGACTAGGAGTTACCCACTCACTAATGTCGCAGCCTAGTATGTCACATGAGACTTAATTGGGAACTGACTTATGGACTCTAATGTTTTGTTTTGACCCAGATCTACTCTGGAATGTGAGATACACAGTCATTTAAACATCCTTAATGTAGATGTTGGATTTGCTTACTTGGTAGTTATTTAAGGTGATACGTACAGATTAATTAAAGTTTGTGGTTTGGCAATAGTTAAAATTGGAAGCAGACAAGGCAAATTTGAGATATCTTGGTTTCCAAGCAACCGAACACATAATATCAGATCTGTGTACCACTTGCTTAATGTTAAAATGCTCCAAGTGTAAATAATTGATTGAATAGAGAATAAAACAGCCATTATAGTCAGCTGAATTCTAAGCTCCTTGACCTGAACTCATTATGGTCAGCTTAGTGAATAGGGTGGCTGAATCCTTCCAGAAAAGGAGCCCAGGTATAGTTTCTGGCATGTACATAGATCTTGAGAATTAGTTGGACTTAAGTAAGCATTTAGTTTTCAAGCTTTAGTTTAGCAAATGTGGGGGTCGTGACCTGAAACCCTTCGGGAAGTTAATGAGCTGCAACAGAGCCTGGATTCTGCCCCTGCCTCTGCGAGGCACCTACATCCTCCCACCTAATACGGGGGACCTAAGCAGTGATTGATTTTATATAAAAGACCCAAAGAGAAATCCACCCTATATTCATAAAACCCTGTAATAACTTTGACTTCTACTTCTCTCTGAAATAAATACCTGTTTTTTCACTTTGGAAGCTTTCCACAGATGATTTCATCCAAGCTCATGTTTTTAACTCTTGTGCTTATATGGATGACTTCCAAATGTATATCTCTACACTCATTCTCTTTTCTGAGAATTTAGACTCATATGTTCTAATATATGCTGGACATTCATTTATAGGTCAAACTCAAAATGTTCTAGAAGGAATTAATCTCTTATCTCTCCTCTCCTCCAGAGAAGACTGCCCTACCTGCTTTGCCCTATCTTGGCGGGGGCAGGGGCAGGGGGGATACCTGGGAGTACCATTGTGTTCTTTTATTTCTCGCCCTGTCACCCTTACATCTGGCTGTTCACCATGGTCTGCCAATTCTGCCTCAGTAGTCCTCCTCAGTAAGTCTACCCTCTCTTCTTCTCTCTGTTCTCTCACCTTGACCTTGACTGGTCTTTGTGCCCCTTGTCTTGGCCTTCTCAAGTCTATCTTCTATACCACAACCATAGTGATTTCTCAGAGACACAGGTCTGGCCACATCACTCCCCTTTAAACACTCCGGTGATGTTTGATCTCCAACAGGATTTATCCAGACTCCTTGGCTTCACCTAATAATGCACCATGATCTCTTGTCTACTTCTCCACCTTGACATCTTGCCATTCTCCACACATACTTTGGAATTCAGCAATTCAGAACTGCTTTTAGTTCCCCGAAACTGCCATGATATGTCACACATCCTCCCTTGTGTTTGTACTGTTCTTTCTTCTGACCCTTATGTCTCATTTAATTCTTTTGCCTTCAAGACTTTGCTCTGGCTTTTCTAGGTGCCTCCCTCGGTTTCTTTTGCTCTCCCACTGCTGCCATCCAAGATTATGTCAGCTGACTCTTCCCTAAGGTCTCCTTAGGGTACCCTGCGTCTATCCCTGTGGTAGATCTTTGTCCACTTTATTGAATTCATCTTTAAGCACCTTTAGTGGAACATCTGTATTTTATTTCTCTTTGCATCCCTCTTGCCTAGTGTGGTTCTGGAAATCATCACAAATTGATCTGTGCATTTGCTTTTGAAGGTACGCAGAAATAACTGCATAATGGTAGCAAGAAAGGTCTTTGCCTTTTCCTTTTAGTGCCAATGAGAGTTAATGACATGTTCTTTGTATTTGTCTTTAGTATCCATTACTGCATACCAAACCACCCAAAATCTTAGTGGTTTAAAACAATAAACATCATATTTGTTCATGATTTTTTGAAAATCAAGAACTCATGATTGGGCTGGGCTCAGCTGGATGTTTCTTCTTTTAGTCTTGTCTGGGGTTATTCATGGGTCTTCATCTGGTGGCTCAACTGGAGGTGTAAGGTCTAGAGTGACCTCACTCACATATCTGTCAGTTTGTTATTGGCTGTTAGTTCTGCCCCTTTCTCTTATTCTTAAATGGGCTGGCCAAGGCTTCTTTTCCATGGTAGTCTCAGAGCAGCAAGAAGGTCAGGGTGGAAGTTGCAAGGCCTTTGGAGGTCCGGGCCCAGAAATCACACACTGGCAGTTTGGTATCATTCTGTTGGTCAATGTAAGTCACCGGGCCAGCCCCATTCAAGGGACGGGGAAACGGACTGTGTCTGGATGGGAGGAACGAACAGCCGAGTCACATTGAGAAGGGACTGTGCATACAGGGCTGGGAAGAATGGGTGATATTTTTTTTTTTTGCTATCAGCATAGTATACCTTGTTAGAACTGAATTGACTTCTCTCCCTTCTGAGTTCTTTTTGCACATTGTATTATTTCTGGGGTAGTCATCTCATATGCTTGAAACTTTCTGTGTCTTCCTTCTTTAGTAGATCCTGTTTCTTCTTTAGGAAGTCATCTTTTTCTTACAGTTAGGGGGCAGCACATAAACATTGTATCCCCCATAGCACATACCATATTTTAAAAATGTGGCAGGTTTTAAGTCAGCATGTATGGGGTGAATTATCTTTTTTAAATTAAGAAATAGTTCAAGTATACATAAAAGAATGACACGGTAGTTGTTTACTCACTTTTGTGAACATCTTTCCTCCGGTAGAAATAGTGCTGTGAACTGATAAATAACATTACTAAATGTAGTTGAGTCTTAATTTGGGGCTGCCTTTAAAGCTGAGGAAATTCTCCTACATGTGAATTTTATAGGCATCTGAGTAATATCGATACCTGTTTGAAAGAATGCACTGATTACAGAATTCTTGAAGTTGTATAGAGTATATTTTCTCTAGAACTTCAAAATTCTTTGCTCTACAAGAGAGGAAGGAGTAAATAAAGGTGCTGTAAGGATGTAGATGTGCTGTGTCTGGTGCTGTTATTTGGTCTCAGTAATACCCTGATAAAAATCCTAATACTTTTCCTTGCATATTGGATTTGTTTCATGTATGGCTTTTTCCAGAGTGCTTAGAAGCTGTGTGTGTACCAAAGGGGCCTGGAAAAGGAGAGAAGGCAAAGGTTTCATTAGAAGAAAGGAGAGAAATTCATCTTAGTTTAGGAGCTATGCAAACACCTCAGTTTTTGCCTTTTGTTATATCTGAAAAACTTCAGTCCTTGCTGTTAATCTTAATTCCTGATCTTAGTCTTTGGTTTCTCCTCCTTTTTCTTTTTCTTTCCATCTCCCTCCAACTTTACTATAAAAATATTTAAGCATCTAGAATAGGAAGAATTATTTTTGCCAAACCTTTAAGAATTATATTACAAATACCATTATATTTTATTCCTTAATACATAATTGTGTGTCCCTAAAAGTAACACTTTGCTACATAGCCTCCATATAGTTTGCACAACTCAATTTTGTCCTCTTAAAGTGAGAATGATACCATCTTCCTTGATTAAGCAGGCTTGTGGCTAAGAAGGTCTGAAACATAACAGGTGCTTCTCTGTCCTGCTTTCCCATCTTCCTCTAGTTTTTCTTTTCTTCCCTTTTCTATTTTCCATAATTTTGCCTCCCACTTATTGGCATTTATTCTCTATGTGCCAAATGTGTCTTAACTCATCTGTCTTGGTTCTCCTCTGGAGAGCCTGGTGGAAGACACTGAAGCGCTCAGTCTGCTCAGGGGCAGTCACAGGCCAGTCCCCAAATGGGACCATTCCGGGAAGTCTTCCTCCTTTGTCATCGCCTGCAGTCATTCCTGTGGACTTAGAGATTTCTGCCAGATCATCTGTGAAAGAACCCACATTCATGTCTGACTTGTTCTCTGTGAAGATTTTAAAAACAATTTTTATTTTTCTGAAAAGATTCAGCTGTACCCTTTCGTGCAAACAGTGGAATATGGTCACAGTTTTCTCCTCTTTGCCCATTCCCATGTTTACATGCACTGCATAATATTGTTTTTGGCTTATGTTTGACCTTTATGCATACTACATGGATTGGATGGTTTTTTTGGTGATAAGATACTCTGACACTGTGAAGGTGATAGTTCAATATTAATTTTATAGTGAATCCTTTGAAATATTATCAATTAGAAAATTTTAGCATTTCCTAACCTTCTACCAAGCACTTATTTAGGGGTACACAGTGTTTCCCTTAATGTTTTTAGTGAATGACTTGTTATTTCACACAACATCTTCTAGCTACCTGTGCTTCTTCGAGCTTCCAAGGAATTCAAAAGTAATTATAGTAAAATGGGAAAAAATAGGTATAAGCTTATGGGAAGTATTAGAAAAATCATTTTTGGGAAGTGTATTACTCTTAAGCCTAGAACTAAGGAGGAAGAGATAAGTGGCAAAAAAAAAAAAAAAAGTCTTAGTATCATCAGTTATGGGGATTGAGAGCCCGTATTATAGTGAGTGGTGCTTTATAATATTACCAATTAATGCTTATCCGGTTTTGTTCTCTTTTTCTTTGTTTTCATTGTATTTTCTTCTGTCTCCTGATTTACCTGCAAAAATGCAAGCCCATTTCTAAATCTGCATTAAGGTTTCCTGTGACACAGTCGTATGTATGTCACTTACTAAGTCTGCTGACTCTGAATTAGGGAACATGGGGAGTAGGACATAAGATATATTCTTCCTTTGCAAAACCCATTTGGTTTGGATAAATTCTAAAAGGTAGCATTTTAACTAGAGTCCTAGTTTTAAAATCACTTTCTCACATACTTCTAGTTGGCAAATTGGTATGATTATATATGAGCATTTATATATTTTAAGCTCTAGACCCTTTTGTTACTGAAAACAAAAACAAGCAAAAATCCCAACATGAACAAGGTTCTGCTAGGATGTAGAAAGCTGAAAGAATGCTGTTACCATGCTTACAACAGCAAAAAATTTGTATAACCTATAAAATCACGGCTCTTCTTGTACCTATCAGAGACTTTAGGTCACAGGGCAACCAGCCAGCCTGAAATCTAAGGAAAGATATAAGTCTCCAAGTAGACAGGGGCAAATACTGGATATCATATAAGCTGATAAGAATCAACTCAGCTCAATTTTGTTTTAAGTACTAACAGCTGAATGGATGCTATCATGAGAACTGCAGTATCAAGGAGAATTTATAGTCAGGTGCAGTCACTTGTCCACATACCTTAGCAGGTGCTCATATGGGCAAGACTGGGAGCAATGCAAGTGACTGAAGAATGCCTTTCTTGTGGGGCAGGCCTTGGGGAGGCAAACGGCAACCACTGCAAGAAGGGCATGAAGTCCTCTGGGATCCTTCTCCTCTAACCCTATTTCCCTTGTGGAATAAAAGCCTTGCACTTTTGGGGGAAAGCAGCAAACTCTGAGATCTCAGGGCACAGGTAAAGACTAAAGACCTATTTCAGTTAGGGGAAAGGAACAGGAAAGTCCCTCTAACTCTGGAGAAGGGGCAAAGAAATATTCTCCACTGTGACTATTATAGATCTCCTAATACTCGGTGAGGAGCAAAATCACCGGGCATGCCCTACCCCATACCCACGCACACAAATCCTGCCTGAGGTCCAACCAGAGCAAGAGAATACCTCCTTCTCTACACATACCAGGCTACCAAGCTTTGGAGTAACAAGTACTGACAATCTACTGCTAGGGGAGGGGGAAGAACATAGAGACCCTTTCTATGGTATGGACAGAAAGGGAAGACCTAAAACTGAGGGTGGAGCACACCTTGAGAAAAACATTCTGGCAAACCAGCCTCACCTTAAGCATGAGGTAATGCTAAAGCCATATAAAACCTGTGATGTGCAGAGAGTAACCACAGCAGCAGTAAAACTCCAATTCAGCTTTCAACTACTAACTGGATTGAATCACTCACCATACTTAAGACTAGCAGTATAAAAGACTTGTTCATTTCTAGGCATAAATACTATTTTACCTCAATCTCTGCAGTTCTACACAAGATGTCTGATTTTCAGCCAAAAATTACTGAGACACAAAGTAAAGAAAAACAGCACACATACAAGAAACAAAGCATTCCATAGAAGTAGACTCTGATATGACCTAGGTGTTAGAACTATAAGATGGAGAATTTAAAATAACTAAGATCAATATGTTAAAGGTTCTAGTGGAAAAGTGGATAATATATATGAACAGATGGGGAATTTCAGTAGAGATGAAATTATAAAAAATGAAATGAAAATACTAGAAATGAAAAACATAGTAACAGAGCCTTCGACAGATAGTAGCAGATGCCTTTGATGGCTCATTGATAGAATTGATTTGGCTGAAGAAATATTCATTATACTTGAAGATAGGTCAAAAGTAATTTCTCATATTGAAAAACAAAGAGAAAAAAGGGTGAAAGAAAAACAGATAGTAGAGCCTCCAAGAGCTTTGGTACAATATCGAAGGTTCCAACATATGTGTAATTAGATTCCCAGAATGAGAAGAGAGTAAACAGGACAGAAAAAAATGTTTGAGGAGATAATGACAGAATTTTCCAAAATTAATGCCAGATACCAAATGATATATCCAAGAAGCTCAATAAACAGCAAGCAGGGTGAAACACACACACACACACACACACCCCATATTCAAACTGCTAAAAAAACAAAGAGGAAATCTCAAAGGCAGCCAGAGAAGAAAGACACAATACAGTAGAATTTTGAACAACATGGGTTTGAACTGTGTAGGTCTACTTATGTGCAGATTTTTTTAAATAAATACAGTTGGCCCTCCATATTGGCAGGTTCCACATCCACAACCAAATGAGGATCAAAAATACAGTGTTCATGGGATGCAGTAGCTGTGTGTACAGCGGGCTGGCTTTTTGTATACTTAGGTTCCATAGAATAGACCACGGAACATGAGTATGTGTGGATTTTGGTATTCAAAGTCAATCCTGGAACCAATACCCTGTGGACATTGAGGGATGACTGTATATCCAGAAGAAGAAAGGTAAGAAGGAAAGCAGACTTTACATTAAAAGTAGGCAAGACAGATGTACTGACAGAATAAACTGTCAAGCCAGAATCCTATATCCATCAAAAATATCTTTCAAAATGAAAGAAATAAGACAAATGTCTCAGTGACCTTATTACTCTTCATTTTACTGCCCACATTTAAGTGTCTGTGCAAATGAAGATAAGGATCTGGTCTCAGCCACGCTGAACTGAAGTGACAACTGTGATGAATCAATTATGTGACTCCATTCCTGAGTTTTCCTGTGACTTTTGAATTTTGTTTGATCCTAATACATGGTTCTTAGTTTTGATGGCTTACAAGGGTAATGTGCTTGGTATCTGTATCAGCCAGAGTTCTCCAGAGAAGCAAAACCAGGGGGATGGATAGGGGTGTGTGTGTATATGTGTATCAAGAGATTTATGTCAAGAAATTGGCTTATGTGATTGTGGAGACTAACAGCTCAAAAATCCATATGACAGGTCAGAATGGAAACTCAGACAAGAGTTGATGCTGCAGTCTAGAAGCAGAATGTCTTTTTCTTGAGGGAAATTTTAGTGTTTGTTTTTAAGGCCTTTCAATTGATTGAATAAGGCCCACCCACATATTGAGAATAATCTCCTTAAAGTCAGCGGAATATAGATTTTAACCACATCTACTACGTACCTGTACACCAATACCTAGATTAGTACTTAAATGAGTAACTGTGTATCATAGGCTTGCCAAGAAGACACACAAAACTAACCATCACAGGATCCATCATTAGAATTGTAGGAAGATTGGCAATGAAATCTTTGCAAAATGATGGAATTGCAACAGTGAACTACATCATGATCATTTGTTTTTTTAGAATGGTGGTAAGAATGATCCCAGGCCAGGCACGGTGGCTCACACCTGTAATCCTAGCACTCTGGGAGGCCGAGGGGTGAGGATTGCTTGAGGTCAGGGGTTTGAAACCAGCCTGAGCAAGTGTAAGACCCCATTTCTACTAAAAATAGAAAAAAATAGCTGGACAACTAAAAATAGAAAAAAAAAAAATGAGCTGGGCATGGTAGTACCTACTTGTAGTCCCAGCTACTTGGGAGACTGAGGCAGGAGGATTGCTTGAGCTCAGGAGTTTGAGGTTGCTGTGCCCTAGGCCGATGCCACAGCACTCTAGCCCAGGCAACAGAGCAAGACTGTCTCAAAAAAGAAAAAAAAAAAAAAAAAAGAATGATCCTAGACAGAAGATGCACATTAAGTAAGCTGGTAATAGTAAGAATTGAAGATGTAAACAGCATTAAAACTTTCTAAGATTCTAAAAAGTTCTCTCATATAGTAAGTGTAAATACTCTGATTTTTCTTATAATCGTTTAAATGTCTAGAACCATTTAAACTTATTCTGAGTTTTTTCAATCCAGTGTCACTTAAGCACTAGTTCCTTCATTGAAAGTCATCTGATTAACAAAAATTGATATGTGGCATTGAAAGTTTATAATTTACTATGACTTCATTTGCAAGTGAACAAGTATTAATTTTGGGATTTTGTGAGAACATGAGAGACTTAAGTCATTGAGGTACAATATTGTTGCAGGTATTGGAGGGGGATTAAGCTAAATGGTGAGATTGAGACTATATTTGACTTTACGCCTGTAACAGGGTATGTAGATTAGAAAATAAACTTTTCAAACACAGTAAAAATTTAAATTGTAGACAAAATTGTGGACATAAGCATTAGTTGAGTTAAAAGTATGTTCTTCATAGCATAGCTCGAAGTCCTAATGATAAAAATCAGATTGTTAAAGAAAAACTGTAACTAATTCATGTAGTTAAATTGTAAATCATGTTCCTTATATAAAATAATGCTATTTCTCTGTCCTAGTGATATAGAAAGTCTAAAATGAAGATCTGTCTGTGCTCCCCCCAAACAATTATTATGCTGTCTCTTATAATTACTCTTATTAAACAGGAGAGAAATAAGGAGGTGAATCTTAAGGATGTTTGAGGACCCGGTCTCAAAGACCACTTATTTCCTGGGGCATATAATTTAGAAAGTAATTTTCATATTTGAAACTGTGGCAAAGATTGCTGGCTAGAGCCAGTTCTGTTACGTAATAAATTCATTTAAGATATGCCCAATAGTACGTTTCTAGAAGTATTTAAAAGGCAGAGACAGAGGTTGCATTGCATAGTTCAGCATGGCAGTAGTAGCTTTTCCAGGATATGAGGGTTAGCCTTCTACTCCTGGCACACACATGAATTCATCTGTTCCAGTCTCAGTCTACTTGTAAAATTCAGATACCTCTGAACTTGTTTTGAACTTACGCTTCTTAGCAATGTGTGCCTTAAAGTAGTACCAAGATTACTGAGTTCAGTTTTATGGGAGGCTCAGCAGCACATCATGGCAGCATTTTTGGCTGAATTTTTCAACCAGTTGTCTTTTGGATAGTGATTTTCTGCTGTATATAGTATTTGATATAGCTTACTTTGATTGACAGTTAAAAAATGCAGTTTGGGATGGAAATTGGGTAAAAGAATATTAGATACAAGTAGAGAGTTAATATATTCTTTAACAGGTGAAACATTAGATAAATTATTTATAAGTGGGAGAAGACAAGGGAAAATAAGAGCCAATGTTAAAAAATAGCAGAGATCATGAGCACAACTAGTGCCCAGGTCTGGTTTCCAATACCCTTCTCCAGTAAAAGGAACCCAGGGCACCTTGGAGAAATGGCTGATTCTAATACTGGGGCAAGAGACATCCAAGATGAGCCTGGAGCATCTTGTAGTGCCAGAAAGTAAAGAGGGACTTAAAAAAAAAACCCAAAACATGTATGAGAGCAGGTCAAAGGGGCACAGGAACCAACTCAAAGAGCTCCCACTGTCCAAAGATAGAATAATTTGAACAATAAAATAAGTAGTATTGGATCATAACTCAAAGTATCGAATATCCATGAGTTTATACTGGTATAAGTAAATGATGGAGTGCATTAATAAATGAGGAGAAAAGACACATCTCCTGTGCAGAAGAATTCCGGATGATTTATGCACTCTGTCCTAAGGAGGGGAGCACACCTCCCACTCCCTAAGTCTGAGCTGCTTACAGAGATTTCCTAAAGAGTACAGTGTGGAAAGGGGATGGGGTGGGAGAAAGAGCCACTTTACAGTGGAGAAACCTCACAAACACTGACCCAGCCAGATGATCAAGGTCCGCGTCAACAGTGGTAAATCATGTTGATAGTGTGTATCCTTAATGAGACGTGATGAAAATGGCACTTGACTCTGTGGTCTTCCTCGCCCAAACCCATGTAACCCCAGTCTAATCATAGGAAAAACATGACAAAAATTCCAATAGAGGAGCATCCTGCAATATACCTGACCAGTACTCCTCAGAACTGTCAGGGTCATCAAAAACACAGGAAAGTCTGAGAAACTGTCATAGCCAATGGGATCCTAAGGAGGTATGAAAATTAAATACAATGTGGTGCCCTAGATAGGATCCTGTCACAGAAAAAAAGGCCACTATATAAAAAAGAAGTAAATCTGAATGAACTGTACTTTAGTTAATAATAATGCATCAGTATTGGCTCATTAACTGTAACAAATTTACCATACTAATGTAAGGTGTTAATAGGGGATACACATTGAAAAGTCATTGCACATGGCCCCTCATTTTATAGCGTTCTTGCCATGGTCTCCAAGACCACGATCTGGTCCCTTCTCTCTTTGATTCCATTTCTTGACCCCCTCCTCCTTAGCACTATTCCAGCTAAGGAATATTCCAAGCTGGCCTTGTTCTGTTCCTTGAACGTGTCAAGGTTGTTCCTGCCTTTCATTTGCCATTTCCTTCCTCTGCCTGTTCACTTGTATTCATTTCATTCTGCTCTTTTGCTAAATACCACCTCATTAGAAAGGTCTTTTCTGACCATCCTACTACTTATAATAGTATCTCCTGCAGTCTGTAACCACGAAACCTGTGTTATTTTTCTTCAAAATACTTAGTATTTCCTAAAATTATTTATTTTAACTTTTCTATCCACCCCACTAGAAATCAGCACATGGTGAGGGACTTTGTTAGTGCTGTTTACTCCAATATCTGTAGCAACTAAACCAACTACTGGCAAGTGGTAGGTAGGCACTGAGTAAATACTGTGTGAATGAAAGTAGTGTTCTCAAATTCTGCCTTCTTCCTTTCCTCTGAATGCTTACGACCCATGCTCTGTGCCTCTCATAAAGATTGTAATCTGCCGTACATTATCTTTTTTGTATGTGAGACTTTGTTTTCTTTCTATAATAGATTGCTAACACTGCAGTGGTTGTGTATCTCTGATTTATCTCTGTACCCGCATAATATCAAGCTTGGTGCCTGACAAAAAATTACTGCTTAAATAGCATTTATGGGATAAATATTTGCATCTGCTTTGCATCTCTCCTTTAACTGCTCTCAACATTCCCCAGTTGAGAGGCCTCAGGCACTGTATAAAAAGTTGGGTACATCTGACTTTGTTTAGATAATCCTCCAGGCCTTACCTCCCTACCACCATTTGAACTTCTTCATGCTTCAGCTCACTTGATTTTGACCTATTTTACTTTGGTCTTGGTTTCCCCTGCATCACACGTCCTTTTTAGAATCGAAGACATCATAGCCAGGTGTGGTTCATGCTGGTAATCCCAGGTACTCTGGGAGGCTGAGGCAGGAGGTTCACTTGAGCCCAGGAGTTTGAGGTTGCAGTGAGCTATGATGATACCACTGCACTTTAGCCCTACGCAAGAGAGCAAGACCCCAAGCTCAAAAAAAAAAAAAAAAAAATAATAAGATTCAAAAGGATTCATGATAGCACTCATAATTTTTATCCCAAAGCCCTGGCCTGGAAATCCTATAGGATGCCACCTCATCTTGCTCAATAATTGTAGTTATGAGGCAGCGAGAGCCTATGACCAGCTAAACTAAACCCAAGACAGGTGTTAGTGCACCTGTCTGGGGAGAAGGCACAATATTATGAATGTATATTGTGGCTTGCCTGTGGCAATATGCCTAGTGGGAGATTGACTCCCTCTCCCTCCTTTCCCAGCTCCTCATATTTATTAAGAATAATAGGCAAAGTGCCAAGTACTAGAGACGCCTACAGAATAAAATGCAAAGACTCTGAAGAACTCATAATGCAAACAAATGGTCCTCATGTAATGTCAATTGTTACTCACTCTATGGGAAGCCAGGGCATTTGTTCATGAAGCTTAACCTGGGGTCCACTGTCCACCTAGTAGAGCTTGCCTGAATGAACTGTAGACACAGTGATTAGCTATAACTAAACGGATTTCTGCACTCTAGTCTCCCAAACCCTACTGCGGAAGTGGTGGCAAATATTATACTTTTAAATAAGCTCCTGCTGTGGAGAAAGGGCATGCTTTGCAGACTGGAGACTTTTGTAGCCTTTCATAACCCACCAGAGTCTTGGCATACGAGTTAAAGTTTATGACAGATCTGTCCCTGCAGGTGTCACGTGCTAGATTTTCTGCCATTAAGGTTTCATGTTTCTGAGGGAATAGTGACCAAATGATTAATATTTCTGAGTACTTATCTTCTCTACTGTGGGATGAATTTCCCTCGGGAGCCTCATTCCAGAGTTTCCATAACCGTATGTTTCCACACACTGTGTTTTTCATAATCTTAGGACTCTGGAATTTTAGAGAATATTTCTTTTAACTGATCCTTTGAACCAAGAGGATCTCTGCAGTTAAAGTCATTCCTGTGTTTTAAGACTATTTTTATGACTGTTAGGTGTCAACGCTGGTTCAAAATAATTTTTGTAATTGTGAAAAGTAACTTCACTTTAACAAAACAGTATTTCTGAAAGCATGGAATTATCCTTATGACAAGGCCCTCAATTCTGTTCAGCTAATTCCTTTTCTAGATGATTTATTTGTTGGAATACTTTTCCCAATTTATAGTCTCAGTTCTTAATTCCCTATGAACCAGATTCTTAATGTAAAGTCTAGAAATGGCAGATTTGACCTTTAAAAGAAAGCAGTTTCTCCTCTCCATGTATCTTTAGAAAAGAAACAAAACTCCATTTCCTTTTGACATCTCTCTCATTTCTTCTGTTCTCATTTAGTTAATGACCAAACTGTTTTCTTCTGGCAGCCTATAGTGAAATAGATCCAGAGTGAGCTTGAAGAGTTCATTTATAATTGATCTTCATTAAGACAAAGTTGAAGGCTGGTTGGATAGAGAAGTTCAAAGTAGGCATTTTCTGTTCCCCATCACACCCCCACCCCACCGCCCCATTTCTTTCCAGGTACCTGAAACATCAGCTTTTGAATTTATTTTCTAGGATTTATGGATATCCTTATTTGAGTATGTAGGGACAAGACTTTGAACTACTGGTAGTCAATTATCATTTTAGCATGAATTGGCTGCATTGACTGGATACTGATGCAGTGAAGTTCCGATGAGGAGGAATATAAAAGTATAATTTGGGGCTGTGGCATAATGCTTACCGAGGAAAATCTGCTAGGGTGCTATAGTGGGCTGCCTGAATGTTCTAAGAAGAGATTCAGTAATCCACTCAGCAATTACGAGTACCTGCTGTGTGCCAGGTACTGTTATGGATGCTCAGCATATGCACTGAAGAAAACAAACCCCCAGAACTCATGGACCTTACGTACCCCAGGAGGTGATTTTGAGAAGCAGCTTGTTCTGAGAGAATGCCTTGTAGGTTTTTATAAGGTGGCTTACACTGCATGCTGTTCCCCTTTCTTCCTCAGCGGTTTTGCACTTTGATAGTAATTGTTCTACTGTGCACACTTCGTTGAACAGAGCTATGAACTGTTCAGTTTTTTGTCAGTCAGTGGAATCATGTCTGGGTATTTTTTTCCATTTTTCTTTATTTCGTGTTCCAGTTGTTACTTGATAGCTTTTTGCCAGGCTTTTAACGCTTACCTTTGAGACTTAAATGGCCCTTTTAATTCCTTCCTAACTGTACATCTACTTGTATTTTACCTTATCAGACAGAAAATATTGCTACCGTTATTAGTAAAAACATTAGAATGATATGTTTTGTTTATCTTTTCAAAAATTTGTTGGACAGATAATAGAAAATTGAATATTAATACAGTGCTTAGACAAAGCGCACTTAGTACATTTCCTGCTAACCTTAATTTTGGGGGCAGTCTACAGAAGAATTCCTACATAATTGATTTTTATCAGAGTTTATAATATTCTGTCCTTCAGTTTGTTTGCATATGACTCCTACATGTGAAACCAAATATATTACTTTATTGAATGTATGAAACATGACTGGATTTTTTAAATCTACAAATAAACTGAGTTGCTTTCTCTTTAATTTGCTATTCTTGCCCTTGACAAAAAAATAAATGGGATTTGCAGGTAGAGAAGATTCCACACTAGCATAATGGATATTTTATTAAAAAACAAACTTATACTATTCCAGTGACAATATGGATTATAGGTTTCCTCATTCTTGATTGTGATGTAGACTTTCTTTTTCCTGAAACATTGTTTTTTATCTTGTCAGTATTTGAGTCTGACTTTAAAATTAATGGTTTTATATGCTTTTGACAGTTATAAAATACTCTATACTCCACGTAAACTTCCTGATGTTCTTTGATGGTACCTATTGAACAGCTGATTATTTCAACCATCAGAAATGGAAAAATAGGACCTAATTTTGACAATATCTATTGAAGTTACAAATGCAGTCAATTTTTGAGAATTTTTCTCAAATATTCTTATGTGTGAAATAACCTACATGCAGAATTATTAAATATAATTTTTTAAATGACAAAGCATTGGAAAGAGGTCAACTAAGTGTATATTAATAGGGGATAGACCAAGTGATGGTACACCCCATACGGTGGCGTACTGCACAGATGTTAAACAATCAGAGCTTGCTATGTATTGATACAGAGGAAAGCAAGGGGCGGAACACACTTATGTTAGCTTTAGTGTAAGGAGAGGGGGTAGTGTGTACTGGATTCTTTTTTGTTTGTTTTTTGTTTATTGTTTTTCTTTTCTAGACAGGGTCTTACTCTGTCACCGGGGTAGAGTGCAGTGGCATCATTATAGCTTACTGCAACCTCAAACTCCTGGGCTCAAGTGACCCTCCTGCCTCAGCCTTCTGAGTAGCTGGGACAATAGGTGTGTGTGCCACCACACCCAGCTAATTTTTCTATATTTTGTAGAGACAGGGTCTTCATCTTGCTCAGGCTGGTCTCGAACTCCTGACCTCAAGTGATGCTCCTGCCTCGGCCTCCCAAAGTGATAGAATTATAGATGTGAGCCACTGCGCCTGGCTTGGTATTCTTATTTGCTTTATTTTCCCTAAAGAAACACTTGAAGGATATCCACGAAACTAATAAATACGATTACCTGTAAGTATTACATGGGCAGTTGGAGGCAGAGATGAATAAGGAATACTTTTTATACTTTTTAATACTGCGTTGGTTTTTTGAGCCAGGCCACTGTATTGCCCATTGAATATAAAAAGTTTTTTTTAAGTGTTCGGAGCATGCATGTGTACTGATATTGATAGTAGGTTTTGGAAATCTACTGAATATCTGTTTTTGAGTCAATAAAAGCTGATGTTTGGACACATGGATTGGGGTCCTGCTTTTGTGACTTTTGATTGCTGGTTGTCTTGTCCCCATTGGCAAGCACTTGAGCATTTCTCCTGGAACAGAAATTCTACCAGTAGGAAACTGAATGGATGCTCTTTTTGTTGTGTTAGGTAGACAAGGAAACAGAGATGAACTAAATACACAATTTCTGCTTTCTAGGAGTTGCTATTACTTCTGTGTATAATGTGAATAGAGAAAATGTTTTTGTTTTATTTTGTTTGCACAAGTAAGAACGGTATAAATACTCTTCAAACACCAAAACACACATGTACAAATAAAATGAAAGGTTGCTTTTTAGTCTACTATTTTATAAAACAGTTTTTCTACACATATATATGGAAGGACAGTAAAATTGCTACCTAAAAAATTGTAAATTTTTCTCTATTATTATTTTGCAAGAACTGAGTTGAAGTTGCTAAGAACTTCGGTTCTTTGCGAGACGAGTCAAGCCAGCAGTGAATGGAATGCCTGGCAAAGCCATTGATGGAAGAGGAGTCTCATTTTGCTTTCAGGACAGACACTGAACATCAGTATATTTGGAATAATAATAACCACCTCTATCTTGGTTAGACTTTTTATGGTAATAATGTAATTTCTGTTGATAGAGTTTATTTCTGAATGTATAGCAGATACCAGGAAGCTTATTATTAATAATCTGAATTTATGTGAAGTATATATTAGATTTTCCTGTTTGTTCTGTGCCTATTAATAATTCTGAAGATTTTCAGTGGCAGTGGACAATCTCTTTTCGCTAGTTGGAAACTTTCATATTATTTAGAAGGGAAAAATCTTGGTAAGGAAATTGGAAATAGAAGCAGAACTTGGATTATACCAAGAGTATGGTGTTGATTGCCTATTTTTTTATGCTAATAAGAAAGTTTTATTTTTCTCAGTTGGGATTTCTCAACTGTTCTGAAAGCATCTTCTATATTGCTTTTTTTAAAATGCCCATACAACTAGATTTGCCATATACTAGGAGTGGTGTGCCCATGGCAGCTAACAGAATTGGCTGTCATTTAGCCTTCAGAATTCAATTTATAAGATGTCATCTTTATTTCCTGTCAATTGAGATAGTAGGGCTGAAGCCAGGGAGAAGAAAGCAAATATTTGGGGATATGAATGTCGTGTGTGATGGATGTAATTGAAAATAACCCCCTCTAGATAAGGTGAGAGAAATGATTATTCTTTCAAGATGACTGCATGCCAGTAGAATAGAGACAGTTATTTTCTTAGGATGTTGCTCTCAGGTAGTGAGATAATTAAGTACCAAACTTCATATTCATACAGCCTACTAAAATCTTCACAAATGGGGTTTTTAGAGTAGACATTTTTTCAGTGGGGCAGAGGGAATGGAGCGGGGAGGCAGCAGCACACTTGGGTGATATCTTGTGCAGCAGTCGCAATATTGAATTTTGAAGAAATCCAGTGAAAATGATAAAATGCTGTAAAATGAATAAATAATTAGGAAAGAATATAAAAATGGCCAGAGACTGCTACAGGGGGAGGAGGCATTGCAAAATGACTAGAGGGAATACAAGGGAAGAAAATAATTGGAAAACAGAGAGCTAGTAAGAAATACCACCCTATTCTCTCTCCTGTCTGTTTTTCCTGGCTTTGTTCAGTGGGTGAAAATTCTGGAGTGTTCATTGGTATCTCTTAGCTCAACATCTTACCGAGATATTTTCCTTTTCTCAAAACGAAATGCAGTCCTGTGCCTTCTTGGAGTGACAGGCACATGGTGAAGGATGGGAGAGAAACAAGGGGAGCCCACGAGCTTGTCTCTGCCCGACACACAGTAGATTAGATGCCTGAGGTGTCCGCAAATATTGGAGGTTTTATATTTCCAAGAGGTTAGAAACTTCACTCTCCTAGAGGAGAGGCCTCTGCACACGTAAGGAATAATTGGTTTATTTTCACTGAGTCAGTAAGGTTTTTGGTGTCACATAATCCCAGGGAAACAAATGTGATTGCTTAGATATCAATACACTCCTGCAGATGGGAACTTTCAGGAGGTGACTAGGAGGTATCTGGACTCCCTGTGTGCTCCCTGGGGCCTTGTGACCTTCTCTATAAAAAGCCCTTTCTGTATTGATGCTCCTGGGTGGTGGTGGTGGGTCGAATGGCAGTTACATAATCACAGTCCCTTTTTCTGTCAGGGTGGCCTTTATGCAGAGAGCTAGGAGTGGATTACTTCTTGGCAGGAATAAGCAAAGAGCAATCTATTTAGATTTTTTTTAAAAAATGGAAATGTCATGAAAAAAAAAAAAAAACAACTCTTGACGTCTCTGAAATGGGAGGATGATATTTTATCTGAAGGAATTAGTAGGGAATATCAGGGTCATTTCTTAGATCTGACCCTAGTAAGTAATAGAGGCTTTTTTGTACTGATGTTGCATTTTAAAAGGCATCTTGACATATTGGGGGGGGGGGGGAAGAGAAGGGAGGCCTACTAGTTCTAGTTCAGGCTGTGCGCTTGTCTGAGTTGTTCTGCAAGCTCCTACAGAGCCTCTCCTTTCTCGTTCCTTCTATGAAGGTCCTCTAGTAGTGCCCGAGTCCCTGTCATTTTTGAAGCTTGGTGTTTTAATTAGGGCAGCTTGAAGACTCAGGGGAAGCTCACACAACTGAAATTAAGATACTTAAAAAAGTATTTTTTAAAGAGAATGTCTTTTAAAGCTGGTTTTATAGCTGAAAGAATGATATTTTAAGTACAAATTACTATTACGTTTATATTTTGTAATGATTGCAAATTTATGTTTGTGCCCCGAAGCTAACTGTTGGTGAAGAAAAGAGTTTTATAAACAAAACCAAAGAGAAGGTCTGCTTGCCTGTATTACAATAGAAAAACCCTCACTTCACTCTCAGGGTTTTGGATCCTCCCCTCCTATTTTTGGTTTTTCTTATCCCATATCCTTTGTGTGGATGATACAACTAAAATCGTCCTCCACAAGCCTTTTTTGCACAGTAATCCTCTTAGTTTCCTTCACTCCTTTTGAATTGTACTCAGTTTAGGGTGATTTCGAGAAACTGAATATGCAGAAACCTCAGTGCCTCTTATAGATATAAGATGTACTATTGGGAAGGTGTACTGAGTCTGTTGTGGGATCGCTGATTCTGCCACAGGCTGGCCTTTCCTCTTTATAAATCACCCACCTCACACCACAGTTACCAGAGCAGCCATGTGGGATGTGGAAACTGGGGGCTCAGGGTTGGGCAGATTCATTGTTAACAGCTGTATGGACTATTTGCTCTCTTCTGTGTTGGTAGCTGGCTTTATACTTTAAGCTTGGGCTCATCCCTAAATGATTACTGTTAAGGGTCCAATCAGAATAGTGGCCATTCCCAGCTCTGGTGTTCAAAATATAACCTGAGGAATGCAAAACAACATTTTTAGTCATCTGTCTTAAAAGCTCCTCTGTTAGCAACTTTATTAGAAATCCCCTAGTGCATAATTTCTGTTAGTGGCTTTGGTCAAGCAAACCTTAGCATTGCCTCCCAAACAGCCATAGAGACTCCTGAGCTTGGGATAGACTAAGGAACCATTTAAATTGTCCCATAAGTTTGCATATGCATAAAATACTAGGATTTTAATCCACGTCTCCTGACTTCTTGTCCTATATTCTTGTCTCATGATTTGCTCCATTGGCAGGATGTTACTTGGAATAATTAGAAAAAGCAGACTGGCATTGAAACTCCAGGAACTAGAAGACGAATTCGCTTTCTGTGTTCCCTCTTTCTGTGTGCTTGTCTTTATTCACCCCTAATCTTTTCTAAGCTTGTCTTCTAGGATTTTGTTGTCAGCTCTAAGTATACTTAACTGGTTACTCCCCCTAGAGGATCCTGCTAATTGTGGAAGAACTGAAAGAGGAATATTGTGTACTTTAGTTGAAAGAATACTTTAGATAGGAGGACTTTGCAGACCTGGATTCAAGTCCAGAGGCCGGTAGTCACTTAAGGCTTCGGTCAACATCTTATCTTACTCCCTCCAGGCTTCAGTTGCCTTGTCTAAAACTTGGTACCATTTGACTCAGGATTTCTGACTCGTACAATGACCCAAGCCATATTTTCAGTGATTACTACTTTTAACATCAGCTTTGTATGTAGGTAGCTTTGCAAACTGCTCTGAGTTCTGGACTATATAAAGACAGATATGGATATCTGGATATTTGGAATGTTACAGTAAATGGCAGAGAACAGAAGAAAAGTCCTTGGGAAGGATTTTTAAAAATCTGTTCGAATATGTTTATATTGGAATGATTCTGAATTCTGGACTTCAGATAAACTAAGAAAATAGAGCATAATATCAAGAGGTAAAATTCCATCAGCTGAAGTTGATAATGAATAACTGAGAGAGAAGAAAAGGAAATAAAATATTAAACTAGATAAAATGATGCTATGCAAGTCATTTAACAAACTCTGGCTTTGTTTTCTGCATATGTGAAGGAGTGGACTAAATTGTACTTTAACTCCTGTTCTGTGTAGGTCACAAGTACAGTAGAAGATGTTTCTGACCTTGAAGGAGGAAGTAAAGACGTTTATTCATTTTTTCTTTTTGTTTTTATTTTTTTCCTAAAAGTATAGTATAGGCAAATTACTTAAACAATCAAATAGAGAAAAACATGGGAAGGAAAAGCCAAAATTCTCTGAATATTTCCATGTATATAAAATTATGATTGAGTCACTGTCAATCATTTGGTACAGATATACTATTAGATTTCTGTGAAGCAGCACAAACTGTTTCATAACATTCAAGGTGAAGGAAACAAGCAGTCACATTTTACATTTTTTCCAAACTAAGTTAAATTCAACTGAAATTCATATTTGCCAGATTGACAGGGATTTCAGTATCACCCTCCAGGGATATCCTCTTCTGTGACCAGCTTCCCAAATCCCTTCCCTAGCCACCATCACCAAGTTCACACAGTCCAAAAAGGAATTTCACTGAGATCTGTTGTCAGACAGGGAATAGCCATAGTATCCATCTCCTGCTACTTTCCCTGCCCCTCAGCCTCACTGCCAGTGGTACCACTGTTGGACTCTGGCCCCTCTTGGCTGTCCAGCAGTGCTTGCCTGTATCACTGTGAAGGGTCATGAGCTGGGGCTCCCAGCAAAGACCACGTGGCTCTTTGAACAAGGGCAGCTGGGTTAGGTCAGTGCCTTATTCATTTTCTGTGTTACATTGTATGTCATTGATGGCATGTGCCATCATTTATTTAGCCAGTCTTCTAAGACAAACATTTAGATCATGTCCAATATTCAGTATAGTGTCATGACGAACACTTTTTACGTATATCTTAGAACATCTATTTATTTCTTTAGAGTTAATAACCAGGAGTCACATTGCTGTATCAAAAGGTAGATCTGTTAAATTTTGACCCATATTATAAATTTGTGTTCTAGAATAGATGCACCAGTTTACATTCCCAAGAGTGCATCAGAATGCCCTATATTGTCACACTGGCTGATGGTGTCTCTAGAAGAAAAAAATAGTTTGGGCCACCATGATCTCAGAAGAGGAACATATGGTCATACACATGGCAAAATTATCTCTAGAGAACTTGAGTTCCTCTGGTGTTTAGGATCCATCTGCTAGGGATTTGTTATTTTTCTCATTTTTCTCCCTAAGTTAGTGTTGAATCGGTCATGTCAACCCATTTGGATTCAGAGAATGATCTATTTTATTTATCTCATGTTCTCTTACCATATTTGAGGGAATGGCCAGATTTCTCTCAGCCTTCCAAGCATTTCTGTCCCTCCTATTGTGTTTTTGCATATACATATGATTTACCCAGTAGCAAAACTGTAAATCCACAGTCTCCCAGGTTAAAACTTCCTAAAGCAATACTTTCTAAAACCCAGCTGTGAACTGAAAATTCTGCAGAACTCTAGAGGCATGGGAGATCGCTCCCTTGGCTTCTTTGTCCCACGGGTTCCTGATGTCCATGGTTAGGTTAGCCAGAACTAATTTCTGAATCTGTCTTAGGTGTTTTTCTTAAGATAACCAGTTATTTTCTATCTTTTGTTCTTTAGCCCAATTCTGGAAATTCAGACTTTGCCATTCTGAATTTTTCAGGATTTCTCTGTATTTTACCCTATTCTTTAGAAATGTTCCTGTATTTTGTGCTATTCTGTCAGCAGTAAGGACATATGGTTTCCTAGATGTTCTGCAGACTAAAGAAAACACTTATTCTGATATTTTGAATCAAACTCTGAGGACTTAAACATATGATATACAGAATGCTAGACAAATAGTTTTTTATATTAGAACCATATCAAACAGAGTAGCAGATGAACTCATCTCAAAGGCCTGTCTTAAAGAGATGGATGGAGCTTTCAGCTGTGTCTCATCTTGCTAATATGGAGTGTTAGCCCTTTGGGCAGTCATTTCATATTGAACCTTTGTCCCAGTTGGTAAAATGAGCTGTAACCTTTCATCATTCCATAGCCTCTCAGTTTGAAGTTGGCCCACAAATAAAGAGAAGGATGGCAGGGAAAATGGAGTCACAAATCTAACAAAGAATACTCCCTCTGGTGTCTGAATGAACACTCTGTACACAGGGGAAATCTATACACAGAATCTTCCCATAGGAATAAGACATTAGAAAACTTGAAAAGCTCTTGCTACAAAACACCTAGAAATGCTGGATGAAATATGACAAATACACGTTTACATTCATAGCAGAGCTACCCAGAAGGTAATATCAAGAACCAAAAATGAAGTGGGAACTGAAGAGCTGAGCTGTTCTAGGAGGAGTAAGGGGAAGGTGGAAGCAGGTAGGGTGTGGGGTGGGGCATGAGTTTTAGTGTATATAACTTTGGTCCTCTTTGGGGGAGAATTTAAAAGTGAGTCCCAAATAGGAATATAGAAATTGGGAAAGACAGTAAAATAATCACTGTTACCAGATGATATGATTGTATACCTAGGAAACTTTACAGGATCAATTGAAAAAACATGACGAAAAGCGTACTCATTTTAACCTACAGAAATATTAACATGTAGAAATAGCCTACATGGATGTAAATAACCACCAGTTAAAGATAGGGAGGAAGAAAAGATCTAATTTGCAATGATATTTAAAAAAAGATAAAATGCCTACATATAAATGGAATAAATTTTTTTGTTTAAAAAAAATTTTAAAAAGCTTCTGCACAGCCAAGGAAACTACCAGTAGAGCGAATAGACAACCTACAAAATGGAAGAATATATTTGCTTTCTACACATCCGATAAAGTGCTGATAACAAGAATCTATATAGAACTCAAAAAAATCAACAAGAAAAAAATCAAACAACCCCATCAGTAAATGGGCAAAGGACATGAACAGAAACTTTTCAAAAGAAGACAGGATGATAGCCAGCAAACATAAAAAAATGCTCAAATCTGTATTAGGGAAATGCAAATCAAAACCACAATGAGATATCACCTAACTCCAGTGAGAATGGCCTTTATCAAAAAGTCTGAAAACAACAAATGCTGATGAGGATGTAGAGAGATAGGAACACTCTTACACTGCTGGTAGGACTATAAATTAGTACAACCATTGTGGAAAATAATTTTGAGATACCTCAAAGAGCTAAACATAAAAATATCATTTGATCCAGCAATTGCACTATTAGGCATCTACCCAAAGGAACAAAAGACATTCTATAATAAAGACATCTGCACCCAAATGTTTATGGCAGCACAATTCACTATTGCAAGGATGTGAAAACAACCCAAGTGCCCTTCAATCCGTGAGTGGATTAATAAAATATGGTATATGTATACTATGGAATACTACTCAATTACAGAAAACAATGGTGATCTAGCACCTCTTATATTATCCTGGAGAGAGCTTGAGCCCATCCTCCGAAGTGAGGTATCACAAGAATGGAAAAACAAGCACCACAGGTACTCGCCATCAAATTGGTACTAACTGATCAACACTAAGGTGCTGACATGGTAGTAATACTCTCTGGGAGTTAGGGGGTTGGGGGTGGGTAAATGCACAACTAATGGATGTGGTGAGCATTGTATGGGGGAAGTGCATGCCTCTGACCCTGGCTTGGATGAGGCAGTCATAACTTGTACCCAAAATGTTTGTACCCCTATAACATCCTGAAATAATATAAATACTACAAGTAAAATTTTTCCTAGGAAAAGACATAAAAAACAGAAAGGCATGGTGTGTTCTTTTTATGAGTGGAGACACTGAGCACCATAAAGGAGTAAGTTTCCCTAAGTTAAACTATAAATGTATGAATTATATATAAAAATACTATTTTTAATTAGATAAGCTTATCATAAATTATATGGAAAAATAGTCAAGTATAGCTCAGGAAAATATAAGGAAGGATAATGAACACTAACCCTGGTATGGATTAAAACACATTTAAAAAATCTTTGGTATTTAAAACAGTGTGTTATTAGTTCATAAAGAGAGAGGTCAGTAATTTACTAGAAGATTCAAGTGGATTTCAGATAAATGAAGACAAAATAGATAATTCGATAAATGGCATTGGGACAAATGGGTAGTCCTCTTGGAAAAAAGGTTAGACCCATAGTTCACATCTTATACCAGGATAAGTTCCAAAGGAAATAAAGATTTAAATGTTAAGAAATGAAATAATAAAAGTACTAGGACAAACCACGAAAACATTTAAAAATAATTTTGGTTTGGTGAAAGCTTTTGTAATTATGACCCCAAACCCAGAAAGTACAACAGAAAAAAATCAACATATGTACCTGTATAAAATGAAATCACCCATAAGCTGGGTAATGGAAAAATTTAAACAGATGGAAAAGTAAGGAGGAAAACATAATGAACCCTTTGGTTTCCATCCCCCAGTTTCAACCACTGTCAACTCGTGGCTGAACTTGTTTATTTTGAAGGTAATCCTTACTATCATCTCATCTAAAAAATTTGTGTGTGTGTGTGTGTATACACCAAAGTCCTTTTTTGCCTTAACACATTAAGGTACCATTATCACAACTAGAAAATTAATGATTCCCTAATATTCATGATCATTTTTAAGTCATAGGAAAGTAAATCTTCTGGTAAATAATGTCCAGTTATATCTATGAGACACAAGCTATGACTTTAGGAATGTTAATGAAATAAAGAGAGGGGAATATACCACAGAAACGACTATTAAACTAAATTTAGACACACTTCCCCCTTGCTATGTTGCAAATGCTCTGAATCTGTTAATGCCTTGCTGTTAGCTGGTTATGTCACTTGATTATGCTTTTGTTAATCCTGGATCTTGCTCTGACCTGAATGAAGCCCGTTGCTTTATCCTGCCCTTAAAAATTGCTTAGGACTGTGACAGATGACAGCCCAGCAGTCTCTAATAAATCACTCAAGGTGTGTATACGTCAGACATTGGCAGGAACCTTAAGCTCTTGAAGGCAAATTCAACTAAGATGAAATGTGGAGGTGGCAGCCTGGGTGCCTCCCAAATTTCCCACCCTTCACCAAATGAAAATGCACTGCATTCTAGGGGTAGGGGATGATTTTAAGGATGTTACAGATCAGGAAAAAAAATTTTTTTTTTTTTTTAACAACCAGCCTAAGTGAGTGAACGTTTTTTCATGAAGATATTTAGGATGCTTGTGAGACCAATTAATTGTGAGATCGACATAGGGTGAATTTTGATACTGTTATTATTAATTTGATTTTTTACATGAGTGCTTGTTTGGAATAACATGGCCATTTCATCCAATTTGTTTTAAAAATAATTTAATAAAAAACGGTTTTTGGAGGCCTGGGGCTAAAGACTGATCAAAGTAATATATGTAACATTTTATGGTGAGCTACAGACAAGTAATATGTATATCTCTATGGTAAAAGATCAAAGTAGTATATTCTAAGTAAAAATTAGAATTGTGTCATTTAAGAGTTTACCCATTTTATTCTGGAGTGGCAAAGGGACTTGCCCAAGGTCACTGAGAGGGCCTGGAGCCCAGGTCCTTTCTGTGGAATCACATCTCCTTCCTTTCAAACCTTTAAATAGGTTATTTTCATCCCCTTACAATGTGTGTTGAAGTTTTCAGTAAAGCATGAGAGGCATGAATATATTTTCTGCTCTCTTAATTTAAACTGTCTTCCTCCACATTTCCTGTGATGGTAGCACCTTTTCACGAACTGTCCTATCCTCTAAGCTGGCACCAGCTTTTCAGCTCTGCCAGATACAGCAGGAGCAATTGCTATTCCTAAGAAAATCTGCAGCTCACTTTATTTTCCTCTTATCTTTTCTTACCCTGCTAAACTTTTATGGTCATTTATCTCTGTTATAAAAATGAATGAATATGGTATATTTAATCTTTCCTGTGTTAAATTATATAATGTATATATTTATGTCTTTGTTTTAGTTACTTTTGTGTGAAGGGACATCTTTGTTTATGAAGGAAGATGTGCATCTTCTTTGTCTTCTCCCACCTTTAGACATATTATGGTGGCAGGGACATATTATGGTAGCTCAGGGTCCTTGGATCATCTTTGCTTGTCCCTCACTTCCTGACATCTAAGACAAATTTTATACCATTAAAATGAATAATGACCTTAAAGAAAAGTAGAATCTTGCTTCTCACATAGGAGAACCTTAATTAAGAGTCAGGGAGTGCTAGAGAAAGCTGCTGTAGGATTTTGCCTCAACAAAATATCATAGAACGTGTTTGAAAGGAAATTCAAGCAGTGTGCTTTGCTAAGAGAATTTTAGCATCTCAGGGTGAAAAGGGACTTTTAGGTAGTAGCTATGTATAAACACTTGACACGTAAAGCCCTTACGCTGCTAACCAATGGTCAGCCAACCCCGTCTGACCCACACTGAAGACCAGAAACTTAGGAGAGCCAGCCTAGAGTGTTAGAACTTGTGCTTTTGAATCTGGCAAATCTCTTTGTATCCTGTCTGCAACAAACATGCTTTGTGACCTTGGGTGTGACTTTGGGCAAGACCTTGGACTCTCTGATCCTTCATTTTTTTTATTGTAATCTCCTTAGGTTCTCAAGAGAATTAAATGAGATAGCAACAACTATTATTTTTGACCAGTCCATCACATTACTTAATTCTTTGAAGCTGAGCTGAAATGTATCTTTCACTAATTGTCATTTCTTCCTTCTGATTCTGCCTCTTGGGGCCATACAGAAGGTGTTTGTAATCTCACTAGCTGTCCTCTAGGGGCATTTAATTTTAGGTCTCAGTGCTTTCTCTAGGGCTGTCTGTTGCCCTTTGTGTGTTTGAAAGCTGTGTAATCAAAGGACAAATACAGACAAAACACTGGTAAGCTGAAGGCACCTTAGAGCATTCTCTGTGATCTACCTGTATTTTATTGTTCTATTCTAAGTTTGTGTTACACAGTCACATTTGTGAACTGGTGTGTTTATGAACAAAAGCTCAAATTAAATATTTCAGTGATCAACTGATGGGGAAATTTATTTCTCGATGAAAATATACATATGTTTCAGCAAAGGAGAGTGAAACTTGTCATTGACACCAGACATTTACTTTACAGCTATTAGAAGTTACCCCTAAAGCCTTACCTCTAAGATATAAAACACAGTCTCTATATAAGCCTGTTTCACTTGCTACTGATAATCAAAATGCTATAGTAACACAAACAGGTAAAAAATAATCTCATATGCATATACTGTTTGACACATACTCATCATGTGTATTTACTCCTCACATTCCCCCCAAATACAAGGTGAGGTCTGGAGAGACACATTTTCACACTCATCCTCTTGGAAGCTTGTAGATTTTATGCATGATGTCCCCATTGTGTTAAATAGAGTGTACAAAGATGATTCTGCAAATCCTTATCTCAGTATCTCCTTTAGCAATAACTGGTGGTTCAGTGCTGCCCTTAGGGCCTCTGAGATGGAGAAGGGAACTGTCTGTCCCCGGATTCTGGGCTGTTCTCATTGTCTTGGCGTCTTTCTTACCCTCACAGTCACCACTGTTCTCCCCAGTTGCTGTGCCTCCTTCTTGACATTCTTATCACCATCTCCCCTCCTTTTTCTTCTCCCCACCCCTTTGTTTTTCTACAATTTCACTTGTGTTTGAGTTTGGTTTTCATAGTAAGTGATAATGAATTTTGCTTCAACTTAATTGATTATCACATTTGATATATTTTATTTTTTCAGTTTGGCTCTTCTCAGCCTTCTTTCATGGCAGATCTTTCTTTCTGGAGAAACTCTAACTTGAGCAATTTAGAAACCCCAGAGTAGAACAATTTCAGCTTGGAAATACTCTAATTTGGGCTTTTAAAACGTGTAAAATTTCAGGATGAAACCATGAGAGCTGGACTGTCTTAGAAATTTGTCATCAAGCATATAGTCAGCAAATATATCTGATTACATTATGTTCTACTTATAAATTAAATGTTCTTTAACCATGAGCACATGGTCAGGTCTCTCTAGTGGCTTTAAACTTTAGCCTCATGTGGTTACGGCAATGCCCTTTGTTGTGCTTCACACTTGCTATGTGAAAGAGGTCCACTTCAGAGATCAATTTAAAATGTGCTATTTTAAGGCTGCTTGAATGGCCCCATTTAAGAAATTAGGCCATGCAAATCCAACCTGATTATGAGATTTAGGTTTAAGGAAATTTGAAGTGCATTTGCAGTTCTTTGTTACCATTGATCTTAGAATTTACTGGAACTAAAACACTGAATTTTAGACTGTTAAGGTTTTAGATAGGAATAATTCCATTTCCAGCACTAGTGTATTACCTTTCATTTTGAGTCCTAAGTTACCAAGCTATTATTTTTCTCCATGTTCAGATATTGATTTTCTTGTCTTGATACATTTATATCTATCAATTTATTTCTTGCTGCCATGATTCTTACTCCTATCAATACATTTTCTTTGTTTCTAAGGTAGGCAAAATGTCTAGACTAGACTACAGTGTTTCTGATTGTACAGGTTGAAATATCTCCCAGGGCTTGCTCATTGTAAAAGAGTGATATCTCTTACAAGGAAGATGCAACTTGCATCTCTTCCTTGTAAAAGATATCATTTCTTTACAGTTACCTGTCATGGACTGAGTCAACCGCTCATGAATAGTACCAGTTCATGAATAGAAAATAGAAGCTTCAATCAAGAAGTTATACCAGATTCATAATCCAAGATGTAAGAGCATATTTCTTGTGTGGCATGTCCACGAAACCAAAGGCCCAGTCCCTACATATGCACAATACTCCAAAGCAGAGAGAGATGCCCCAGATCTTTGTTTCTGGCATTGTGTCTGACATGCCTGGGTATCATTGTCCTCTTTTCTTCCACTGTGCCTAGTGGAGCCCTAAGACAGCATCCTAAGGAGCTTACAACTGAAAGTGGAAACTAGCATGTGAATAACTACATGTTACATACAAAGAAGAGTTTTCTCAAATAGTTTAACCCGCATGTGTGTGCATACATAGACACACACACATTTAACTTGTATTCTGTCTCCTCTGTTACTTTGCTTAGAATATGGCAATATTTTTATTCTTTGGATGGCTGAACTGACATTCATTTAACAAATCTGTGTCAAGTTTCTAGTATGTTCTAGGCACCGTGTGAGAGTGCTGAAGATACAAAGAGAAATATAAATATAGCTCTTGTCTTCAGGTATTAAATAGTTTATACCCTAGTGAGGGAGATGGAAATAGAAGCTGTTTTAACAGTAGAGTGAGGGCAGTGCTAATAGAGATACTATAGATGCAAGGTGTTTTGGAACTTCAGAGGAAGGAGTGAGGTCCTAGGGTAGGGGAACTTGGGTAAGAGTGGAATTGTCTGGGAAGGAACCCCACTGTATTGAGAAGTCTGAATTTCACCCTAAAGTCACTTAGGGAACCACTAAGCCTTGGAGTGACCTGGTCAGATTTGTCTTCTAGGAAGTTTGCTCTGTGGACTACAATTTAGGAATGAGAAGGGTAGGCTGATCCCTCAACAAATTAAACATAGAATTTCCATAGGATCTTCTGGGTATACCCAAAAGAACTGCAGGCAGAGTCTTGAGCAGGTATTTGTACACCCAGGTTTACAGTAGAAGTATTCACAGTGGCCAAAATGGGGAAACAACCCAAATGTCCATTGACTGATGAGTGGATAAACAAAATGTGGTATGTATCTATGCAATGGAGTATTATCCAACCCTAAAAAGGAACAAATTTAAACAAGAAGCTTTATAATTTTAGGTACTATAGTTAGATCTATGATGAGTTTGAGCTGATTTTTATATGGTAGATGGTATGGATTGACATTTTATTTGTTTTTGCATATGAACATCTAATTGTTCTAGTATCATTTGTTGAAAACTCTATTCTTTCTTCACTGAATTGTCTTTTCATTTCTGTAAAAAAATTACCTGTCTTAAATATCTAGGTTGATTTCTGAACTCTATTCTGTTGCATTGATCTATTTGTCTTTCCTGATGTCAATACCTCATTGATTACTGTAGCTACATTATGTTAAGTCTCAAAATCACATTCTTCTAAGTTGTTTTGGTTATCTGTGTCCTTCACATTTCCATATGGGTTTAGAATCAGCTAGTTAATTCACACACACACACACACACACACACACACCCCACTTGCGCTTCCCCCCCATAGGAGTTTGATCGGGATTGCAATGAATCTGTAGATCAATTTGGAGAGAATTGAGATCTTCACAATACTGAGTCCTTTGACCCAGTAACAAGGTATATCAATCCATTTATTTAGATCTTTTAAAATTTCTCTTAGCAGTGTTACTGTTTTCATTGTATAGACCTTGCAATATGTTTTTTTAAGTCAGATTCATCCCTAAAGACTTTATTTTTATGCTATTTTCTATGGTTGTTCATTACTAGTATATAGAAATACAATCAATTTTCATATATTGTCCCTATAGCCTGCAACCTTGCTAAACTCAACTTATTAGTTCTAGTTCTAGTAGTTTTTTGTAGATTACATGAGATTTTCTGTAAAAATCTTTTGTTCCTTGACTTGGATGCCTTTTATTTCTCTCTTTCTGGCTTTATTTTTTATGTGTCTCTCTCCCCCACCATTCCTCCCTCTCTCACCAGCCATGACCTTGATTACAATGCTGAATAGAAATAGTAAGTCTGAGCATCCCTGTGGGCATTCTTGCTGTGTTTCTGATCATAGAGGGAAAAATATTCAGTCTTTGACCATGAGGTATGATGTTAGCTGTAGGTTTTTCTTATATGCCCTGTTTTAAAGTTTAAGGGCATTCCTTTTGATTCTTAGTTTGAAGAAATAGTGTTGGATTTTGTTGAATGCTGTTGAGGCAATCATATGGTTTGTTCTTTCTAGTTTCTTAATATGGTGATTGTTGTTTTGAATGTTTCACTAACCCTATCTTCCTAGGATTAACTCCACTTATCCCTTTAAAATTTGTAGAATCTGTAGTGATATCACCTCTCTCATTCCTAATATTGGTAATTTGTGTCTTTCTTTTTTCCTGATAAGTCAGCCTAGAAGTTTATCAATTTTCTCTGCCTTCTCAAAGAACCTGCTTTTGGCTTCGTTGACTTTTCTCTGTTTTTCTGCCTTTTATTTCACTGCTTTTCTGCTTTGAACCTCATTGTTTACTATTTCTTCTGCTTACTTTGGGTTAATTTGCTTTTCTTATTCAGTTAAGGTAGAAGTCAAAGCCATTGATTTAAGACCTTTCTTGTTTTCTAACATGTTTAGTGGTATAAATTTCTCCTTGGGTACTATGTTAGTGCCATCCTACAAATTCTATGTTTTATTTTCATTCACCTCGAAATATGTTCTGATCTTCTCTTAAGTTTTTCTTTAGCCAGTGGGTTATTTAGAATTGTATTATTTATTTTATAAATATTTTGGAATTTTCCAGAGATCTTTGCTATTTATTTCCAATTTAGTTCCATTGTGGTTAGAAACAATACCTTGTATGACTTGAATCCTTTTAGATGTATTACAACTTGTTTTATGGCTGAGAATATTGGCTATCTTGGGAAATGTTTTATGTACACTTGAAAAGAAGGTGTGTTTTGTTGTTGGGTGGAGTATTCAATAAATGTTAACAAGGTCAGTGTTGATAGGATAAAGTCTACTAAATGTCTGACAATTTTCTGTCTACTTGTTTTAATTATTGAGAAAGGAGTACTGAAATCTCTAACTTTAAGATTTGTCTGTTTCTACTTTTATTTCTGTTTTTGCCTCATGCATTGAAAAATCTATTATTGGGACATAAATACTAACAATTGTTATATTCAGTTGATTAGCAGACCTTTTATTATCATGAAATTACCTTTTTGATCCCTGGTAATAGTGCAGATGGTGGTGTCTTTTTTTTTTTTTTTTTAACTTATGTTGACTGGTATTACTGTATCTTTTTTCATCATTTTACTATTCGTGTCTTTATGTTTAAAGTGTTGTTTCCAGTAAGCAAATATTGTTGGGTCTTACTCTTTTATCCAATCTGAAAATTTCTGCCTTTTAGTTGCAGATGTTTAGAACATTTACATTTAACATGATTTTTCATACCTTCAGATTTAAATCTGTCATCTTGCTTTCTGTGTGTTCCATTTGTTCTTTTTTTCCTCTTTTCTATTTTTTTCCTGCCTTTTTTGGATTGAGTAGTTTAATGATTCTGATTTATCTCCCTTGTTGTTATATTGGTCATAATTATTTGGTCTTTTATTTAAGTGGTTGTCTTGGGTGGTCTGTAATACTCATTTTTAACATTACAGTCTACCTTTAAGTGATATTTACTACTTCACTGATAGTGTAAAAACGTTAGAGCAGCATACTTCATTTTTACCTCTTATGGCTTTTATGCCGCTGCTGTCATACATTTTACTCTTAGCTATGTTATAAACCCCTTAGTACATAGTTATTATTTCTGTATATAACAAAGGACAAGTCAATTATCTTTTATGTAAATTTTAATAATAAAAATAACTCAAATATTTAACCTATAGCATTTTCTGTGCTCTTCATTTCTTACATAGATATGGATTTCTATCTGGTATGATTTTCTTTTTGCCTGAAGGACTTCCTTTAATATTTCTTACAGTGTGCTTCTTGTGAATGATTTCAGCTTTTGTATGTCTTTATATTGCCTGTTTTTTTTTTTTTTTTTTTTTTTTTTTGAGACAGAGTCTCACTCTGTTGCCCAGGCTAGAGTGAGTGCTGTGGCGTCAGCCTAGCTCACAGCAACCTCAAACTCCTGAGCTCAAGCGATCCTCCTGTCTCAGCCTCCCGAGTAGCTGGGACTACAGGCATGCACCACCATGCCCGGCTAATTTTTTCTATATATATTTTTAGCTGTCCATATAATTTCTTTCTATTTTTAGTAGAGGTGAGGTCTCGCTCTTGATCAGGCTGGTCTCGAACTCCTGAGCTCAAACGATCCGCCCACCTCGGCCTCCCAGAGTGCTAGGATTACAGGCGTGAGCCACCGCGCCCAGCCTGCCTGTTTTTTTTTTTTTTTTTACAGGTGTTTTCAGTGGGTATAGAATTCTTTGTTGACATTTTTTTTCTTTTAGTAAAGTTGTTGTCTACAGTCTTTTTGTATTGCGCATGCTATGCTGTCAGTGAGAATTTGTATCTCTGTAATCTCTGTGTGTCTTTCTTCCTCTAGCCTGCCTTTTAGATTTTTTTCTTTATCACTGGTTTTGAGCAGTTTGATTATGATTTGGTATAATTTTCTTCATGTTTGTTGTGTTTAGGGTTCATTGAGCTTATTGGATTTGTCAGTTTGTGGTTTTACTCAAGTTTGAAATTTTTCAGCCATTGTTTCTTCAAAAATATTTTTTGCCCCTCTACAACTTTTCTCTCCTTAATGAACTCTGATTACCCATATATTAGGTCACTTGATGTTGTCATATAATTCCCTGATGATCATTTCATTTCTGTTTTTTGATTCATTTTTCTTTGTTTTTATTGCTAGGTTTTACATTTCACTAATCTTTTTTCCTATGATATTTCATGTTATTAATGCCATCCAGTATATTTTTAAACTCATACATTGTGGTTTTTATCTCTAGGAGTGATACATCGTATATATAAGTATGTGTATACAGATGCTCCTTGACTTAACATTGGGGTTGCATCCCAGTAAACGTGTCATAAGTTGAAAATATCATAAGTTGAAATGCATTTAATACATCTAACTTACCAAGCATCGTAGCTTAGCCTAGCCTACCTTAAACATGCTCAGAACACATGCATTAGCCTACAGAAGGGCAAAACCATCTACCACAAAGCCTCTTTTATACTAAAGTGTTGAATATCTTATGTAATTATGGAATGCTGTCCTGGAAGTGGAAAACAGTGGTTGTGTGGTTTCTACTGAATGCATATCACTTTCACATCGTTGTAAATTTGAAAAATCATAAGTCGAATCATAAGTTGGGAGCCATCTGTATATATGTTTGTGTGTATGTATATATTCTATGTCTCTATTTAATTTTTTGAACAGATGGAATGCAGGTACAATTGTTTTGTTGTTCTTGTCAACCAATTCTATCATTTGTGACATTCTGAGTTAAGACACAATTGGTTGGTTTTTCTCATGGATTTTTTTTTTTTTTTTTGCTTCTTTGTAATGCCTAATAATCATTAGTTTTGTGATATTGTGAATTTTACCTGATTGGGTGCTGGGTATTTTTATTTTCCTATAAAAAATTTTGAACTTTGTTCTGGGACACAGCTAAATTATTTAGGAACAGTTTTATTCTTTTGTGTCTTTTAATGTTTACTAGGGGGGACCAGAGCAGCATTTATTTTATACCTCAGTAGCACTTTGCACTACTCAGGCAAAATATCTCTAAGTTCTCTGTTCAGTTCTAGATCAATTATGAGCTTTTCCACTTTGGTGGGAATAGACAGTATTCCAGGCTCCGTGGGAGTGCTGAGTGCCTTTTCCTTTAATCTTTTTGGATGCCCCCCCCCCATGTGCTGATCAGTACTCTGATGAGTAGTTAAGGGAGACTTTCCACAGATATCCAGGGTTTTCTCTCTCTGCAGCTGTCTTTCTGGTACTCCATATGCTTGCTGCCTTAGTCTCCTCAGTCTCTGATCTTTCACCTGTGTCCTGTCTCCTTGCATTGTGGTCTGGAAAATCTCTCAGTGTAGTAAATTGGGACAGATGTAGAGTTCACCTCATTCGTTTCTTGTCAGTCAGGGATTGCTTTCTTTGTTTCTTGATACTCATTATTGAAAAATGGTTGTTTCTCACACACACACACGCACACACATAGATACATACATGCATACATAGAGTTGATTGGTTTGTTGGTTTCAGGCGGGAGGGTAAATCCAGTTCCTCTTACTCCATCTTGCCTGTAGCTGATAGCATGCTTTTTGTATGCTTAGAACCAGTTAGCTAAATATATCTTCAAAGGCATCTGTTATGGTCCAGTTGGAACAGTGATATAAAGCTAAGGGTCTCACGCTATTTCTACCAGTTAACCAGCTGTGTAAGTTGTCTCAAGGGACAGACTCATGGAGTCTCCTAGTTGGAAGCAACCTTACCGGTCGTGTGGCTGATCCTCCGACGCTATATAAAACCCTTTCTGTACAGTCTCTCTTACACTTTCACGTGTTGGCAGCTCTCCCTGTTGAAGAATACATTTCCTATTTTAGACATTTCTCATAATTACAGACATCTTTTCCATGTTTGAGGGTTTATTTCCCTCTTCCTTCCCAAGTCATCTCCCCAGAATAAAAACCTCTTGATCTCTGTGAGCCTCAGTTGTCTCATCTCTAAAATGTGATACTTATTTAAAAAGGGACCCCTGTATCTGTTAGTGCTTCCTTCAATGAGTCAGACACCATGCCAGATGCTAAGGATGCAGAAGAAAATATGCTGTCTTTGCCTCCCAGAAACTCACAGAGAAATCGGGGGAAGAGAAGTTAAATGATAAAGCAGAGAGATTAAAATGGTAAGAGAAGTTTGCAAAGTGTGCTGGGCACTTCCCAGGATTTTAGAGATTCCATTAATTCAGGTGTCTAAAGTGTGCTTTGCTATAAAGGACTGCAAGTGTTTGATATTATAGTATTAGTTGTTGTAGTCAGAGACATATGAACAGCTGATCTGTCCCCATTATTTTTTCTGAAGCCTGTTACACTTTGACTTTTTCAATTTTAAGGTTCTGTTTGAAACCTCTGGGTTCCATGTAATTAATGAGTTTTAGTGTGTCATGGTGCCAACAGGACATGGAAACATGACAATAAGTTCATATTTCCTTCTGCTACTGCAGATTATTTTTGCTTGGCTCTTGTAAAAGACAACTTTGTACCCAGTGAATTTTTCTGTGAATTCAAATCTTGTAAGCTAGGGGCACTGTAAATCTCTACTGATGCTCTATTGCTTAACACTGTACAAAGCCAGATGGCAATGGTAATACTTCAGCATTTACCATATGGAGACGTAGAAAAAACTTTCAGAAGAAAGCAGTAGCAAAATTTCTATATCATGGTTTTGTAGCGCTAGGTCACACTGTCCTCCCTCAGATAGTGTCAGAGCTTCGTATCGTGATTTTTCAAGCATCTCATTACATTGCCAGCAGTATAGTAAACGAAATTAAGGAGAACTATATATTGATGTGACAGGCTGCTGAGGTTGAATTTTGGGAGGCTGCACTTGAGGAGCATGTTAAAAATGCAGATTCCAAGATTCCACCTACATATGCTCGGCTGTTCAGGGGGTTGGAGGATGCAGTGTACTTTTTAGTTTCTGGATGGTTCTGGCACAGGTGGGTCCCTGCTTTGAGAAACACTGGTGGGGGGAGTGAGCCAGTCGTATGGGGACAAGAGATTTTCTTCTTTTTCAGCCTGTGATCCTGTATTTATTCTTCCATCTACTGACATCTGAGAGTCTACTTTTCATCAGAATTTAAATCCTGAGAAATCAAGAAGATGAATTAGACAGTTCTCTTCTCGAGGACTCTTCAGTGTAGCCTGTCTGGTGTAGTTGGCGAAGCTACATGACCTTGAGTGGGTTACTTTTAAGTCTACTGAGTATAATTGGGTAATACAGTCTACCTGTTTTTCAGGGTTGTTGTGAACACGAATTGAAAATCAAATGCCTTCCCACAGCCATAGCAAATGTTACTTAGTCCTCTCTTAACATTACTTTTGCCAAATACTACTACTTTCCAAAGTGGTGAAGCTAACTAAGTAAGATTCTGAACTCTAAAACTTAAAGCATTGTATGTGTGAGTTAACTATTTCTATACTGTTCGCAGCAAGTATTCCAGGTCTAATTCCAATCAGTATTTTCATAATCTGCCAAATTCAGGGCAGCTTATAAATATGAAGAAGGAACAGAATCTTACCTAGAATATAAAGCTAAGCTTTTAGAGTCTGAAACATCATGTCCTTCTCAGTACATGTGAAAGTTGTAATGGCCTATTTAAAGTATAGTGCTATATGAAAAATCATTTCCACATTTAATTTCATGTTCCACCTGTGTGTAATAAAATATAAATTGGATATTGTTTTTAATTTTGATAACTAGCATTTATTTTTATTTCTACTTATTTATAAGAAATGGTATATATTTTTGATATGAGTATCCTGTTTATGAAGTTTTAGTTGGCTGAAACAAATACACAAAATCATCAATGACAAATTAGTATTTTTAGTTCATCAGTAGAAGGAAAGGTGTTTTAATTCTGTTTGATTCTAAAATTTTCATTTTAGCAGCATCTCCTCTCACAGAGAAATTAACATGGTACCAAGCATGATGCAACAAAGAAATTACTGTGAAAGTGAATTAACTGCCTAATCTTCTGCTTCTTTAGAGGCAGGAGGTGACAAAAGAAACAAATTTATTTCTTATTAGGTGAAATGAGATGTAAGGAGATGTGAGAAATAAAATTAAAGGACTTACCACTCAGTTTCCTAAATTTAGCTTTTCAAAAAGCCTGATAGTTTTGAGTATGGAACATGTACAGCTACCTAAACTGGCACTTCCTGACTTCTGAGCCATGAGGTGCTTTTGTACCTTGGCCTCTTCGTAGGTGAGCCACCACAGTTTGATCAGCGTATACCGTCAGTGTTTGCTACAGTAGTCACTACAATGTCCTTCCAGAAGAAACATTTTGATCAGATGGAGTGGCAGTGTGGTGTGGAGCAGGGCATACAAGCTGTGTGGAGTGGGAGGTGGGAAGCCTAGTGGAAGATCACACTGGTAACAAAACGAGGACTATGTTTCAGGCCACATCTGCTTTCCTTTCTGCACCCTCTGCTCTTGTCTGGCTCTTTCTTGCTGATGTGCTTGGTTTCTGGGTCTCTGTGTAACCCTCTGAAATTAGCAGTTTGGTTAAACTGACTGCTTGGCTTTTGATTTTGGTTTTGACCCCTAGATGCAGACCTGCCCAAGCTCTAATCTAGCATTGGAAATAAGCATTGAAATGGCCACATACTGGAGTTTCCATGGAACTTGACCATTTCAGGGTTTCTGTTAGAATTACAAAAATAATATATATTCATTATGAAAAGTATAAATAAACAAAAGAAATTTAATCTGTAATTCTCTTACCAGAGATAGTTTGATACTGTTGAGGACTTAGTCTTCTCTATTAATCTTTTTTTCCTATGTATATTTTTAACAGTTACGATCATACTGTTTTAAGAATGATTTCCTTTCACTTTACAATATATAATAGATATCTTTTCCATCATTTTAAATGGTTGCTATGTGTTCCATTAAGTGAATGTGTACCTATTTTACTCAACTAGTTTGTTGTTGGTTTTTTTTCTTAGTTGCTTGGGAAAGTTTCTCTTAAATTTCCTGTTATCATTCTAGCTGAAGTAAAAAAAAAAAAAAAAAAAAGTATATTTTCATGTGTGATTGCTCATGCATGCACTTAACATACATATTCCTCTGTACGTATTTGTGACTTTGAACCCCTGGTTCTCAGGCCTTCAGCCTTGGACTGAGCCACGCTGTTGGCTTCCCTGGTTCTCCAACTGAAAGATGGCAGATCATGGAACTTCTCATCCTCTATGACACATAAACCAATTTCCCTAATGAATCCTCTCTCATCTGTCTGTATACCTATATCTCCCATTGGTTCTGTTTCTCTGGACAGCCTGGATCCAACCACTAATGGGAAAATTAAGACAAGGAGGTAGGGCAGTTCTGGAGAAGAGCCCAGGAGTGATGTCAGTGGTGAGGTGGGGTCAGTAAGTAATGCTGTTGCTTCCTGCCTGTGTGACCCCAGATGATGTCTTACTAGGGAGATAATGAACTCTGTAGGCCGAATGAGAGCCAGAGACTCTCCATTATGCCTTTTTGTATGAATAATAAACTAATCTAATTAAATTAATAATATATAATAATGTGATAATCAAATGATAATATGATTATAATTATAACCAACACTTAAAACACCCACTGAGTACCCGACATGGTTTAATGCACTCTCACATACATTAGCTTATTTGATCTTTACAGCCATCTTACGGAGGGTGTGGATACTCAAGCATAGCAATATAAAGGATGTTTCTAGTTACTAAGCCATAATTCATATTTAACTGGGGAAAAGACAAAGCAAATTTTTATCTACTTTAAAAGTCTATTATATGCAACTTAAGGTCTCTTGAATAGAGACAGAGGACAGCACTCCCAAAATTAGCAGACCTTTCTGCAGTGATGCATTTAAAAAGATTTTTTTTTTTTTTTTAAGAGACAGGGTCTCACTCTGTTACCCAAGCTGGAGTACAGTGGTGCAGCCAGAGCTCACTGCAGCCTTGAACTTCTGGACTCAAGTGATCCTCCTGCTTCAGCCTCCTGAGTTGAGTAACTGGAACTACCAGTGTGTGCCACCGTACCTGGCTAATTTTGTTAATTTTTTGTTGTTGTGGAGACAAGGTCTTGCTGTGTTGCCCAGGCTGGTCTTAAACTTCTTCTGGCTTCAAGGGATCCTCCAGCCTTGGTCTCCCAAAGCACTGCAACTACAGGCAGGAGCCACCACACCCAGCCAGTGATACATTTTTGATGCACTAATTCTTGCTGCAGGGAACCCAACAGTGGAGGGAAGCAATAGAGGCAGCAACCAGAAAAAGCATTGGAAAAGATAAATACCTCACTAATAGTTATTCTTAAATACCCTGTGTTAAATGGGCAAGAATTGCTGACCCTTAAAAAAAAAAAAAACTTCTCAGGAAATTATGGTCTGGTTGGGATTCTTAGTGGCATTCTTACCCCTGGTTATGAGAAATGTAGCCCAAAACACATGTATAATTTTCATAACAATAGCTAAGGATTCGCTCTCCCCTGGTTTCCACATCCACTTGGAAGTGCAATCTGTGGACTCTATTTTGTAGATGAGGAATCTGAGGGTATTGAGAAAGTGAAACACCTGACCAAGATGACATAACCAGGAAGTGGGCAGGATTGGTACCCAGGAAGTATGGTTTTTTGGGCTTCTTTATTCAAGGTAACCTCAGATAAGATCTGTGCCTGTCAGGAGAAGGCAAATGTGATGATAAAAATCTTCTATTTAGTGAGCTTTATTAGTGTCCACTTTTAGACAAAATGTTAGTTTTTCATACATGAAATACCAACTTATAGGTTCCCATAGATATGCATCTGTTATCCTCTCCACCCTGGTTAGGAGCTTGCTGAATATAGTTAACATCCCATTACTCAAGAGAAAATATTTTCTCCGTGCAATCATGAACAATCATTTCCCCTTAGAAACATTCATTGTGTAATTTAACCCTTTGGTGATGGAGTGTGCAGTAAAATGTTGGTTTATAGAAATAAGTTTACCAAATAGCTCATTGGGATTTGTACACCTCACAATCATGTCCCTTCACTGTCTGAAAGGGCTGCTATGCCATCACTGTTGTTTTATTCATAAATTGTCCACTTTTCTTTTGTCAGTAATTTATGTCTGTATCTGACTGTAACAACTAGAATTCTAGTAGGATGTGGCAGGTGCGGGTGAAAGATGCATATGCAGGGGACTCTAAATAGAATTAGCCGGTTCTTTGTCTTAGCTCATTATCTCAGCTTCACTGAGGCTGCTTTCTCTCTCAGATGTCTTTTATCTAAATTACCAGTGCCTGGTTAGTAATTTTGCTTAAATTGTAAAAGATAAATAGTTCTCTACAGAAAAAGCACATTTAAAACACACTCAGAGAAAACAAAACAGAAAAGTGTTTTCTGGGATGCCAAAGCAAGCTTATTGCATTGTTGTAAATAAATGGTCCTTGTGAATTGCATTTGTATTATGTTTCCCAGTATTTTCATAATGTACCTTCAAATTTTCACCTTATTTAATTTTTGTATCCTTTTAATCAGTGTTCAGGGAGCCTTCTAACAATTTTTCTGACTGTGTTCACTATTTTCTTTTTATCAAACCTTCATATCTTATATTTTCAATTAAAAAATTGAATGAATAGATTTTCTCGTTGTCCTATGTAATTAATATCATATTACCTTTGCCCTCAGTATCACTTACATGCTATATGTTTGTAAGCTGTTGTGACTAATTTCCTCACTCCTATCTAAAAAATTAACAAATGATTTAATACATCTTTCATAATCAACTGAAATACAGAGTGGTTCACTAACAGGTCTGGTTGAGAAATTTATGTCAGTAATCTCTTCAGATGAAAGAGCTCTTCTCATAAACGTTCAAATAATGTACATGAGGGATTTTCTCTATTTAACCTTTAATGCAAAGGCAGGTTTCAGATAAAATCTTTTAACAAGTGATATCCATCTTTTCCTTCATCACTCACTGTCAGCATTTCCTTGCTTTCACTTTTGTGGTGGTCTTCTGTTTGCCTGAGGATTTCTGCTACCCATGAAGTCTCTTCTCAAATACTTTTCTGGGTTTTCTCTCTTGTAAAAATGGAAACTTACATGTCATTACTGATTTCTTTCAGCACTTTGAATACATCATCCCATGCCTTTTGCTCTCCATTGTTTTAGATGAGAAGTCAGCTGTTAATATTGTTGTGATTCCATCATACCATCATGGAATAAGTAATTTTTCTCCTTTTGATATCAAGAGTTTCTCTTTAGCTTTCCACATTTTGATGTTTCTGGTCTGGTTCTCTTTGACTTTATCCTATCTGGAGTTCATTGAGTTTCTTGGAAGTCTAGACTAGTGTTTTTCATCAGTTTGGGAAGTTTTCAGCTATTATTTCTTTGAATATTCTTTCTTTCATCTCTTTCTTGTATTTACATTATTCACATGTTGGTGTGCTGAATGGTGTCTCACATTTCTGAGACTCTTTATTTATACTCATTCTTTTTTTCTCTCTGTTTTATGAGCTGTCTAATCTCCATTTCAGGTTTGCTGATTTCTTCTGCCTATTCATATCAACTGCTTAGCCCCTTTAGTGAGTTTTTCATTTCAATATTGTACTCTTCAACTTTATAATGTTTATTTGGTTTTTAAAAAATAATTTTTTTATCTGTATTTTCTATTTACTGAGACATTGCCATCATGCCTTACTTCTGTAATCATGGTTTTTCCTTAGTCATGTGGAAATATTTATAATGCCTGCTAATTCCAACATCTTAGCCCTGCAAGCAGAGTATCTATTGCCTTTCTTTTTTTTTCTGTGTATGGGTCATATTTTCCTGGATTTGTGTGTGTGTGTGTGTGTGTGTGTGTGTATGAGAGAGAGAGGGAGAGAGAGAGGGAGGGAAGAGAGTGAGTGTGTGTGTGTGTGTGAGAGAGAGAGAGAGAGAGAGAGAGATTTTGAATGTCTCATAATTTTTTGTGGGAAATTGCACATTGTAGATAATATAGTCTATCAGGATAGTGATTCTCTCCCTCTTTTGGAGAAAGTTTGTTGAGGTTGTTGCATTTGTTTGTGACTTGACTAGATTCATTTTTTGAAGTGTGTTTTTCCTGCACTATGTAGTCTCTGATATCCCTGCTCAGATTTTTTTTTTTATCTGTCAACATGGCTTCCTAGGAGTGACCCCCAAGTCTGCCTAAACCATTTATTAATCAAAGTTTGTGCTTAAGCTGCCTTAGCCAGGTGGATATATGTGTGACTTTGACAGTTCAGAGAATTTAGTTTTGTCCTGAGTTCGGCGAGACTCCAGTATGTTGGAGGTTCTCTCTCCAGTCTCTCCTGAGAGAGTGCAGTGTGGACATGCATGCAGTCTTCCAGACTATGAAAGATGAATGTGGTTTTATTTTTAAGCCTCATATCCGAGGAGTTACCACTGGGTTTAGAGTAGCTTAATGTTCAGCCAGTATTTGGTCAAAGATTGTGCTTAAGCCCCTTGAGCCAGTAAGGCCTTCTGTGTTTTGCTGATGGATGTCTGTGTGGCCTGGGGAATGTTTTTCATGTCTGTCCCACATCCCACTCTGATTACTCTTGAGTAAAAATAAAAGCAGTGTGCACCTGAGGGCATGTGCTGAGCCTTTGGGACCCCTAGGGATGAGTGCGATTCTAGAAACTCTCTTCTTGGATGTCTCTGAGGTTCTTTGTATTAAATTCATGGCTGGTCCCTCATTACACTTTTTGCTACTAATATCATGAAGTTACTGTCCTTCATATTGTTGATTGGCACTGAAATCTCCATTGTTTTTAACAGTGTCCTTAAGTATGAACTTATTCCATATCTCTTTCAAATAAAGTCGGTCTCCTCAGGCAGGAAAGCCGAGCTCTTTGTCTTTAGGGCTTGCCTTTCCTCCTGGACAGAGCCTCTGGGGGCAATAAACCAGAGTTTTGGGCAGGAACAATGGCCTGCTTCTCCCATAGTGGCAACCCTGTACTATGAACAGACACTGGGGAGAAGGGGTAGTGGTGGCTCTGGTCTTTACAGTCTGCCTCTCTGAGTGTGGAATCTCTGCCTGCTGAATGAATTGCGGTTGGGGTGATCTGGGCCCCAGTATTCTCAGCCTTTGCTCTTGGAGCAGAGCCTTGCCCCAGAAGTAGGAACTCAATGTGGGGGAAGGGAGATAGAATGTTCTTAGCAGCATCTGCCAAGAATTGTGCCTTGCAGCACACGGTTGGAGGTGAGGGGCAATGGGAGGCACTGGTAGTCTGCCCCTTGCAAGTGAGACTGTAGCCCTCAATGAAGAGCTGGGGAGAGCGGGAGCCCCTGTGTTCCTGGCCGTTTCCACTCAGAGTTGAGCTTCCATCACACACAGCTGGGGTCGGGGAGAGCAAGTCATGGCTCCAATGCCACAGATTCTCAACATTCTTGCCAAGATCTACCGTATTTTCCTGAAGAGATGTTTCTCCATTTGCTGTATTCTCTTAGGAAAATGTTCAGAGACTTTAAATGTTTTGTGGTTTTTTTTTTTTTTTAAATTATATTCACCAGTTAAATAAATGGTTGTTGTGCTGAGAGCGTCTGCTAAGCTCACAGTGCCATTCGGAAAGCTTCCCCTTATTTTTCCCTAATTTTTCAAGGCTTTTCTCCAAGCTGAGTGACATTTAGCTTATCTGGTGGACTAATCCTTCCTTATTCAATGTGCTCATTAGGTTGTGACTTCTTATATCTTTGTGTTCCCTGTCTCTCGTGCTATGAGTGCCATTTCATAGTAAGCACTCAGTAAATGTCTGTGAATGAATGAGTGGATGAATGAATAGATGTGTATACCATACTGTTCAAGTGCTGTGCTTATTTGTACTCAAAGGGAGTGATACACTCAGTAGGGATTTGGAGCACTGTGGGGCTTTTCTGGGTGTGAAAGTAGGTCTAGATTCTGCTTACCCAGCCCGGTCAGAGCCAGCCAGAATTTTTAAAAATAAAAAGTATGAAGAACAGCTATTAATACTTAACACAAAAATCAGAAGAGACAACCCAATAGCAGAATGAACAACAGTAGCAATAAAAAAAAAAATAGGTGCAGGATACCCATAGGGAGCCTACAGAATAGGAATCACAAAAAATAAGTTAGCATGGAAAGATATCCAACCTGCCAGGAATGTGACATTTAAAACAATGACGTAATATAAACTCATAACCATCAGATTTGTAAAACTTGAGAAATCTGACAAAATATTAAGTATTGGAGGAAGATGTGGAGTAACAGGAGTTTTGGTAAACTGCAGGTGGGGCTATAAATTGGTCTAATTACTTTGGAGAGTAAATTAAGATTATTTACTCACATACCTTATGACACAGTAATTTCACTGCAAGGCAGATATTCTAGAGAAAACTCTTAATCACGCGCAGCAGGAAACACTCAGGGGTGGTTACTGATACCTTTTTTTTTTTGTAACAGTGAAAGACATAAAACAACCCAAATGTGTATCAGTGAGGAAATAAATTTTAATATAGTTTTACAGTGGAACACAGCAGTTAAAAATGAACTGCCCACCTCTACAGATAGCATGTGTAAGTTTGATGTGTAACAAGAAGGGTGTGTACCATATGATACCATTTATGTAACTTAAAAACAAATCTTTATGTTGTTCGCGGATGCTATAGCACAGGTGGGCCAAATCTGACTCATGGGCTGTTTTTGAACAGCCCACGGGCTAAGAATGATATTTACATTTTTAAAGTATTATGAAAACAAACAAAAAAAGAACCTGTGACATAGACTATACCTGACCCTCAAATCCTAAAGTATTTCTGTTTGCCCCTTTACTAAAAAAGGTCGCAGACCCCTATTGTGCCGCTGGTCTGTGTGCCCAGGGCCACATCCCCCAGCCTAGGTTTGGTGGTTAGCTCCAGCTTCCCACCTCCGGCTTTTCTGGCCCAGGAATTTCTCCCATGTTCTGGAACTTCAGCTATTCCTGGGTGCAACCTGAAATATCAGGAGTTAAAGACAACCTTCAACCAGTGGGAACATGAGTCAGTCAGTGATGATTGCCGTTAGCTTCCTGTTCATCCAAGGAACAGTGCTGAGGTGTGTTCCACATGGTTCTTCCCAGGGACCCCAGCAGGGTGCAGCCACGCTGCCTAATGTGGTGATTAGCTCCAGGACACACCCTTTAATGGCCTTGCCTTTTCCTGCTCCTCTGCCCCTCTCTTCCCACTCCTTCACTCTGCATGTGGGACCACTGCCCAGATAGACTACTGTCCCTTCCCGTCTGCGTGCCAGATTCTGTTTTGGGAACCTCCAGACTAAGACAGATACATGGGCAGTAAAATAATAAAACTGTCATTGGGAAGGAGAGTGGTTATCTCAAGGAGGGCGGGGGCATAAAATTTAAGGGGCTTTAATTGTATTTGTTACATGTTATTTCTTTATTTGAAAATATCTGTAACAAATGTGGCAAAATGTTCACTTTTTAAAAGCTGCGTGTTTATATTTTCAAGTGTGAAATACTGAGCCAGATTTCTATTTGAAGCTATTCTTTCTTGATTTTTAATTCTTTAGGAACTTAATTTTTGTCGTGCTTAAGATCTGATTTCTACCTTGGTGTGTTCATTATGTCCTGAGTAAAATTCTCTATAAGAGTAAAAGAAAGGTGTCTGCGTTTAACTGATAGAGGAGAGAGAATGTAGCACAGTAATTGAATTGAAAGAGGCTTTTCTCCATTATTTTGTACTTCATAGTATAACTTTCTCTTCCAGCAGTGTATAGTGGTATCTAAAACCTTCTGCTTTATTAGAAGTATTCTCCTGAGTTTTAAATGACAGGTTGAGCATGCTCTAAGTTAGGAAATATTATGTAAGAGTGGATGGTAATTCACTCAAGAGAAACAAAATTTTCAGGAAACTATAAAATAATTCATCATAAAATTTTTCTTAGGTTTCAGAAAATTAAATCCCACTGTGGGTATTCATAGGCTTCATAAGGAGGGGAACTAAAACCAAAAAGGAAAAAAAAATAGAAAAACAAGAGGACAACAATAAAAAAAAGTGTTCACTAAAAGAGAAAAGGATGTTTTTATTAGCAAATTTGGGACTTGAAGCATGCAGGACTTCTTCCAGAGAGAAGCCATATGTTCTTTTGTGCTTGCCAGCCTTGCGACAATCACGATTCTGTGGTCCTGCAAATGAAAACAAAATGTTATGTAGCCCTTATGGCACGAATGAAACCTTTTCCTAAAGCAGCATCCTTCTGTGATGCCAAGCTCTGATTTGGCTGAGTGGCTTTGCACTAAGTATATCTAGAGTGATGTTTTAAACTCATGAAGCTTAGGTTTCTTCCTGCTAGGAACTGAAAGTTTGTATCCCTCCAAAATCTCATGCTGAAGCCCTAATCCCCAGTGTGATATAGTTTGGAGATGGGTCCTTTGGAAGGCAGTTAGGGTTGTATGAGTTCCTAAGGGCCCTTATGATGTAATTAGTGCCCTTATAAGAAGAAGAAAAGAGAAATAGTTCTCTCTTCACACAAGCACAAGGGAAAAATCACGTGAGAACAGGGTGAGAAGGCAGCTGTCTACAAGCTAGGAAGAGAGCCCTCAAAAACTCAACCATGCTGACACCCCGATCTTGGACTTCCACCCTCCAAAACTGTGAGAAAGTAAATTTATATTGTTTAAGCCACTCAGTCTATAGTATTTTATTATGGCAGCCCCAGCTGACTACTACAATCTCTCATTGCTCTTAGGATGAAGGCCTTTATTTAGTCTAAAAGGGCCTGCAGGGTCTGGCTTCTGCTAGCATCTTCACTATCTTGAGTGTTTTCTTCCTTCCTTTCTGATTTTTTTTAACACTTTTATTTTTAATTTCAGAATATTATAGGGGCACACATGTTTTGGTTACATGGATTGCTTTTGTACTGCTTGAGTCAAAAGTGTGCCCATCACCCAGATAGTGTACATTGTGCCCATTAGGTATGATACCACCCATTCCCACCTCCCCCATCCACCTGCGTGATTTCCGTTGAGTTTTACTTCCATCTGGGCACATGAGTGCTGATTGATTAGTTCCAATTTAATAGTGGGTACATATAGTGTTTGTTTTTCCATTCTTTAGTTATTTCACGTAGGAGAATAGTCTCTAGTTCCATCCAGAGTGTTGCAAAAGGTATCAATTCTTTTTTTGATGGCTGAGTAGTATATTTCATGGTGTACATATACCACATTTTGTTAATCCACTCATGAATTGATGGGCTCTTGGGTTTATTCCACATCTTTGCAATTGTGAATTGTGCTGCAATAACCATTCTAGTGCAAGTGTCTTTTTGATAAAATGACTTCTTTTCCTTTAGGTAAATCCCCAGTAGTGGGATTGCTGGATCAAATGGTAGGTCGACTTTTAGTTCTTTGAGGAATCTCCACACTGTTTTCCATCGAGATTGCACTAGTTTGCGCTCCCACCAACAGCGTATAAGTGTTCTTTTCTCTCCACATCCATGCTAGCATCTATTGTTTTGGGACTTTTTGATAAAAGCCATTCTCACTGGGATTAGGTGATATCTTATTGTGGTTTTGATTTGCATTTCTCTGATGATTAGTGATATTGAGCATTTTTTCATATGTTTATTGGCCATTAGCCTATCTTCTTTTGAAAACTTCTGTTCATGTCTTTTGCTCACTTTTTAATGAGGTTGCTTGATTTTTTTTCTTGCTGATTTGCTTGAGTTCTTTGTAGATTCTGGTTATTAGCCCTTTATTGAATGTATAGCATGTGAATATTTTTTCCCATTCTTTAGGAAAAGTTGAAAGCATTCCCATTCAGAACGGGAACAAGACAAGGATGCCCACTGTCACCTCTTCCATGCAACATAGTGCTGAAAGTCCTACTCAGAACAATCAGGCAAGAGAAGGAAATTAAGAGTATCCAAATGGGGAAAGAGGAGGTCAAATTATCGTTCTTTGCTGATGATATGATCTTATATCTGAGGACCCTAAAGATTCTGCCAAGAGACTCCTGGAATTGATACATAAATTCAGCAAAGTCTAAGGCTACAAAATCAATGTACACAAATCTGTAGCATTCCTATACACCTACAACCGTCAAGCCGAGAATCAAAGACTCAATACCTTTCACAATAGCTACAAAGAAAACAAAATACCTAGAAATATATTTAACCAAGAAGGTTGAATATATTTAACCAAGAGGCTTTAATATATTTAACCTGCATACTGTTAGCACACTGTTTTACTGCTTTGTCTGTTTATATTAGTACATTGCAGGGTGGAAGTCCAAGATCAGGGTGTCCTCATGGTTGGGTTTTGGTGAAGGCTTTCTTCTTGACTTGTAGACAGCTGCCTTCTATCTGTCAAATTAGTAAAGAGGAAAAGGCAATTAATTACAGTCATTGTTCAGGGGAATGCTATAAAAGGGAATTGAGTAGAAAAAGGAAATTGAAGAAAAAAATAAGACCAAGTTGGTATAGAGGTTAGCGTACTGTTTCACTGCCATGTCTATTTATATTCATACATTGCATGGCAACCATGTTTCAGGGCTGCACTAGATAGTGGGAAATAGAGATGAACAAAATCAAAATCACTGCCTTCTAGGAACTCAAAAAAGTTGGGGAGGCATTCAAATAAGCAATGATAGTTCAATATACAATCTAACAAGTGCTGAATGGAGTTAAGCCTGGGGCTATGGGAGCACAGAGGGGTTGAGAAGTCTTCACAGGGCAGCGTATGAATGACCTAGTGCCAATATGATTCAGTATAGGCATAGGCAGGAAATTATGAGTTTATTATTGAAGGAGAGTAAAACCTAATTGATATTAATCAATTCTTGTTAGTTACCAAGAAAATGTTTACCAACAATTTTTAGCAATATAAACAGTTTTGGAAAGCAAATAAAAAATTTTAAAGAATTTTTGCACATTAAATTTGAATATTGACTATGGCCAAATAGACCCTTTCCTCAGAAACAGGAGTTTGATTGGGCATAGATTCAGGGGACCTTGGTTTTAGTCCTGTCTCCGGTACTGGCTGTTTGACCATAGCGCACTTGCTCATCTAGCTCCCACCTTCTCGGTGGTTCTCTTCCCTGCTCCCCCCACCTGCTTCCACACATGGGTACTTGTGGCATGATGTCTTCCCATCAAAAACACAAGTTCACTTCTTCAGAGATTTTCTTTTGATAGCTGGCCAGACCTTCTCATTCCTACAGCCCTCACCCCAAATCAAAATTCTGATCCCTCATTTTGCAAAAAAAAAAAAAAAAAAAAAAATTGCGTAGAATCACAAATGTATTCATTTTCCTCTCACCTTCTCCTACTTAACCTCTACTTGCTAACTCAGTGAACCCATGTACTACAGAATCTGGTAATATGAGTTGATTTGATAAGAATATATAGGTCACTTCTAAAAAATGCACTTTCAGTAGAGCATTACATCCTGCAATGTAAACCTTAAACTCGTCACTAATAACAAGTACCCACAGGCACATCATTTTGCTTTTAAAGATCATCTGGAATGATGTGATATACATTAATTGCCCTTAAACTTTTAATTGACCTGGATTTCTGGAAGTTTACAGTCACCAAATCCATGAGTGTCCATATGATGTCACCTCGTGGCTCTTAGGTAACAGGGCATAAATCGGTGCTCAGGGATTAATGTCACTAATCTCTTCTGTTGGTGAAGTAATTGACAGTTGATAAAGTACTTCCTCAGTTATCTTATATAGTTTTCATGCAAAACTGCCCAGTGAGGTAACTTTTAATTATCCACGTCAGGAAACTTAAGAGGTAAAACTGTTTGCCCGAGATTACCAACTTAGTAAATAGCACAAAATGTCCATCAGCTATGAATAGAGAAACAAAATATGCTATATCCATACAATGTAATATTATTCAGCCATAAAAGGAATGTATGCTATAGCATGATGAACCTTGAAAACATTATGCTTTTGTAAAACAAGCCAGAAACAAAAGACCACATAATTGTATGATTCCATTTGTATGAAAGATGCGTAGTAGGTAAATCCATATAGAGACAAAGTAGATTTGTGGTTGCCAAGGGTGGGGCATTGAGTGGGGTTGCGGGAAGAGGACTGGGAATTGAATGCTGATGGGTACAAGGTTCCTTTTTGTTATGATTAAACTGTTCTAAAATCAGAGTATGGTGATGATTATATTAATACAACTCTGTAAATATACTAAAAATCAGAATTGTGCACTGTATATGTATGAACTTCATGGGATTTAAATTATATCTCAGTAAAGTTTTTAAACTCTTTTTCCTACACCCCAGTGCTTGAGGACAGGTAACTTCAAAATAACTGCCTCCAGGCCCCCTTCTTGGTACATATTCTGCTTTCTTTTTGCCCTAAGAAGAGGTACCCAGCCTCCTCTTAAAAGTCATTTCTTTCTGAATATGCCTCCATCCCTTCCTCTCATATCTATTAATAACTTGAGCAAATAAGAAAGCAGCCTCTTACGATCTCTGTATTCACTACCTACTACTCACTAGCAGATGTTGACATTAGCACATTACTAAGCCTGAGCAGAATTAAAAGGAGAATATGCTTTCCTGTGTCCTTTCCATATTTTATTTTAAGGCATATTTTCATCAGAACTCTGCAAGCAGTCCAACTCATTCAAAAGCAAGCCTTCCACAGGGCTTGAAAAGCACTGGACAGAAACCTGAAGGAAAAGGAAGCCATTAGTGCCAGTTTGGAATCCTGGAGTAATATTTAGCACCTGTCCTCAGTTCAATGCATGACTTTGAGCAACTCCAAGCCTTCAGGAAAGCCAGATGTTTCCTTGTCATTTATAAAATGCTCTCTGTATTTGTGTGTGTGTTTATACGTATTTGTATTTATATAAGAGTGAAATACAACTACATTGGACCCTTGAACAACACAGATTTGAACTGCATGGGTCCGCTTATGCTGATTTTTTTTTTTTCAACTAAATGCGAATCAAAAGTACAGTATTTGCGGGATGTGAAACCTGAGTATATGCAGGGCTGCCTTTCTGTATCTGCAGATTCTGCAGGGCCAACTGTGGAACGTGGGTATACACAAGAGGCCTAGAACCAGTCCCCTCCTATACCAAGGGACAACTGTATTGGTACGTAGTTGATTGTGGTGGCGGGAAATGGGAAGATAAAGTTGGCAGCTTCTTTCAACACACTGAAAGCTTATTGCGAAAGGACTCAAGTTAGCTCATAGATGGTGTAGGATGCAATGACGTTACTCTGCATACATGTTCCATCTATTGCAGCAGCCTCTCCTGTTACACACATACGCCCTTCGGGGGCAGGGGACACCTTAGTTCTAATACCTGATATTGTGGGAAGAAAACAAACCAGGAATCTGTGTGGTGAGGCAGCCTCCGCCACTCCTTCAGCATGAGCCTACGAGGAATGAGTCTCCAGAGAGGCAGCGGCGGTGCAGGCAGCAGACCTCGGAGCTCGGGGTGGAAGGAAAGTAGAGCATCTGTCAGTGCACGGCCTTCCCTGGCAGTGACGAGCCACTTAGCATTCAGGAAACTATGCCTAGGACTGGAAATGAAATACATGTATTTATGTCTTCCTTGTCACTAAGGTGCTTTTTAAAATTTTGGTTTGGATCATAGAATTTCTGCAGATATTAGTTATCAAATTTGATTCTCCAGACAAGAAACCATTTTTCTGAGTTTTGTGTGGTTATTTTTTTTGTCCTAATTTAATTTATTTGTCAGTAAACAGAGCTTTGATTTCTTCTATAGTAAGGCTAGTGATTTTCTGTATTAGATGGTGGGTCTGTGGTCTTTTCCTTGCACGCCAACTGCTTGTCCATCTACTTACATTACTGCCTCTGAAGTCTCTTCATATCTCTTACTGTACCTAAGGTAAAGCTTATGATTTATTATTGCAGCTGTGAGCATGGTGCTAGTAGCTGCTTTTGGCTTAGGAAGAAAACAGCATATATATCAGGATCAAGTTTGGCTGCCACATTTGGTGACATAAATGCTATATGGAGAACTGAATATATTCGTGTATGAAATAGGCAATCTCTCTAATGTCTTCAAATACCCATTGGCTTGCAATTTGTCCTTAGTGTTTGCTTTCTGCAAAGCTGAAATGCCTACCTTGAGTTGGTGGAGGAAGGCTGTCCAAATCTTAGTGATGGAAACAGCATATTCTGAGCTGCCTGCCCTGTAACTGGAACCCAACAATTGTCCATTACTCTACCTTTTATGAATATTTCCTACACTTCCCAGTGATATTTCTACAGGCAGAAAGAGATACAGAAAGAGACAAATACTATACACAAACATAAGAGAATGTAGTTCTTACTGTCTGATTCCTGGTGTCCTTTAGATCATGTTTATTTTGCCTTTGATCCCACTGTACTAATCTACATCACATGCAAAGCAGTTTGCACGTCCACTGAGCTTTCAGACACTTGGATTGTCATGGCTCTGAAATGATTGTCCCGATCACCACCCACCCCCTCCTTGCCCCTCCTCGAGGCTGACTTATACTTATTTGGGAAACTTCCTTGGCTGTTATGACCCCTTTCCTTCCTAATCCTCCTCCTTTCAGTCTGGTTTTTGGTCTTTTTTGCTGGTTCTTTCCCTTCCTAGTCCTTAATTGTTAGTGATACCCAGGGTTTCTTTCTTGACTCATAGCTGCACTCTGGGCAACCTCATCTGTTTTTCTGGTTTTACAAATATAATGACTCCATATATCTTTCTCTCCCTGAACTCTCCCTACAGGCTGAGACTCACATATTCAGTTCCCTGAAAGACATATTTAAGAGGACTTCAAACCCAGTGGTTTCATACCTGAGCTCTGTTCATTTGTATTCCTCTGTCCACATGTCAAAGCCCGAAACCTAGAAGTCATCCTAGAATTCTTTGCTTCACTCCTATATCACATCAGTCACAAAATCCTGCTTATTTTGTGCCCTATTTGCTGAATCCATCCCCACTCCCAGAGTTCTTGGTTTAGGCCCTCATCTTTCACCTGGATGATTGCAGTAGCATTCTAACTGGTGTGTTGCCAGCCCTGTTTTCAAATCACTTTTTTACTCTGTAATCAGATAATTTTAAAATGAGTTTATCTTCAGAAGCTTCTCAAAAGAAGATAGAAAAATGGCCAATAAACATATGGAAAAAATACTCAACACCATTAATCACCAGAGAAATTCAAATTGAAACCACAATGAGCTATCACCTTACCCCAGTTAGAATGGCTTTTGTTAAAAAGTCCAAAAACAACAGATGCTGGCATTGATGCAGAGAGAAAGATACATTTATACACTGTTGGTGGGACTGCAAATTAGTATAACTTCTATGGAAAACAGTATGGAGATTCCTCAAAGAACTAAAAGTTGACCTACCATTTGATCCAGCAATCCCGCTACTGAGTATTTACCCAAAGGAAAATAAGTCATTTTATCAAAAAGACACTTGCACTAGAATGTTTATTGCAGCACAATTCACAGTCTCAAAGATGTGGAATCAGCCCAAATGCCCGTCCGTTCATGAGTGGATTAACAAAATTTGGTATATGTATACCGTTGAATGCTACTCAGCCATGACGAAGGATGAATTAAGGCCTTTTGCAACAATTTGAATGGAATGGGAGACCATTATCCTAAGTGAAGTATCTCAAGAGTGGAAAAACGAACACCACCTATACTCATTATTAAATTGGAACTAACTGATGAGCACACATATTCATAGAGGGAAGTAAATCTCTAATCAAGTTGGTGGGTAGTGGAGGGGATGGGCACAAACCTACCTAGTGAGTACAGTGGACACTATCTGGGTGATGAGCACACTTTTAACACTCACTCAAGTATTACAAAAGCAATTCATGTAACCAGAAACCTTTGTACCCCTGTAATACTTTGAGATAAAGAAAGAAAAAGATAACAACAACAAAATTGATTTATCTGTGTCATTCTTCAGCTTACAACCTGTTAATGGAGCCCCATCAAAAAAACACTAAGAGAAAATATGAGGTCTTAATGGTAAGGCACTTAGAAAAATATTTTCTTAAAAAGTGAAATATACACTTACCACAGGACCCAGCAGTTCTATTCCTAGGTTTCAATCCCAAAGGAATGAAAACATATGCTCACACAAATTTGTAGGCAAATATTAATGGCAGTGTTAGTCATAATATTCCCAAACTGGAAGCAATCCAAATGTTCATAAACTGGTGAATGGATAAGCAAAATGTGGTATATCCATGCAATGGAATACTATTCAGCCACGAAAAGGAGCTGAAGTGCTAATACCAGTAACAACACAGATGAATCTCAAAGGCATTATGCTAAGTGAAAAAATCCAGATATTTAAAACTATTATATGATTCCACTTAAATAACATTTTCTAGAGAAGGTAAAACTGTAGGGATGGGAAGCAGATCAGTGCTTGCCTAAGGGTAAGTAAGAGATGGCATTGTGACTACAAATAGGCTCAAGAAAAAGCAAAATGAAACACCTCTGGTTTTTTGCATGTGGTAGAAGGCCTACTACCACTTGATCCCTCCCTCTGCCTGCAGCCTCAGTCCTTGTCATTCCCTGCCTTGTGTTCTGAGCTCTGGCAACACTGAACTGTATGCACTTTCCTGTACATATACTGTGTGTATTGCTTGTTTGCTTTTTGTCACGTAGAACCTTTTATGTAATAAAGCTTCTTCCCATTTCCCATGTTTGTCCTTCTGGCTTACTTAAACTCACGTGAGAAACAGCCAAGGCTACAGGATGCTTTCTTCAACTTTGCGTTCTCTCCTAGCTAGGGTCAGATTGTCCATGCTAAGTTCAGAGGATGCTCTGTGCTTTTTAAAATTTACTTACTCCATTGTATTGAAATGTTTTTTTATATATTCGTATAACTCACCAAACTGTAAGTTCCCAGGGTACATGTGCCCTGATTTGCATTTAAAACCTGAGTGCTTGCAAAGTTCCTGGCACATAGTAAGCATTCAATTTACATTCTGTTATATTCATTCCATTTAGTGGATGTACTATAAAGATGATTTTGCCTTTTGTTTTTAGAATGGGATTTACACCAGAATAACCCAAATCTGGGAGGGACAAGGGGAGAGAAAGTGTCATGGCATTTTCTCTTTGCATGGTATTTTCTCTTTTCCTTCCTTTCCTAATTTATGGTTTCCTTTGCTGTACTATATATAGCACTGCAGCAGATAGAAATTGTACCAGTTAGGGTTCTCTAAAGAAACAGGACAGTAGGATATGGATATGGATGTAGAGAGAAAGGGAGAGGGAGAGTTTTATTTCAAGGAATTGGCTCATGTGATTGTGTGAGCTGAGAAGTCCGAAATTTGTAGGGCCGGCGGCTCAGCAGGTTTGGAGACTGTGAGGCAGAAGCTGATGCTGTGGTCTTGAGACAGAAATCTCTTCTTCTTCAGAGTAACCTCAGTTTTGTTCTTGGGGCTTTTCATTTGATTGGATGAGACCCACCCACAATATCAAGGATAATCTCCTTTACTTAGAGTCAACTGATTGTAAACGTTAACCATTTCTACAAAATACTTTCACAGTAACAGCTAGATTGGCATTTGGTTGAATAGCTGGGTATTGTAGCCTAGCAAAATTGACATATAAAACTAACCATCACAGAAATAGGCATCACATTTTTAGTTGTATAAGTTATCTTAGACTTCTCCTGGTTATCCAATCCCACCTTGTTCTGACCTCATTTTGTGGATGAGGAAGCAGGCCCAGGGTAGTTTATAGCTTCAATTCACAAAACTAGTTGGTAGCAGAGGGCTTGCAGGAAGCCCTCACAAATGAAAGCCCTGTTTGATTCCTGTTTGACTTACCAACTGAGTCATCAAGCATTGGGTTCTGCACCATTTATTAATCAGCTCTGAAATCCCAAATTAATTACTAGCATTACTAGCACCTTTTTTCTCCCTCTCTTTATGAGGTTTTTTTTTTTTTTTTTTTAACTCAAGGGAATTTATGACTAGTTTGAAACAATTTTAAAAACTATATGACATAATTCTGGCCTCAAGTCTTAAATTCTATTATTAGCAGTTACTGTCTTTTTGTATTTTGTTTAACTTCACTGGCTTATTACAGTGGACTGTGAAAATGTATAAAATTTTTTCTATTGCCAGAGGTGGGAAACTTTATGGAAATATCATCCCCTTCTGCCGAACTGCCCTCTTAAATTAACATCTGATGAGGAACTAAATTATTTTAGGGAGTTGCAAAAGAAATGGCGGTTATTTTTTATTCTGCACAGTGTACATTTACAACTTTTCTATAAAATAAAAATAAGACTACTTGCAAATCAAACTCTAGATAATAGCTATAAATTACTTTTCCAGCAGGGAACTGAAAGCTCTGCAGGATAGCTCTATAATAAATTTTACCAACTCCCCTTGACAGGTGCATGGAAGTAATTATCTCCATAGTCTATGGGAAATTCTCACTTTGGAGAAATGGGGCTTGGAAAGTTACTACTTTTAACCCCAATGAACCACATTAGAAACAATTAGAGCATCATACAAATCAATTTCTGCATTTTCTATGAAGTATTTCACAAGAAACAAGATAGGCTAGAAACTGGGGGAAAAGCCAAGTACTTAGCTCACCCAAAGTCATTTTAAAGTTTTTAGCTCTAGATATTCAAAGAAAACCAGTCTTCATCCTGTTGAATTCTTGGGGAGAAAATCACTGGTTTTTATGAGAGGAATCTTTCCAATTTTCTTCAATTACAAATTCTACTTGATAGTGAGAAATAGAATTATCTCAATGTATATAGACAAAAATGCCTTTACCATTTTCTAAGAAAATCATAAGTTTCTGGATTGGAAAAATAAATATGTATTTTTTTAAATCCATTTCCAAAACATCACGACATTTAAGCACTTCAATTTAATGACAGTTGAGAAAAACTAGTGTGAGACTTGTCTCCCATAAAGCGAATCCACCACCATCTGGAAGAACAAGATCTATATGTATTTAGCCAAATACTAAGAAACTGCTGCTGTGATTTTGACTCTGTTTCCCTCTAAATATTTGATACTTCATAAGGTATTGTAATATAACTTTTTAAATTTTTAGTACTTTGCTCATGAATAACAAAGAACGTTCATGAAGAGTCAGAGGATGGGCTTCTATCATTATCAGAATTTAGGTGAGCTAAGTACTTGGCTTTTCCCCCAGCTTCTGGCCTATCTTGTTCCTTGTGAAATACTTGACAGAAAATGCAGAAATTGATTTGCCTGATGCTCTACTTGTTTCTAGTATGGTTTACTGGGGTTAAAAAAAAAAAAAAAATCAGCCTTTCCTACAAACTGGGAAAACCAGAGTACAGTGTCCTGCAGGGTAGTCACTATAACTTCTTTCTAATAGAGCTTGTATATTAAGTAATGTTGTTCTTTAATAATGTGTTTAAATTACACTTAGAATTTATTATTTTGTTAAATGTAAGAAACTAAGAATTCCACCTTTCATGTGAGTAAGACTTCTTATTAAATTAAGGCATAATCCTTATTTTAATGATTTTTTTGGTAGCTTACAATATGCTCTTACACATCTTTTCTAACTTATTTCTCAAAAAAAAATAGTGTTAGATGATATCAGTTTTCATTTCTCAAGTGAAGGAATTGAGGCAGTAAGAGGTTATGCATTTTCTCTTTCACACAACTATTAGGTGACATTGTTAGGACTGGAATCCATGTCTCTTGAGTCTAAATCCAATTTTTTAAAAACCTTTCCTCAAGTGACTCTCATTTACTGAATTGTCAGTGAGATTTTTGTACATAAAAATAAATTACTTTATGGACCATTACATAATACAGATTAGGCAGGATAATTTATGTGTTACAATTTCTGCTCTTAAAACCTAGGTATACTTAATTTATAGAATGTCAATTAAAGTAATTGTATTTTAATATGAATAAAGATGTAGTGCCATACTGAAAATTATTTATGGTGATTTTTAGAAAAGCATTTTGGAAAAGTGTTATGCTTATTTTGTATCATATGTGTATAGGTACACAAACACATTTGCCCACATATGTGTGTATTTACATAGGAACATATGTATATATGCATATGAACTAAAATATATTTGGATAGCACCAGTATTAATGGGAAGAATGTATGTCATTAATACTAATTGTAGGTGTATTAAAAGTAATATAGTTGATGAATGTAGAATAGTTACAATGAAGATAGAATTTTCTTTAGCCTTGGCTATGAATAAAATGTGATACGTAATCGTCCATTGAATTTTCTGATTTTTTGCCTGTTGCTGACAGAGAAAAAGATATACTTTAGAGAGGAGATTAAATTGTTAGGAAGGAGATACACAGCCAATGCTAATTTATAGTTAAGGGCCTTCCTTTAATTTACATGCAATTTTTGGTTTTGGAATAATTCATTGAAAAAAATTTTTCTGCTCTGCAAGCACTATGTTAATTACTGCAGTCTCACATTTTCAAACAACAGAGCATGTACTATGTATAATAATTCCTGCTGTTAGCATGTTACAATTCAGATCAGCAAAGATCTTCAGGAATTTTACTCATCAAGTAGTTGCTTTTGGGTAATCCAGCAGATGATGAGTGTCATTGAGAATGCAAAGGAGATCTGATTATCTTCCAGCTAGGATGGACAATCACAGATGGTGGAGAAAGTGAAATCTGGATGGGCATTTTAGACAAGTGGTAGAATTTGAAGAATAGAAAAGATAAATAGGTTCAGGTACAAAGCAGGAGGAATAAACACAGCACGTTTGGTGGATGGTAAAGAAACCTGACTTTGTATGATGAATAGTGAGAGATACAGCCAAACAAAAACAGGGAAGTTAGGAGGTAAACAACTTTGCAGATGTGGAAGGTATGAATAAATTTGGTCTTGTGCCTATTGAATTTCACCAGCAATGTGATTTTCAAGGAGACCCTTAAAAAAGGCAGTGGGAGATACAGTAGTTGGCTTTTAAGCATTTGGTTAATGAAATGCAATGTTGGGAGGATTCAGAGCTGCAGCTAGAGGATGGAATGTCTTCTGCCTAGCGGTGACAGCTAACTTGGAGAGAATGAGTCATAGTTGGAAAGCACTGCAGCATCCTTTGGGCTGGGAACAGTGGTCATTTATCTAAGCTGTCTCTTGCTGCCGGTCTTCTTTGACATTTTTCTAATTTGGAATATGGGAAAAAAAAAATAGCATGAGACAACCACAACTGCAGGCTCAAAATTAAGACTTTGAATTCAAAATGTGAGTTGATTGTATTATTTATTTTCTTCTTTGAAAGTTGTGATTTTTAAAATTTCAAAATATTATGGGGGTACAGATGTTTTTGGTTACATGGATCGCTTTTGTAATGCTTAAGTCAGGGCTGTATGTGTGCCCGTCACCCAGATAGTGTTCATTTTACCCCTTAGGTAGGTTTTTGCCCCCCCCCTCCTCCCCGCTACTCCGCTGCCTGATTTCCACTGAATTTTCCTTCACTCTGTGCACCTATGTGCTCATCAGTTAGTTGCAATTTAATAGTGAGTTCGTGCGGTGGTTGTTTTCCATTCTTTAGATAGTTCACTTAGGAGAATGTTCTGCAGTTCCATTCAAATTGTTGCAAAAGGCCTGAATTCATCCTTTTTGATGGCAGAGTAGTAGTCCATGATATACATATACCACATTTTGTTAATCCACTTATGAGGTGATGGGCATTTGGGTTGATTCCACATCTTTGCAGTCGTGAATTGTGCTGCGATAAACATTCATGTGCAGGTATAAAATGACTTCTTTTCCTTTGGGTAAATACCCAGTTTAGTGGGATTGCGGGATCTAATGGTAGGTCAACTTTTAGTTCTTTGAGGAATCTCTATACTGTTTTCAAAGAGGTTGTACTAATTTGCAGTCCACCAACAGTGTAGGAGTGTTCCTTTCTTTGTGCATCTGCGCCAGCATCTGTTGTTTTGGACGTTTTAATAAAAGCCATTCTAACTGGGGTAAGGTGATATCTCATTGTGGTTTTAATGTGCATTTCCTTGATGATTAGTGACATTGAGTATTTTTTCATATGTTTATTGGCCATTTGTCTGTCGTCTTTTGAAAAGCTTCTGTTCATGTATTTTGTCCCAAAAGACAAACAACCCCATTAAAAAGTGAAAGTTGTGCTTTTTGAAATACCATCCCCGAGTGAGGTGATCGGTCTTACTTGCCTCACTTTATGCCACCTCTCAGTCAACGTTAACATTAATATTCACAAAAGTACATTGCAGTTCAGATCAACAAATCTTTACTGAGTGCCTCTTGTAAGGAATGTAATGATAGAGGAAGGCGAGTTTTTTGGTTTGGTTGGAATACAGAGTGTATGGGAAATGTAATAGCAGGAAAGATTAGAAGTATAATAAGCTCTCATGTTGCACTACATGGGTATTATTGAGGGTTTTGAACCCTCAATGTTTTTAGGTTTTTAGATGGTACAGAGGATATATTGGCTGACTTGCCCTGTTCTGTTTTATTCAAATACCTTTTTTTAAGAAAATATAATTAAGTTTATTTTCCATTTGTGTATTTAGCATTTTCATTTACCTATTAGATATATACTTAGAAACATACATTTTCCCAAATTATTTAAATTATGCAGTTATATTTATACCATGTTTCTTTTTTTCTTCTTTTTTTTTAATTTCAGGATATTATGGGGATACAAACATTTTGGTTACATGACCTTTTGCTGATGGTCATTTAAATAGGTGATCAGTTTCTTAAATGGCAAGTATATTAGTCAAAGTATACTAAACAGCATTACAGAAATATTCTGTACATTAAACTTTAGTTTTAGGTACCGCTTCACTAGAAAATAATAGCACAAAATGTGGCAGCTAAGGAAACCAGAACTCTTCATTATAGGCCAAATGGACTCAGGGAACTTGTATTCTTCACCTTGATTCTTATGCATAAAGTGAAAGGGAGTTTTAGTAATGTTACTTAAAGAAAAGGAGGAGAAAATATTTGCCATACTCCTAAGGAATGAGTCAGTTGTTATTTAGCCTACTGTTTAATTCAGGGCCTTGATATATTTAGATCCTTTGTGAGTTGGAAAAATAGCCCAGAGAACAATACAGATGTCATCTTGAATATTACTTTTTTCTCCCCATGAATCTAATTAGAGGAGAAATTTTTATATCAACCCACCAGTCAGGCCAGTATCAGTATTTAACTGCTGGCATCATATATTTGGTGAACTCTCCCAGAGCAGCTCAAATGTCAGCTTTTATGGAGAAGAGAAATGATCTCTCCTCCTCTCTTCTCACTGATATGCTTTTCTGTCCCTCTTCCTCTCCTTTTCTTCTCTCCCTCCCTCTCTCTTTTTTGAACATGCACACATTGTACTTGTAAACCAAATTGTTAAAGCCCATACACTGAGGAGTTGGCCACAGTGTGTTACTAGGACTAGTTTTGAATTATTAATGGCCAGTGGGATCCCAGTATGCACTTTGATGCAATGAGCCCACTACTGTGTTGATAAGCTGTTGATGGATGCAAAAGGAGGGGATTAAAATCACTATCAGTTGAAAAACATAGGACTCAAAGTGTGATATAGGCCGTTGTGCTTTTTATTCTCAGCGTTGGTCAAAATGTGATTAACCCAAGGTTACCAGGATTTTAAATAAATGGAAGCATTTCTCAGGTACATTCTTTGTCCACTTTGCAAATAAGTGGACACACAGGTCATGTGAGTGGTCTATCTGTTATGAGCGATCCTCTTTGGCAAAAATGACACCTTAGGATATAGTGAGTTTCCTGACATTGGAGACAGTCGTGTAAAATGGAGATGACAATTGATTTTGGGGTTGTGTAGCAGATGTTTCTTTATTGTGTCAGAGTTCAACTAGATCAGAGTTTCCCAGCCAAATTTAATGGCAAACCATGTACTTCAAGAATAAGACACAAGATGGGCTGACATATGAGCTAAAACTGCTGTCATTGAACAAAGTGGGAAGGAGGGAATCAGTGTTACAGAATAAAAATTTGGTGATAGGGAAAATTTGGTATTAATAATCTTTAAGGCTCCTGCTATTCCTTATTTTCTATAACTTACATCTCAAAATACAGGTCAAGTCACTGGCACTTGGAATTTCACTAGAAGACTCTAAACTGAATTCTATCCTCCCTTCCCCTCAATTTTAAGTTTGGTAAAAATCCTTTAAGAACACAAGCCAAGAAGCTGGCTGCCAGACCAGATCACAGTTAGTACAGGCTTATCTAAAGGTGAGTCGGTATTGCTGCCAGACAAAGCCTGCATCTGTGCGGACTGCTAAAAGAGATGATAGCATCATCCAGGGCAAAGTTAAGTGACAGGGCTGATGTCCAGGATCAAGAGTTAAGACAGTGAATTCACCTCTGGCCATCTGAATGCAGTGGAACTTCGGGGAGAGAAGGCCAGCACCATGGACAGCTCTTCAATGCTGTGGTGCGAATGTAAAGAAGCCCGAAGTTTGGCATGGAAAAAGTGAGTTCAGGTCCTAGTTCTACCTCTTCCTAGCTAAAGATGTTTACTATGGACAAATAATTTACTTTATGCAACATAGTAATAACTGTTCTATATAGTTGTAAGGGTACACATTAAATTGCAAGTGAAAGCATGTGTCACTGTTAATATGTTTTTATTAACCTTTCACTTTGAATCATTCACCTGTATATATCTAAGATTGTATTATGTTAATGCAAATTGCTACTACTTCTCAAAGTCTGAAACAACAATTAAATAAATTGATGAGAGAAACCAGGATACTGTAAGCATAAATGCACTTGATTGGTGAAAGAAGGGAACTAGGATTTATTGTAGGTTTTTACACAGGTTATTACAATTTCTTATAATTATCATGCCATTTAATTTTCATAACCACTCTGTGTAACTAGCAAGGAGTGGAGGAACCATATTCCTCCTGTTACTACTGATGGGTGAAATGAATGGCTTGTGCTATGCAGGGCCGGAGTGGTGATAGAACTTTGACTCTCAGATTTGCCAAGGGTGGTCTCTTTTGAAGGTTTTCCTGATGGCAGGAAGCAGGAGTAAAAGACGGAGAGGAAGAGAGGATAAAGAATACAGTTCAGTCCCCAAAAAGGGGACATCAGAGTGTCCATGGCCAGAGATGGAGCCAGGTATCCGGGGGCCCCTTTAGAGGGAGGTGAACCAAGCTCACTGGGATGACCCAGGTTGTTGCTGAGACTGCTTCAGGTTGGCCATAAGGGGGAATCCTATGCAAAGCCCTTAACCCAACTGCTATTGAAGGAAATTAGAAATCATGCTTTGATATCTGTGTGTGATAAAAAAAAGCATCCATCTTTACATTTAGGGCAATTTAAAGGGAATGAAAGTCTTGTGTCATTAGCATTCAGTATTTCTGTCTTTGATGAAATCAAAGTATCTTTCATGTAATCCCCTCATACATTTTTACTTGACTTAATTTGAGGCATTATTTCAGAATAAAACAGGATATCTAATTTTTTATGAATATACTTTTACATGCAGAAAATGAAAATTTGCACATTAATTGGTAAATATTAATATACATGTTTTATAATGGGAAATAATTGAGCATCTTTCCATATAGCTTGTTGTATATATATAAGGATGCAGACAACTTTATGAGACAAGGAGCTTTATAAGACTACTATTCAAGTCCTTTTATCTGAAGATGAGCTGGGCTGTGTTTTTTTTTCTTAACAGTTTGATAGATGTTTGTGATTATCTGTTCAATAGCCCATTGAGGAATAGGTTGAAGAAGTAGCAATTTTCTACCTAGATAGCGTTTTAGATCCATTATCAGAAACGATTGTTCTGTGATGCTGTTGTCCCTTAGAACTCTCGAGGAAAATGTTAGTGATTAGGTGGTTATATAATGATTTATATAATAGAAAGAGCACTGGGGTTGAAATCAGAAGATACAAGTTTGAATTCTTGCTTCAGTGTCCCTGAGGCGCAGGGCCTTTGATAAGTTGTTTAAACTCTCTGAGCCACAGTTTGCTCCTTTGAAAATGGGAGTCTCCACCCAAGTCGGAGAATGGTTTGGAGATTACATTACATGATGTATGACAGTGCTTAAAATGTTTAACACATCATCTTTTTAAAAGAAATGATTTATGGTAATTCTCCTTTTCTTATTTTCTACAGAAAGTGAGTGAGAAGGTTGGGGGAGCTGAAGGAACCAAGCTAGATGATGACTTCAAAGAGATGGAGAGGGTAAGTCTTCACCACCTAGAGTTCTTTTCAACATAAGATTGTCCACTATCTTAAGAGGACAAGAGAAAAAGGTAAACTGTTCGCCACTGGTATCTGAGAATATATTTTATTATTTTAAAAAATTCCCTCCTTTTAGTGTGTCTTTTAAAACAGAAAATGTAAAATGCCCTGCTTTTATACTATCCCGAGAACAAAACGTCAGTGAAGGTGAAATGTCATACTGCACTTCTTCAAATAAGGACCCTGTGGATCTGGTGTTTGAATTAGGGTGAGGTGGGAAGAAAAGAGGAAAAGGTGGAGGGTGATGTCCCAGATGTTTTCAGGATAGTTTGAGGCACTCTTTGGCTTTAGAGGACTGCCCTGATTGGACAGTGTCAGCTAGAGGCAGCTGGGCAGTTTTTGAGTCTTTCAACTTTGGCCTAAACTCCACTTCTGCCATCTGTTGCAAGTCCATTTTATTGCTCAGAGCCTCTATTTTTTTCATAAATTTAAAATGAAACTACTGATAGCCCCTTGGGGGATTTTTGTTAAGGATTAGAAATAATGTAAATCATTTAACATTCTGCCCAAAAGACAGCAGGTTGTCAACAAATGAAGGTGGAGGTAGTGAACAAAATATCTCATTTCATTTGGGACATAAGCCATATTTTTTTTCACTTTTCTTTCACTTTGAGGCTGTTCACAGCAAGTGATATTTAGGCTTATGATGAAGAATGTGCGTGGAATTGTGCAAATATTTTCGGTGTTAAGTGGCTGGTGGGTAATGGATCAGGAAGGGAGTACAAATCCTGTACTTGGGTGGAAGAGGATGTCACAAGCCTGTGATATACCTAGAAGCCACATTTAAGCATTATTAAGAATATTGCTTTTTGTACATTATTTTAACAAAGCAATTATTTTCTTTATATTCTAATTTTGACTCTACCAGAAGTTTTTTAGGGGCCTAATATTTTTCTTAGTCCACATCAGTTCCAGGGGCTGCCTCAATTTTGCTGTTTTTGCTATGTTTGTGCAAAGGGTCAGACAAAGAAAATTCCTAGGTGCTTTCTGCCTTTTTCAGTTTTTCTCCTGATGAGTTTATTGATGAATTCAACAAGTATTTGCTGTGTGCCTCCTATGAGCTAGGCATGTAGGATATAGACAAGGCTCCTGAGTGTATGAAGTTCTAGTGGGGAAGACACACTTGGGACAAGTTATGACTATAGTGGCCAAGGTTCATGAAACGTGGTGTTAGAGAAGTCTGGCACAGAGGAAGCTCACTGGCAGGTGGTCAGGGAAGCCCCCCCTGATAGTTAAGTGAAGGTGTGTAAGAATTAGCAACACCTAGTATGTTTCTGGTAAGGAAACAGCATGCAAGCAGGCAAGAAGAGAACGTTTGAGTTCCTGAAAAAACATGAGTTGCCAAGAGGCAGGAGTCTTGTGAAATGAGACTGCATGGTGTTGACCCAGCTGGTCATTGTGGCTACAATCTTGAGGTTGGCTTTACTGATGGGCACCCACTGCTGAAGAGATTTTTTACTAGAGCCCTGGGTCCCAGCCAGAAGTCTAGGCAGCCAGCCTGTTAAACCTAATGCTCAGCAGGCAGCTACTTGCCCTGACTGGACTGAATTCTGCTCTGGTCCCTGTTTCTCATCTCTGAATAGTTCTAAATACCACCTGACCTTCAACTAAAGCTGGTAGCCACTGATATTCATACTTCTGGAAATGGTATTTCACATCTGCTACAGCATCCAGGTCTCCAGACACTGAGACACATTCCCAGAATGACTTGGCTCTGACTCCTCCACTCCCTGTAATATTGGAGTTCCTCACCCCTCATGAACAGCCCCTTGGGTCTGTTCGTTTGCGTCGGCCTCTGTCTGCACCCAGTCTTACTTGGGCCCCCTTATCCTTTGAGGCTGCTCCGTCCCCCATCCCCAAGAGAGCATTTATAATATGCCATGTGGCCAGAGTCGTGCCGTTAATGACAGATTAGACAAGTATTTAGGAATTTGGAACTAAGTACGGGGAATCAGAATTTGGCTCCTGCTTTTAACATCTGTCAGGACTAGAGGGAATAAGCTAGGTAGCTCACTGTCTAACCTAAGACAAACTAACTTTCTGTTTCTTAAACGAAACTTAAAAGAATAGGAAATTTGGAGAACTGAGTAGTTGATCACTGAGCAACTAATTAGAGCTTTGGAGGCTAATTTTGCTATGGAATGTATGCCAGTCTGGCAAACTAATTAAAGTAAAAGAGGATCTTGCAAGGATTTCATTATGCTTTAGGCAAATACCAACAGAAATTCCTCTGAGTCTGAAAGTTAGGTATAAAGTTTATTTCTCCTAATTCATAGAAAAGTTTCTGAAGCTTTTATTAGAAAATCCAGATATTCCTGCAATAAAGTAAACTTCTGATGGTTTCAGGAACATACTTACGGTTCTGTGTGTGAGTTTATACCTAAGTCAATTGAGAGATTAAGATTTCACTGCAGTGTAGAAATTGTTTTATTCCATTTTATTTCACACATCTTTTGTTTTGTTGCTGACTCTTGCAGATTTTGTACTCTCTACCCGTGCTAAATCTACATTAATAGTGTAAGATTTCTGCAGTAATTGAAAAGCACTATGCTTTGGATTCAGACTCTGAAATATTTTTTCTCCTATTATTTATTATTCACAAAAAGATTTTTGCTCAGTGTTCCCAAGCCTACAGAACAATCACCTTTCCATAGTTGGTTTTCTGTTGATCAAGCATTTGGGATAGAGAGACCCTTTGTTTGGTTGTATTCTCAGAGGTCCAATTAGACAACAAAATAAATAAATGAGAGGTTTGCATCAAGCAGTACTGCTGGGAGAGAGAAGTCGGTTTTCCTAGAGGTATTTCTGTAATCAGCTGCCCTAGTGCTCTCCTGCCTTGATGCAGTAAAATCCCCCCCCGCAGCCTCCTTCCCTGAGTGATTGGGCGGATCCTATGGCTGTGTTGTCTCTGCAGGATCCCTGCCCACAGTGATTTCTGTCCTTCTCTTAGATGTCTTGCAGGGAATTGTTTCTGTTTTAGTTTTAAATATTGTCTGTTGCTTACAAGTTTTTTAAAATACAGGCTAAATTTCTTACTATGGTGCAGACATTGAGTGGAATTGTTCTTTGAAGAGCTGCAAGTTTTTCTATTCTGAAATTTGAGGGACCTCTGGTTCCTTCTTAAATTTCCATCAGCTGCTGCAGTGATTCTGGGGGGGGGGTGTAGTTACAGTCATTAATTCACCTGGAAAATCTGTAAATGTCTTCATGTGGTAGGAATTGTGCTAGGCACTACGAATACAAAGATGATTAAGACACAGTCCTTGCCTACAAGGGTCTTCCAGTTTTGATGGGAAAAAATAGGTACATAAATCAGGAGCTTACAGAAAATGGTGCTTGGTGCCCTGGGGAGGATTCCCGTAGAAGAACTACGAGAGATGCCTAACTCAAGCTGGGTAGATCTGTGGAAGCTTCGTAGGAGACAGAGTGCCTGAGCTAAATTCTGAAATTTTCTCTTGTCCCTGAATATTGGGGTAATGCAGAATTCCCAGCCAAGGGGTATAGTATCTTTTTTTGCAGCCTGAAAAGTGTCCTGGGAGCTCCCTCTGTTGAAACCAGAAGGGATCTTAGGGTTGGAAATGTGGTTATAGCCCCTTTAATAAAAATGGAATTCTTTTTAAGCGGTAGCCTCAAGTGTTAAGAAGAGCAAGATGTTGAGAAAGAACAGAAGGAATGCCATTCCATATGAGGGTGAGAGAGAGGATTGTTGGCAGAGCGGGGTGTGGGGAGAAGCCAATAGGAAGATGTCCATGGTCATTATTGTCATGCATTCAGTCACCGGGTGGTGAGTGGTTCGATCTTTCTAAAAACCCCACGTGGCAGAACTAGAATTAGTGAGTAGAAACCCCGGGAAGATAGATTCTGGCTCAATATAACAAAAAGAAATTTTGGCTGTTTAAAAAAAAAAAAAGCCTCAGGAATTGTTGGATTCCCTGTCATTGCTCATGTTCAAAGAGAAGCCGACCCACAGTTCCCAGCTGTCACGTAAAGAACACTAGTCATCTCCTGTAAGGTTCATGGTTAGTTTGTTACAAATAATGCCACTTTTTAATGATGTCACTCTTATTGGATTCCAGTGATCTCTCTCAAATGGGAGCGATAGGAGTCAAGTTCCAGCCAGCATGCTCAGAGTGACACATATCCCTGGGTGTGCCATGGACGTCTGCCATGCCCGCAGATGCCTCCTTCATGGTATGGCAAGAGAGGAGGAGGTGGGATCACTCTTCTAAGACACCCACCCCCCAGTGTGCAATTATAAGAAGGGCCAGAGCCTGAAATGAGATGAGCTTTAAAGATATCTTTCTGCCTAGCCTGAAATTCAGTGATGACAAGCTTGCTCTAAGTTACATGTTTACAACATATCCACAAATCTGCCACCACACCTAACCCCACTATAGGCATCCATCATACCTCTGGGGCAAAATATGGTTTATTATGTACACCTTATTTTTGCCAGAAGATAATGAACTATATTTTGAAACAAATTTTACGAAATTACCAGCTGCGTTTTTGGATAAATGGGCTTTCCAAATCTTGATAGAACTCTGCCGAATACAGTGTCAATTCGGACCGTACAATTACTTCTATGGTCCCCAGCATTCCTCACATCCTGAGAGACTTGTCATTGCTCTGTTGCACCACTGGTGCTTGTACAGACTCAAGCAAAAACTACAGTTTGAATAATTTTTGTTATGTATTTTCTCAATTCAGAAAGTGGATGTCACCAGCAGAGCTGTGATGGAAATAATGACTAAAACAATTGAATACCTTCAACCCAATCCAGGTAAGGGATCTTACTATCTGTTCGAAGTATCCCTCCATGTTACGGTTGGTTTCTCTTTGGTAGATGTTTTAAGTTCTGTTTTCTAGATGTTTTAAGTCTGCCTACTTTCCTGGAATTTCCTTGACTTCAGATACAGCACTTTGGAGAGAGGGGCTTTGTAAAGTTCACATTGAAGTAACTGGAGGATCTGTGGTATTTTAGCTTCTGTGGTGTATTTAACAAACAGTGTGTGTGGACAGCTTGGGTGTCACATAATATCAGAGGAGCTGCACCTATAAGGTGTTATTAGTTGACCTTTAATTTTCAAGAGATAGTAAGAAAGAAAATTGGGATAGTTTTAAGACAAGATATACAAAAATTCCCAGCAGATGTAAAAAAGTAGGAACATTAATAGTTTTGTAAAATACAGAGTGTTTCTGTTCATATGACATCACTGAAGTCTTGGGGGGGTCGTTCTTAATTCTGATTCTTCTCCAAGCGCATCACAGATCAGCATTTGTTCCTGCTAACCTGTTACACTGTAGGAAAAAGGAGTTGCAATAGAGATAATGGACCTATGCCTTGATAAGAGAACCAGATAGAATTGTAGAAATCTGTGTAGGCACCAGGTGTAGCAGAGCAAAGCAGCCTACCTCGTAGACCTCCTCATTGTACTGCATGTGTGTCAGTTCCTAACTGCAGGGTGTAGAAACTTGAAGCAAGGCTGACTGCATTTGATTGAGATATATGAATATTTGGAAAACTTAGTCTTGAAACTAGTTTATTTGGGAGTTTCAGATTGGGGTTCTGTGTCTTTTATGGTTATAGGGAAGATGGTACAGGCAAGTGCTTTAGTCCCAGTGGGTTTGGATACTGGGCATTAGTGGGCAAGAGATGAGGAGGACCTGGGGTAAGAGGGAGCAGGTGGGTGCAGTGGTGCGTGCTGGCCAGCAGTCTATTGCCTCTGCTGCAGCTTTCCTTCCATCTTTATTTACCTGTGACCAACACAGCTGCTGCTCTGAAGATGAATAAACTATCTGGGAGTAACATTCTGAATTTTTTTCCTTCTTAAAACACATTAGAGAGGAGACTGTGTGAGGGAGGAAAACATCAGAGAAAATAAGGTAAGCTATAGGAACCAGGAATTTAACTGACAGTGGACTAGGTAAGTTTTCAAATGGTTAGCAAATTAGTTGAAGCAGCAAAAATCAAGTTTCTAATTTTTACCCAGAACTTTCTTGGCAAACTTTATATTCCACAGAGATGCAAAGATCTCTTGAATGCACATTTATTTCTTAGTATTTAAACAACTGTAATAGGTCAAGTCGATGCTGGTTCTGAATGAGCAAGATCTGGCTTGGGTCAGGACAGGACTGACTGATGCCAAGTTACAAATTTATGTGGACCGGCCAGTAGGATCAGTGGAGGTTGATGTTTTGTGGGTACTTTGAAAGTGCCCTGTATTAATACTCGAGCGTGCTTGTGCCTTTCAGATCTTGTGGTTGTGGAGCTTACACATCTTTTATGTTCTTAAAACTCAGTTCCTTTTGAAATGATGACCACAGAGAGTTTAATTAATTTTCAAAGGTCTGTGGATATGTGCTCTGTGAAGGCCTCACCTCCACTCTTGCCCACCTTCAGAGTGATATTTTAAAAAGGCAAATCTCATAATGTCACTATCTTGCGTAAAACCCTTCAATGGCTCTTTATGCTTTTAGGATTACATTTCCAATGTTCAATGTGGTTTACAGGCCCCTCTGTGCGTGGCTATCTCGTGCTTTCCCCTGCACCTTGCTAGGCCAGCGTGAAGGTCACTTGGAAGCCTTCCTTGGCTCCTGAACACATTAGGTTCCCCCGTCAGTGTCCCTCTCGTAGTCCCACAGCTGTTGAAATTGTGTGATGTTTGTGGCTTTGTCTTCCCTGCCCTGTGAGGACAGAGCTGTGCCCGTCTCATTCACTGCTGCATCTCCAATCCCCGGCTCAATCCAGGCAGCCAGTAGGCACTTGAATATTTGAATAAGTCAGTTATAAAGCACAGTTGACAGTTGGTGGCTAATGGAATAAAACTGCTCTCATACAAGGGATAGAAGGAAAAATGTTGCCGCAAACCATCAGATCCTCCCAGGTAACCAGCATTTATCACATGTGTTTATGGTTATGCAAAGACCAATTCTAAGGTGCTTTGGGGTAGAAATAAGACCAAGTTGGGGCCCCTGCCCTCTGGAACCTCACGGTCTAACTGCATAAATTACACATACTCTAAGGAGAGTAGCCCAGAAAACTTCACAGCAAATTCCTTCTAGAAATGCCAGATGATTGAGGAGGCGGGGAAGGGTGATTGGGGTTGCAAGCCTAAGGGTCTGCCCTGCAAAGCGGGGCTTTCGAGAACATGGAACAGCTATAAAGTCTTCCAGCTTGGACTGTGAAATTGTTCTGACAGGAGCAGCCTTAACCAGTACAGATTTCTAAGCTGCTTAACTAAGAAATAATTTGAATATGAAAAGTACTGTGCACAAATTTCTTTCTACTGGTTATAAGTCCCTGTTCTCATGGTATTTGAGAGCAAAGATCATCAGAGAAGATATAAATCAATTTTCTTATTTAAGTATTCTGATGCATTATGGGGAAGAAAAAGGCACAAAATCAGTGTTGTCCATTAGAAATATGCAAACCACATGTCATTTTGAATTTTCTAGGAGCCATATTAAAAAAGTAAAAAGAAAGGTAAAATTGATTTTAAAAATATATTTTATTTAACCTAGTAATCCACAATATTAATCCATATTGAAAATTACAGAAATATTATACATTCTTCTCTAAGTTTTTGAAATTTGGTGTGTATTTTATACTGACAGCACACCTTAATTTGGACTCGCCACATTTCAAGTGCCCAGTAGCTCCCTGCGGCCAGTGGTTCCCATAATAGCTCAGCAACAGACAGTTTGCCCTTTAAACTATTAAAAGATGAAACTATAATGTTTGATATATGTATAATGTTTAGCTCTTTGGTTTTCATCTATATTAGTGGTTTTGTTTTTTTTTTTTTTTTTCAATAGAGAAATGGACTCTTGATTTAGGATCAGACTATCTTTAAGTCTGGTGGGTTTTTTTTTTTTTTAATCTTCTAAGAATCTGTTTCATGACACTATTGTGGAGATTTTCCCTCAAATGGAGTAATAGACGTGGCCAAATTAGACTGTGTGTCCTTTCCAGCCGTGGCAGACTTATTAAGACAGAGATATTTTCAGTTTGCACTGAGAAGTTAATCTGACCCTGATGTCATAATCCAATACGAATGTCCGAGCTGCTTAGATAAAAAGCAGTTTGAGCATGAGAAACACCGTGCGCGGTACAGGTTTGGTTCTCTGCGGAAATGCGTTTCCCTTGAATGCCTACGTGGTCTAGCTTTTCCCAGCATGCCTGAGATCGGGGTGTTCGATTGGGGCCATTAGATGTCTATTTAGAATTTTTTAATAATTACTTCAAATCTCATTTGTGGAAGATTGCCTGTGGAAATAAAAGTTAGCTGGATTAGTTTTGAAACGTCTCATTAGTCTCTGCAAAGATACTGCATCAAAATTAGTATACTTCTTTCTCACAGACTGTCCTCTTAATCATCTCCTTCCAAAGATGAATAAATACAGTGATTATAAGGTGTTTTGTAGTAGTGGAACTGGAAATTAATGGATGTATTAATACTTGGCATTCATGTACCCAAATCCTTTCACGACAGACCGAATGCGCTACCTTTCCTGGAGGGCAGGGAGAGTTGTATTCATCTTGTGTCTTTCAGGGCCCTGAGCATGTGCCTGGCACGTTGCCCTCAGTATGTCTTACGAGCAGGTGCATGAATGAATATATCTGTCCTTCCCTTAAAGAATAGGGATGTGTGCTGACTCTAGCAGCCAGAGCTTTTACTTTTCCAAATCCTGACACTGAAAAATAATCAAAATGCATAAAGGGCAGATTACACATGCAATTGTGAGAAAACTGTCATTACACTTCACAGGAATAGGATCTTCTAAGGATAAACATATTAAAAAGGAAAGTGTAAGTCAGGCAGTAAGTGGTATAATTCATGTACAGTATGTATCGAAAAGGCTGGAGGGATTTTCCTATTTTTACTACATCTTTGGGGGAAATATTGAAAAATTAACTGGCCCCTAGTATATTTGAGACAGTTCAAGTAATCCAGAGTTTTAAGTCAGCTGGAATGGATGGATTAATGATATTCATTCCTGTGTCTCTAAAGAATGCTAAAGCCAGGCCTTATTTAAAATATTATTAATCATAACAAATATACATTTAAACTATGTGTGTGGACTTATATGGAAAATTGGGAGTCTCGCTTGGATAGTCCTGAGGTACTGATACACTATAGAGTATAAATCCTCGGCCTGACCTTTAAGGTCGGCCTGTGGTGGCCCCTGTACTCAGTCCCCTCTTGTTCACCATACTGCAGGCTCACTGGCATTTACTTTCTCTAGTGCTCCAGGCTCTTTCCTGCATGAGGATTTTGCAGTGGCTGTTCCCTCTTCCTGGAATGCCCCACCTGCCCCTGATTTGCCACCTGTTTTCTTACCATCTTTTCTGTCTCACCTTAAATATCTCCTCCTCTGAGAGGCATCTCCTGGGCCCCCTATCAGGTGCACTCCAGTTTTGCATTCTCATGACACCTTCATGTCACATGAGTCCCCCTCCAGAAATATCTAGAGTGGTTCCTCAGAAGAAAATTAAAAGTACTTACCGTGGGTTATGAGGTCTTGAGGCTCCGACTTCATGCCCTGCATTCCCAGCAATCTCCATCTTGCGTCCTCTGTGCCAGCCTTGCCAGCTGTCCTCAAACCCACAGTCACCTCCTTCACCAGGCCTTGTCAGCCCCTCTGACTGAACCACGTCCTCTCCAGAGCTTCTCAAAGCTTCTTTCGGGTCTCTGCTCAAATGTCACTTTGTGCGGCTTTCCTGATCTTCTTGTTTAAGACACCAACCCTTATCACTCCCTACACCCTTTTCTTGTTTTATTTTTCTTCATAGCACTTAAACCTTTACTGTATGTTTACTTGTTAAAGTGCTGCTTGTCTCTGCCACCACAGTGCAGTGGCCTGGGTGTAGTATTATTTGTACATTGCAGAGAGCCCGCCCAATTCTGTTATTTTATTGTACTTTTCATACTATTTACTTCATATGTTTTTTATTTGTTCAATACACTGCCTTTTTCCACTCTTACTCTCCTTTACATTCTCCACATAGCAGCCAGTTCTGTCCATTGAAGGTATAAATCTTGTCACTCCTCTGCTTTTAACTCTATAGTGGCTTCCATTGAACTGAGAAGAGACTGAGAGTAGATCCTCAGCCGTGTTCCTGCCTCAGGGTCTTGGCACAGGCAGTTCCTGTGCCTGGAACAGTCTCCTCCCAGCTCCTGTCATGGCTGCTGCTGCCCGTCATGCTGCTTCCGGTCAGACGCCGTCTCCCTGCATAGTCCTTCCCTGGCCACCCTGTTTGCATTAGCCTCTCCCTGCCCCTCTCATACCCCCTTCTGTACTTCCTGTCACCACTTGAAATTCTATTTTTTTATCTTTTTATGTATTGTCTTCCTATCACCCATATTTCACATTTAACATGTAATCTCCACATGACTAGGAACTTGTCTATCTTGTTTACAATTCCTAATGTAGAAACAGTGCCCTCAGTAAATATTTGTTGAATGATTGCGGTTTATCTCTCCTGTGTACTGTAAACCCGTTGAAGACAAAGACTGTGTCTGTTTTCCTCATTTATATATGCCCAGTGCCTAGCACGGTGTTTGGTTCTAGCAGTTGCTTAATTTGCTGAATGTATGAATCAATTCTTACATTAAGCATATTTAAGCTCTGTCGTACAGAAGAAGCTCACCTTTCAGGTAGAGTCCTGGTCTGCAGACGTGCACAGGCCAGGATCAGAGCTGTTACTCTGTATAGTATCTAGTTGGTGTCAGGCACCATTCATACATTTCACAGTTGCTTTGGAGAAAGTGTGGATGTGCGTACTCTCATGTGTAAGATCATTGGGCTAAAGCTATTTACAGACCGTTCATATTTACAGATCTAGATAATAGTTGTTCCTATTTTTTGGTGAGAAAACTGAAGTGATAAAATAGATTAAGTAATTTGCCCAAAGTCATTATCTTTGAAGAGAAGAGTCAGAATCTGTATTCAGATATGATTATCTCCAAAAGACATTTTGTTTTCAAAATGTGTTATGCTGCACAATATGAAGATATTTTCAGTCTTGGTGTCTGTGGCAAATACAGTCCTGGGTGACCCCTGATGATTCACATCCTTGCATAATCCCTTCCCTTTGAATGTGGATGGAGCCCAAAGGTACTAGGACTAACCTCTCAACACTCCCTTGATTAGGTTACATTTTATGACGAAATTGAGGGGGTGTCACTCCCCTGATCATGTCACATTATGGAAGACTGGCAAAGCAGGCTAATGTGAGAGATGTACTTCTGCTGGTCTAAAAGCAGGAAAATGCCATATTGTGGCTACCTAAGGAGAGGGCTCCGTGTCAGAGGGAACTGGGAGTGGTCTCTAGAACCTCAGGGGGGCACTAGCCAACAGCCAGTGAGAAGCCCGGGCTCTGCGTCATGCAGCCCCGGTAGGTGATCAGCCGTGGCTCGGGAGGACAACCACCTGGGTGAGCCTGGCTTGCAGGTTCTTCCCCACCCAAGCTCCAAAATGATAGGACAGCCTGGCTCACACCGTGTTTGCAGCCTTGAGAGACCTGAGCAGGGGACTTAGTGAAGTCGTGCTCAGACTTCTAACCTGCAAAGATTGTGAGATAATAAACCTGTGTTGTTTGAAACCACTAAGTTTGTGGTGCTTTGTTATGCAGCATAGAAGCTAATGCTGTGTGGCTGTTTGTGCCCCACCAGTGCCCTCATTTCAAGCATACCAGTCTGCTGGGGCCATGCAGCCATTGCCCTTTGCTGTAGGTTCCCTGGCTTGGGAACACCTGTCACTATCTTTCCAGCTTTTATGATCCTTTGGATCCCTCAGTGTGGCCTTTTGACCAAATCCAAATTTTACAATTGATTAAAAGGCTTTGTTTTGTGAAGTTTGGATTTGGTCGAGGGGCTGCACTCAAGGATTTAGAAGGCCATGTGTGGCCCCAAGGCTGGGCGTTCCCCATCCCTGCCAGGATTGTCCACTCCAGCTAAGACTGAAGATATCTCTGTGTTTTGAAACATGATAGCACAAAGTACTTGGCACAGTGCCTAACACTTAACAGTGGCTCAAGAAATGTCAATCACTGTCCCTTCTCAGGGGCCTGCAGCTCTGCCTAAGGGCGTCTCAGATGCTTACCCAGCAAATCCTCCCCAGGCAAGGCTTCTCAGGCCACTGCAGGACCCTCCCCAGAGCAACTTCAGTGTTGAGCGTGTCCTCCATGTGCTCTGAAAACCCGAAGGGGCAAAGGCTCATCGTAGTGATGTCACTACAGTGAGAGAGTGTGTTTTTCAAACCGCACAAACAGTTTTATGCATCTGGGGTCCAGTTGCCTGCTTTCCCAGGATGTGCTGCAAGGCCTATGTTGGTGCCTTGCAGAACCACAACTTGAGGTGGGAGATGTTTGCTGTCCCATGTCACAATTTCTTAGGGATGCTGACTACCACAGCACTTAAAATACCTCCCTGCCGCTTCCCACTCAGGGGCATGAGAGAGCTCTGTCGCCTTGGAGAGAGGTGTTACATAAATACCGTTATTTGGGCTGAGAGTAGCATGATCCAGTGCTAGAGTTACCAATTTGTGTAAGTCAGCAGGCAAATCTTCCTCTTCCCTTTCCTCAATCTCTTCTAATACTTGAAAAGAAACTGCATAGGTGTGAGGATGTTTACTTAAGTCCTTATTGCCATATAAATCTTTCGTGTCCTTTATTAATTGTTAGTGTGCAAGGCAGGGAAACACATTGCTTACCGTGCACAGAGCATCATAGGGCCACATTTCAGACTTGTAGGTGTTCGGAGATTTCACCCAGGAAAATTAGGCCATTATGCACAGTCATCGCATGTTGGCAACATGACATACATACTCAAGTGCTATTTATTACATACATTTTGTTGCAAGTATTAAGGCCTGAATCTAATTTAGTGTGCTTTGAGGGTTTATAATTATATTTCAATTATAATCTCTGAACTAGGCTTTATAAATTTAGTTAAAATAATTCAGATTTTTTTCTAATTTTTTATTGTGGTAAAATGCATATAACATGAAATTAACTATCTTAATCATTTTAAGTGTACGTTTCAGTGGTACATTCATAACACATTCCTAATGTGAAATCATTGCCATCATCCATCTTCATAACTTTTTCATCTTGTAAAAGTAAAATTCTATTCCCATTAAACAGTAACTCTCCATTCCCTTCTGCTCCCCAGGCCCTGGCAATCACCGTTCTACTTCTTATCTCTATGATTTTGACTACACTAAGTACCTCATATAAATGGAATCGTACAGTAATGGTGACTGGCTTATTTCACTTAGCATAATGCCCACAAAGTTTATTTATGTGATAGAATATGTCATAATTTCCTTTCTTTTAAAGGCTGAATAATATTCCATTGTATGCAAATAGTACATTTTGTATATATATTTCATCTGTCAATGAACACTTGGGTTGCTTCCACATATTAGCTACTGTGAATAATTCTGCTATGATTATAGGTATACAAATATCCCTTTTAGACCCTCCTTTTAGTTCTTTTGAGTATGTACCCAGAAATGGAATTGCTGGATACTATGGTAATTGTATTTTTAATTTTTTGAGGAATTGCCAAACTGTTTTCCACAACGGCAATACCATTTTATATTCTCTCCAACAATGCACGAGAGTTCTAATTACATCTTCAACAACACTTGTAATTTTCTGGTTTTTGATGGTTGCCATCCTGGTGGGTATGAGGTGGTATGTCATTGTGGTTTTGATTTTCATTAACCTAATGATTAGTGATATTGAGTATTTTTATGTTTATTGTCCGTTTGTGTATCTTTGGAGAAATGTCTATTCAAGTCCTTTGCCCATTTTTGAATCAGGTTGTTTGGTTTTTTGTTGAGTTTTAAGAGTTCTCTGTATATTCTGGATGTTAATCCCTTATCAGATAGGCAAATACTTTCTCCCATTCTTTAGGTTGACCTTTTACTCTGTTTATAGTGCCTTTTGATACACAAAATTGTTTAATTTTCATAAAGTCCAAGTATCTATTTTTTCTTTTTTTGCCTATGCCTTGGTGTTATATTCAAGAAATCATTGCCATGTCCAATGTCTTGAAGCTTTTGCCTATATTTTCTTCTAAGGGTTTTATAGTTTTAGGTCTTACAAATAGACCTTTGATCCATTTGTAGTAAATTTTTGTATATCGTGTTAGAAAAGGGTCCAAGTTCATTCTTTTGCATGTAGATAGATATCCAGTTTTCCCAGGACCATTGGCTGAAAAGACTATCCTTTTCCTTGAATGGTCTTGGTGTCTTTGTCAGAATCTTTTGACCATGTATGCAAGGGTTTATTTCTGGGCTGTCTATTCTATTCCATTGTTTTTTATGTTTGACTTGATGCCAGTCTCACCCTATTTTGATTACCATAGCTTTGTAGTAAGTTTAAAATGAGGAGGTATGAATCCTCTAGCTTTGTTCTTTCTCAAGATTGCTTTGCTATTTGGGGTCTCTTGAGATTCCATATGAATTTTAGGATGGGTTTTTCTATTCCTGCAAAAAATGTCATTGAAATTTTGATAGGCATTGAATTGAATCTTTAGATTGCCTTTAGTAATAATGACATCTTAACAGTATTGTCTTCCAATTCATGAACATGGGATGTCTTTCCATTTATTTGTCATCTTTAATTTCTTTCAGTACTGTTTTATAGTTTTTGTTGTACACATCTTTCACCTCCTTGGTTAAGTTAATTCCTAAGTATTTATTCTTTTTAATGCTATTGCAAATGGAATTCATTTCTTAATTTCCTCTTCGGATTGTTCATTTTCAGTGTGTAGAGGTGCAGCTGATTTTTCTGTGTTGACTCTGTATCCTACTACTTTGCTGAATTCGTTTATTAGTTCTAACACGGTTTTTTTGTGTGTAGAATCCTTAGAGTTTTCTACACATAAAATCATATCATCTATGAACAGAGATGATTTTACCTCTTCATATCCAATTTAGATTCCTTTTTCTTGCCTCATTTGCCTAGGCTAGAACTTTCAGTACTGTGATGAATAGAAATGGTGAAAGTGGGCATTGTTGCCTTGTTTCTGATCTTAGAGGAAAAGCTTTCAGTCTTTCACCATTGAGTATGATGTCCATTGTAGGGTTTTCATACATGGCTTATCTTATGTTGAGCTAGTTTCTTCCTATTCCTAGTTTGTTGAGTTTTTTTTTTTTTTTCATGAAAAGGTGTTGAATTTTGTCGAATGTTTTTTCTGTATCAATTGAGATGATCAGTAGTTTTTTAAACTTCATTTTGTTAATGTGGTATGTTATATTGATCAATTTTTATATGTTGAACAATATCCTTGTATGCTGGAAATAAATCCTACTTGGTCATGGGGTATAATTTTTTTAAATATGGTATTGAATTCTGCTTGCTAGTGTTTGCTGAGAATTTTTACAACAGTATTTATAAGGGTTATCGATCTGTAGTTTTCTCATAGTCTCTTTGTCTGGCTTCGGTATCAGGGTGATGCTATCCTTGTAAAATGATTTAGGAACTATTTCTTTTTCTTCAGTTTTTCGGAAAAGTTTGAGGAAGGACTGGTGTGTGTTTGGTGGATTTCACTGGTGAAGCCATCTGATCCAGGGCTTGTTTTTGTTGGGAGATCTTTTCATTATTGATTCAGTCTCCTTACTAGTTATAGGTCTCTTTCTTCTTCAGTTAGTCTTGGTATGTTTCATGTTTCTAAGAGTTTGTCCGTTTTATCTAGGTTATACAGTTTGTTGGTATATAGTTGTTCAGAGTACTCTCTTAATAATCTTTTTTATTTCTGTGGAATCAGTAGTCATGTCCCTATTTTCATTTCTGACTTTAGTAATTTGAGTCTTCTCGGTTTTCTTTAGTTCATGTAGCTAAATGTTTGTTAATGTTGCTGATCTTTTCCAAGAGCCAACTTTTAATTTTTCCCATCAACTAAAGACGTGATTGAGCCTTGATAGGTGATAAAGAGGTGAGTATTTTTTAGCTGTTGGTGGCCATTTCAATGAAATGGATATCACCTACAATTTTCTCCAGCCAAAATAGGAAAGAAGAGAAAGAAGCTGATATTTGTCTAGTACCTACTTTGATTTTACACATCATCTCATTTCACCATCACGACATTTTGAACCCTGCCCTGTGTTATTCCTTTGTTACCATGTATCCTTGCCTTAATTAGTAGGAAATTATAATGGATTCTGTCACAGCAGAATACAGTTCTAATTTTTTTAATCTTCAAAAAGAAGTTCTGGTTTCAAATTTAAGTGTTGTTGATCCTCTGTTAGTTGTGTTTAAGAATTAATAATACTTAATGAAATTTGACAATTTTCTGCAAGAAGGGAGAATAACTTACTTTTTTGTTTTCCTTGAAATATTCATTTGATCTTTTAAAAAAATTCTTATTTTTGCACAGACCCATAAACAGAAATCAGATCATTAGGACATGATCTAGCTGTAGTATACATTTTTGTAGAAATAAAAAAAGAGGAAGGATTAAAAAAAAATAAAATCTTTTCATTGGTATTTTAAAGTAAGACCTATTGGTTTTGATTTCAGTAATGGTTTTGTAAAAGAGTGAGTTTCTTTGGTTTTGAAAATGTACATTAAAATTCTGTGTACTCTGCAATAGATACCGTTTACTCATTTGCAAAAGATCTAATTCACTTGTCCTAGTGGATTCTAATGCATGCATCCGAGATTTTTAGATTTGAAAGGCATTGCAGAAATTGGGTAAATCACTCTTCTTATGTTGAGTGAGGAAGCAGAGGTTCAAGAGGTTAGACAGCTCATCCAAGGTCATGGACGTGGAACGATCTCCAAACTCCTACCTCACAGTGTAGTGCCCATCCTGTTTCCTGAGTCATCCACACTGCCTCACCTCTGTATTCTTAAACACCTAACCGGTGTAAATATAGCTAAAGCTTTACATTTTGCTGCTGAGAAGTACTAATTTGACCTATTTTAATGAAGGATGTGATAAAGCAGCGAGAGCCAGTGTAGCATTCTGGGAAGAGAACGGGCTTTTGAGACACAACTATGATTCAAATTCTGGCTCAGCTTTTTGTTGCTATGTGTCCTTGGGCAAGTTACCTCATTTTTCTTTGGTTCATTTTCCTTATCTGTAAGATGGAGGAACAAAATCTGTCCTTTTGTTACTGCAAGGATTAAAGAGATAATGTATGTGAATTGTATATAATAGATACTTCTGAAATGATAGCTGTAGGATGAAATGTGGTTCTGATCTTTAGTTTTTCAAAAACATTTCAGGACTCTTTCTGTGTTTTCAGACCAGATAGTAGCAATTGTGAATACTAGTACAAATCATTCAGCATTTGTCCTGCTAAAGATCTCCGTTCTCTTGGGCAGCGAGGTTTGGTTTCTATGAGGTGGGTAGAGATAACAAAGGAATTAAGTCGCTAAAAGCAGTGAAAAGCTTCCAAAACACCTGTTTCATGTCTGTGATTTTCCCTCATGGATGCTAAATACATTAGGTTTCCCCTAAAAGGACATGAGCATGACTTGGAATACTGTGGCCACCTGTTCTGCCTCAGTGTGTCAACTGTGTTCATCAACACCAACCCAGGGTGGGGGCTGGATTTTCTTCTTCCCTGTTGTGACAGACAGATGCCCTGTCAATATGTTTCCTTATTTAAAGAAGGAAGGAAGCCACTCTTGAGAACATAACATAGCAGTTTCAGTCAGATTGCATTTTTTCTTTTATTTACCCCAAACACTCCTGTCATAATCATTGAGGGTGGGGAGGAAAATGGCGTGAAGAAGGGCAGATTTACTCCCCCTCGCTGCCCCTCTAGCAGTGAACACTCATTCTCACCTCCCCTAGCCCCCACCCCCACCCCCAGCCGTGCTCAGGCCTCTCCACTCCAGCTTCCTCCTCCACAGCGACTGCTGGTTTCCAGAGTTACAGAAATCCCATTTGTTACAAACCTTGATTTTGAATTATTGTATATGAAACTAAATTTAAAAAAATGACATTGAAACCCCCTATTTTTTTCCTTAGGAAAAGGAACGCTCCATGTTCTGGACTCATTGTCCTTGGGACCAAACCCCCTCAAAAAAACACCTTTTGTCGGGTCTTCAGAGGTCTGTGAGCTATATAGGTCCTGACATTTCACAGAACCTTTCTAGAACAAGAATCTCAAGGGTTTTCCTACAAATGTCTGTCAAAACATCAATATCCACTTTGGTGGTGTGCTGCATCCCTGTTATATAGACACATTGGACAGAAACGGTAGCTCAGAAGTACCCACCCAGAGATTATCAGGAACATTGTATTCAACAACGAGAAATCTGAATGGTATATGTATCAGTGTGCTACGTTATGCTCTATACTTCTTCAGATGTTCAAGTTGTTTCATCTTTTTTAAGCCAAGAAGTATAATAGTACTTTACTTAGCCACCACAGATGAGAATTGGAGTGCAGTGAAGTTCCCCCTGAGCTGGGAGGTTAACCAGCATTGTGCTGCTGAAGGTTTAGCAGCTGTCGCTCTGGAAGGAAAACCTTAACTTATAACGTTTGCCAATTTTTGTGTTGCAAAATCTCTCGTGGCCATTTTCAAGCTACCAATGTGACGTCACTGAACTTAAACTTGCAGAAAGCAGCTCACGTTTTGCTCCCATGAGCAGTGCTGGCTGAATCTGGCACATCACTGGGTGAAACTGCCAAGAAAGAGTAGCTCCAACAGGTAGGCAGGCAGTGAGTGCTCAGCAAATACCTGTAGATGGAGGCAGCGAGACCTTTGTAGGATGGAGGATGTTAGGAACCTGCCTCTTCTTTATTTCTGAACATCTAAGATTATACATTGATCAGTTGATCTCATCCTTTTGTCTTGTCAATATAAAGCACTGTGTCAATAAAATACCATCATGCAAGCATTCAGTAAATCATGCAGTCAAGAAATCGTGTATTTCTATGAGGCTTCTTTCAGAGTTATTTTTCTAAGTAACCTTATTCAGGAAGAATAAACCCAGATGAAATCTTTATAAAGATAAAAGCTTCAGAAATCCATGTGAAATGAAAAGTATTTAATAAATGATTTGCTCATAAATGTAGGAATTCAACTAGTTTGTAAAAATTACTTTGATATAAAGTTTGTTAAAATAATCAGATATAAAAAGACAAGATAAGGGGTTGAATAATGTCAAAACTCTTGTCCCCTCAGAACCTCAGAATGTGACCTCTGTCATCTTGGGCTGCCATAACAAAATACCATAGATTGGGTGGCTTAAACAACAGAAATTAATTTTCTTGCAGATTGGAAGGCTAGGCAGTCCCAGATCAAGGTGCTGGCCAATTTAATTTCTGATGAGGGCTTTCTTCCTGGCTTGCAGGTGGCCACCTTCTCACTGTGTCCTCACGTAGCCTTTTCTTGGTGCATGTGTGTGTAGAGAGAGAGATCTTACCTCCCTCTTCTCATAAGGCCACTAGTCCTGTTGGATTAGGACCCCAACCTTATGGCCTTATTTAACCTTGATTACCTCCTAACAGCGTTATTTCCAAATACAGTCGGTCACATTGGGGATTAGGGCTTCAACATATGAATTGGGGTGGGGGGCCATAATTCAATCCATAGCAGTCTTCTTACTTTTTTTACCTTCATCACTTACTACTTCTATTCCTTTGGCCTAAATTGGACTCTCTTATCTCATCCTTAGTGTTATACTAGGGGCAACATTAGATATTTATATCTCTGCTCACAAACTCTGAGAAACTTTGCTCTTGGCCATGATAATCTGGGAATGCCATATGTATTCATTCAGTATACCTCTTGGTTAACCTACTTCCATAATACAAATAATTTATCATATTGTTCATAGCCTCCATTTTATTATTTCTGTAAGTGCCAAGCACAGTGCCAGGTATTCTACAAATAACATTTCTAATTCTCATATAATCCAGCAAGGTAGCTTTGGTTTTATCCGTTCTGTAGGTAAGAAGCCCATTCATTTTTTTTCCCCAATTATCTGCCACATTTCTTCTAAGGCAGTGTTCTAAGCCCTGGATATATTATTATTACTACGTCAATGAATGGAGTGGACAGAGCCCCTGCCCTCCTGGAGCTGATGCTCTAGCGGAAAGAGATTGATGGAGAATAATCGCCTAATGTCAGGCAGTGACCAGTGCAGTGAAGGGAAATGAAGAGTAAGCGGGGGGTTGGGAGGGGAGAGTGACTGGGTCTGGGAAGATAATATGCTCGGTGTGTTCAGGGAACAGCAAGAGCCACGACAGCAAGGGGAGGTCAGAGGGGCCAGAGCACACAGGACCTTGTCACCATTGTTGGGACTTTGGCTCCTACTCTGGATGACATGGGAACATATCAAGGGCTTTGAGGAGCAGAGTGACATGATCTAACTTAAATTGAATAGGACTTCCCTGACGCTGACAAGGAGAATAGATTTTAGGGGACAGGAGTGGAAGCAGGGAGGCCAGTAGGAGCCTATTTTAGTAATCCAGGCTAGAGATGATGGTGGCTGGGACCAGAGTGAGAAGTGGTCTGCTCTTGGGTAAGTTTTGAATGTAGTGCTGAATTCACTGACTAATTGGATATGGAGTGTGAGACAGAGAGGCAGCAAAGATGACTGTAAAGTTAGGGGCTGAGCAAATAGAAGAATGAGTGGAATTGTGTTCATTAATATCGAGAGTACTATAGGAGGAGCAGGTATGGGATGATGGTGGGAAATCTGAAGTTTAGTTTGCAAATGTTAAGTTTGACATGCCTACATATCCTAGTGCAGGCGAGTGGGTATTGCACTACATGAGTCTGTAGTATGGTGGAAAGGGCTGGTCTGGAGAGGTGCATTTGAGAATCACCCGCTTACGACCTCAGGGAGATTCTGGGATCGGGTAGCCAATAAGAGGAGGGACCCCAATACCCAGACTTGCTCGTATGTCCGAGTACCCTCAGAGACATGTTCTTTGGCCTAATCTGCTAGATATTCTAAATCAGCAAGACGGAGATGGGGTCCTTAAATCAATGGTTTTAGAAAGTTTTCTGAGTAATTCTTACATGCATGAGGTTGTTTTATTTTTTCTTTGAGCCTTGTGAAGACTTTCCACCTGCAACTTTTAGTCACATGGAAAATTTGATGGAGTAGGGAAGAGAATGGGCTTTAGAGTGACTCAGACCAGAGTCTGAATCTGTGTTTGCCTGTTAGTAACTTATGAAAACTTGGACAGGTCTCTCAGCCTCTCTGAGCCTCCATATCCTCCCTTTATGGATACAGCCCATCCTCTTTCTACAAATATGAACAATACGACAGAGTTGTTGTAAAGATTAAGTTAAATTGTTTATGTAAAGTTCCTGGTTTATGGTAGACACTAGTTAAAGGTTAATCTCACCTGCTAAATATAAAACCACCTGAAGACAAAACTGTTCTAGAATTTTGTTTCATCTCTATTTCAGGGGGTTTTCTTTTCCTTTCTGTTATCTAATGGCCTAGCTTTCAGGAGTCCAGATGTTGTCAGATAAGCCACCTCCCTTTATCTAGCCCCCCCTTTTGTGCTGAAGACCCATCTGCTTAGTTATCTGCTGTACAACTGCACGGATATGCTGTTAGACTGTGTTTGCTGAAATTGAAGTCCTCACTCCTTTCCAAAACCTTCTCTTCGTCCTGTGTTCTTCCTCTCAGACTGACATCATCACCTCCCAGGTAGTCTAGACACTTTAACACAGTCGTCCTCAACCTTGGCTGCACCTTAGAATCACCTAAGGGACTTTAAAAACCATCAGTGTCCAGGCCACATGCCAAACCAATTATATCACAATCCCTGGGAGTGGGACACAGGTATTAACACTTTTTTCTGAATGTTTTTATTGATCTGTAACATACAAAGGCTGGGTCTTACTTCTTCCAGAGCCTCCCTAGCATTCCCTTTCACATAAGTGCTTAATACATATTTGTTTTGTTCATTTTACCACATAGGAAATCTTTTAAAAACAGATTAAATAGAATTTTGGTAAATAACAATTGAATCAGGCACTGGAACTTTAAAATTTTTTGGTACAGGGAATACATAATTGTTTGCAATGTAACCTACTTATTGATTTTCATTAATTTGATCTTTTTGTAACTCTTTAGCTAGGGCTCATAGTTTAGCTTAGGGAACCCTCTTTTGTTGAGGAAAATGAGAAGCGATTTCCTGATGCTGGGAGAGGCGATCAGTTTCTGTCATTCTCACATAATGCAGGTTTTCGCACTTATGCAGTGCCTCCAAGGTGCCAGGTTACTGAGGGAGATTGGAGTGAATGGGGGGCAGATCACAGCCCCTTGGACCACCTGAGAAGTGGGACTGTACCCTTCTGCTCTTTACGAAATGGAGTCAGGAGTGAAAAGGCCCAGCAGCCTCGGACTCCTGAACATTTAATTAGTGTAGGGGCAAAGCAGGCGGCCACCAGCAGCATGACCTGCTCTCTCCCATCAGACCCCACAGTGAGTGGTGTGAGCAGATTTTATCAGCAGCCTCTAGCGCCTTTGCAGATCACAGAGGGAGGTCTTCGTGCTTTCAAACAGAGAAGTTTTATGTAAGGATTAGAAAAAATGATGTATATGTAAGCATTTTGTAAAAAATTAAAACTTCTAATGGAATAATCCAGCCACCGTGGGCAGGAGTCAGGCAGGCGGGAGTCCACCAGCACCTCTGCGTCTGCCCCTCACCCCTCTAACAGCGCAGCTTTCAGAATGTGGAGGCTGCTGCGTCCCCTTTCCCGCCCAGATCTTGCCCAGCCTCCCTTGGGACCACTTCTACCTTGGTCCATGGGAACAGACAGGGAAGGGACTCTAGGAAATGAAGTTCCCTGCACAACCAAGTTGTCAGTAGAGCATTCCAGAACACACACTCAGAAAACAGAGCCTGGAAGAGGGAAGGAAGGAGGCTCCAGCCTGTGTCCAGTGCCTGGCATGTCATCTGTGCTGGTTACTCTTGTTGCAGGTTATCACTGAGGCTGACTGACAGTCTTATAAATGATTTAGTTCTCAGGGGTGCACAGCTGGCTGGCAAGACTTACAGCCTGGATTTTTACCTATGTCCATGTGAGCTCAAAGCTCATGTTTACTTTAATGCACTCTGTTGCTTTCTGTGAAAGGCAAGACCTGATGGTTTATTTTTCTGTTTGTTTGGATTTAGAAATAAAAAATGTAAAAAACTAAGACTGACCGGAAGTACTGAGTTTGCAGCATTTCCAGCTAGTTGCCACACTAGATGAGCAGCCTTGGGAGAGACTAAGCAGTGACTCACATGGACACTGCTTTTATGTCAGAGGAAAGTAACTAGGGCATGGCTAGCAGCGCTTCTGGTTTGTTCATTTGTTTTGTTTTGTTTTGCCTATTTTTTTTTTTTTTTTGCCTGTTTGAGTTTTAATTGCATTTTCATGAAATCTGCAGATTAATTTGGGAATAACTGATATCTTTATTGAACCTCTCCCTTATCGTGAATATGATGTATCTTTCTATTTATTTTCTCTACTTTAATGATTTTCAATTGATTTTATAATTTTTTTTCATCTTAAATTTCCTGTTAGGTATTTTAAAATTTTTGTTTCTCTTTTAAATGATATCTTTTCTTAGTGGTAAAATATATATACCATAAAATTTACCATTTTAGGCTTTTTTTAAATTTCAGAATATTATGGGGGTATAAACATTTTGGTTACATGAATTACTTTTGTACAGTTTGAGTCAAAGTTCTAAGGGTGTCCATCACCCAGATAGTGTGCATTGTACCCATTAGGTGTGAATTTAGAGCTTCTGTTTTATCCTCAGCAAAGCTTGGACTTCCCTTTGGCTGTTCCCAGAATTGGAAACTTTGCCAGGGATGCTACAGATTATGCTTTAGATTTGGGAGTTCATTAAGATTCAGCCTTGGCTGCATTTTTCTCCCTTAAAAGAGAGCATAAGGCCAGGCATGGTGGCTCACACCTGTAATCCTGGCACTTTGGGAGGCAAAGGCAGGAGGATTGCTTGAGATCTCAGGAGTTCGAGACCAGCCTGAGCAAGAGTGAGACCCTGTCTCTACTAAAAATAGAAAAAAGTAGCTAGGCATGGTGGTGCACACTTGTAGTCTCAGCTACTTGGGAGGCTAGGGTAGGAGGATTGCTTGAGACCAGCACTTTGAGGTTGCAGTGAGCTATGATGATGCCACTGCACTCTAGCCAGAGCAACAGAGCAAGACTCTGTCTCAAAAAAAAGAAACTTCTTTTTGTTAGAGGACAAAACAGTGGGAGCCCTTTGGAGAATAGATCAGCTTTTTATGGTCATCCTAGTTTCACTTCTTGCTGTTTCCGTTCACCTAATAAATTTCCTTCCAGAAATCACCTAGATATAGATTGATCAAACCCTTTTCTTTTGTGGCGTTTTCTGATAGCATTTCACCTGTTAATCCTCATTAACTTTTCCTGGCCTATTCTCTTCATACCAGTGAACACATTTCTTAGTAAAACTTTCAGGTTGAAAGATCCTAAAGGTTAGGGCAATGGGCAGATTATCAAGACACTAGGAGTATTTTTTTTGTTTATTTCATCTTCTTATGGGGGATACAGAATTTCAGGTTACATACGTTGCCCATGTACCGCCTGTTCCCCCAAGTCAAAGCTCCAGGCGTATCCGTTCCCCAGATAGTGCGCATTGCACCCATCATGTAGGTATATATCCCATCCCCTCCTCACATTCCCCCCCTCCCCGAGTCAGCACCTTCAAGCATGATCATTCCCCAGATTGTGCGCAACGCACTCATCATGTAGGTATACACCCATCCCCTCCCCAACCCCCCACCTCAGTGTGATATCCGATTGGTATCGTTCCCAGATGTGAATTTAGGTGATGATCAGGGAAACCAATTTTCTGGTGAGTACATGTGATGCTTGTTTTTCCATTCTTGGGATACTTCGCTTAATACAATGGGTTCCAACTCTCTCCAGGAGAACCATAGAGATGTCGTATCTCCGTTATTTCTTATAGCTGAGTAATATTCCATGGTATACATATACCACAGTTTACTAATCCATTCATGTATTGATGGACACTAGGAGTATTTTTTATCGCATCTGCCATAAGGTTAGGTCTTATTTTAAACATCTTTTCTCCTGAGGAAAGAAGAAGTGGGAAATATTTTAAATTTAGTTTTTTTTTAATAATGGACATAATATATGAACACATTATAAAAAAACAAATAGTTTTGTAAAGTGTTTTACAATAAATAGCAGACCCCCCAGGTTGCTTCCCCTGCCTCATTTCTACCTCCGAGACCCTTGGGCTGTTTCCTTGGTTTTTGCTTCCAGTCTTGAAACAATATCCTTTTATTGCTCCTGCTTGGTTTTCCTGTTTTAGGTGTTCTCTGTTTGATCCCCGATTTGGAAGATGGAAATTGTTTGCTCTTTTCCTATCTTCCCATTCTTCGACATACTTCCCTTCTCTCATTTTCCCAGTATGTTTGCAACATAGTTTTTGTTAAGTCAGTATTCAGTGTTTATATTTTATGTTCTGGTAAACTTTGTGCAAAGATGACACAGGTAAGATAGTGTGATTATGTTTCCTTTCTTGTATAACCTTTTTGTTTTTCCTGGAGTTAATCTTTGTCTTGTTTTTTATTTTTTAAAGTTTTGTGTAACTTCCACTAATTCTTTCCCAAACCCTCCGCCACACATAAGAATTTCTTCTCATTGCATTGAAACATGTCAGGTGTTTACCCCCTTTGGGACATCCGATAACGCATTCTGGATTGGTTGCTGTCTTAGTTTGGATTCCCCTAGAAACCAACAGTGAAGCAAGGATTTGAGCATAGTGGATGATTTGGGAGGTGAGGAAGCCAATAAAAGGTGCATTGTGTAAAGCAAGGTCCAGTGGTGGGCACCTGTGGCTTGATCCCTCTGGGGAGCAGAGATTGCTCTTTATTGCTTTATCTGCAGTCAACCAAGTGGGGGCAGCTTGAGCTGGGATAGTGATGGTGGGAGAGTAAAGACGGGGTCATATTCAGAGAGATGACGATTTGTAAGAAAGAGCAAAACTATGGAGAAAAAAAGAGTTTGAAGGAGAGGAGTTAGGTCTTTTTAGAGGAGAAGGAATTTAGGGCTCTAAGGGCACATACAACTTGGTAAGGCAATCCAGGCTGAGACCCCATATTGTTATAGGAATTTGAGTGTCTTAAATTTGTATTTTCCAGGTTCACCTTTAGTTTCTTAAAGTACTGCTTTAAACAGTCATTTTAAACGAATTGTGTTCACATTTATAGATGGTTAATTCAGAGGCCTGATGATATTTTTCAAGAACACAGAAGTTTTAGTAACCCAAGAGTCTTAATAAAAACTTAATGAATTTGTGAATGAATTTAAAAAACAGTCTCTTCAAATATGAGAATTAATAGGTTTTTCTGAATCGTTGGAAGAAATAGATAAGCTAATATAATATAGCTTTCTTCTTCCATCTCATGAAAAGATGTTCTTCAGTAATTAGTAAGAGAGTAAAGCTCTTCATAATTGAACATTCAAAATGATGAATTTGAAAATCAGCCACAGTATATTAGACTGTTTAAAATTACACACTCAGTAGACAACTCTTAACAGAGATAAAAGCACACACCAATACCAGCTTTTATAAAAGGAACATATCTTTAAAAGTAAAATGGTCAGAATAAGATTTGAAGGGATTACCTACCAGGTATGGTTTCATTATTTCTTTGATCTCCATTTATCTCCTTTCGTTATATTTATTCCGTACTTTTTGTCTGGTGTTTGCTCGTTTGATTTGTGCTGGTGTTACTTCTCTGTGTTCCCCTAGTACCTCGTGCATATTAGCCATTATAATATTTACCATGTTTGTGGCCGTTGTCTGTTTATCTGACTCCTCACTATACTGTGAGGACCTGGAAAGCAGGGATTGTGCCTTTCCTGGATCTCAGATACGACTTACTGCAGAAAACAATATTGTCACCTAAATGATTATGTGGCATTTTCAATTTTTGAAATTTAACATATATGATATACTTTTCTGTGAAAATAAATGTATACTGCTATTATGTATCCATAATAATTAAAAATTAAAACAAAAACAGACATTTGGTCCAGTCACTACCAGCTTTTGCATCTGCTGTTAGCCTAAGTTCTACTATATGGTTCTAAGTGTAAAGATACTTCCCTTCAGGAATGTTTTCTTTTGTAATACCCTACCCTCACAGACAGCCCAGTGCCATATTTCTGTGACTTGCTGCAATCCCCCATCATGCCACTTAGTATATATGCTTTGCTCTAATTGCTTTTAAAATAGACTCTGCTGTCAGTTTGTTATAAACTTTGTGAAAACAGGAACTATAATTGTCTTGCTCATTATAATATCCCTAGGACAGGGTTGGCGGTGGTGGGTCGGGGTCCTCTCCTGATAACTCTCTTCATCTCTAGTCTATCCCTTTGAGGCTTAAAGTTTAAAAAAAGCTAATTTGAAATAGATGTTCAGATGAAATGTCAGTCATTAAGTGCTAGACATACTTTAAGCTGTGATTCTATCAGGGGTGCACATGCAGATGGGATCTTGGGCATAGTCCCAGGTTAATGTGAAACCCCAACTCTAATTTTGAACCAGAGGAACCCAGGTATAGTAGCATCCATTAATTCATAGGCTTTATCAATTTGTTAATAAAATTGTTTCTTCCACTAAAACTTTAATTCCTTTCTAGGCATCTTCTTTTATAAAAACAAAAGCAAAAAAGAAATTGAGATGCTATCTTTGAGGCACAAACTAATTTGCCGATGCAGTTAGGTGCTAGAGAAATGATTAAGTCTTTTTAATGAACACATTATTTTTGTTCTTCATGGGTCTTTACCGTCAGAATCTCAGTTGAGACATGATTTTGAAAATAGTTCTGTTTCATACATAGTATAAGTGAAACATGGCATAAGGCCCACACTGTAAGAATTTACCATTGATTCCTTAGCTTAATCCACAGACTCCTAGAACTGAAATAAACAACTAGAATAAAACTTAGAGATCACCGTGGAATCCAGGAGTTTCTAAACTGCTTTCCGTGGAACCATCCAGCTCCACAGAGAGACTGCCAGGGCCACCAGAATGAAGGGGGACACAGAAGAGCACACCGGGATGGGCTCTGTGCGCCCCCTATACATGCTTCCCCCAGGACAGCTGTGCCTTTTCTGTATAATTCCTCATAACAGTTTGAGGGACAGGGAGAGTTTATATGTGTATTTAAGGTGAGGACACTGAAGCCTGGGAAGAGAAGGCCCAGTTTCCAGCGGTCGGGCTGGTTTGCAGGCTGGCTTGCAGCTGGGTCTTGCATCCAGTCCTGTCTCCACCGTGTCACATTGCTTGCTCTGAAAGCCTCTTCTCTCTTTGCCTTCAGCCTCCAGAGCTAAGCTCAGCATGATCAACACCATGTCAAAAATCCGCGGCCAGGAGAAGGGCCCAGGCTACCCGCAGGCGGAGGCGCTGCTGGCAGAGGCCATGCTCAAGTTTGGAAGAGAGCTGGGAGACGACTGCAACTTCGGTAAGAGTGCTTCCGCACCCCGTAGTTCCTGCATCTGCCCGGGGATTTCAGTCCAGTGAGAAGCTCTGCAGGAAGTCAGGCAAACCATTTGGTATTTTGATTCTCAGTTTTAAATCTTGTCTATATTGGCCACAAATTCATTTTCAGAATTGTTTAATCATTTTTAAGGTAGTTTGTCTTAGGAGTTTCATCCCTCCCGTGAGACCCCAGTCTTTACAACAGTTTTGGTTGACCTATCTAGATGCCTCTGCACTTTCTGTTGGGTGTGTCTGGCAGTAGCTGAGTATTGACACGGAGTGAACAGTCACAGTGGGCATGATTCAACTCCCTGCCACATGAGCTTTCTCTTAGATCTTTTGCTTATTTGTATGTGGTACCGAATTCTCCTGCCCCAGATGAGGTACGGTATATTCCTTCATCCCCTCTCCTGTGACATTCGGATACCACACTAAACACCTTCTGTTTTCACCCCTTTGTCATGTGGGGTCTCAGCAAATGACTGTCCTTCCTTGTTGAACCATGTTCTCTATCCCTGGTATTTGCTTCTGCTAAATGCAATGCTCTTAAGCTGGTGCCATATTAGGGAATGATAGTACTTAGAAAGAAGGGGAGGGACACTCACCTTCCCAAGGGACCCTCCCAAATGGCTTTTTAAAGGGAAAGCATAATCTCATATTCTTGATAAAAGAATGCCCTTGGGGGGCACTGAGTCAGTTGCCCAGAATTAACTGTTGTTAAGTGGAAAAGTCACTATTCCCTGGACAGCATCATGTATTCTCTCTTATCGGTGTTGCCTTCAGAAGACAGAGTAATCCTTGGGTTTTCATCTGTGAAGGGCCCTATTACTGCAAATGATGAAGTCATCTTTATTCTTTAGTATAAAAGAGCTTCATTCTCCCCTTCCAGGGCCAGCTCTTGGTGAGGTGGGGGAGGCCATGCGAGAACTCTCAGAGGTGAAAGACTCTTTGGACATGGAAGTGAAGCAAAACTTCATTGACCCTCTTCAGAATCTTCATGACAAAGATCTCAGGGAAATTCAAGTATGTGCAACTCATTCTCTGGAAAGTGGGCAGTTGAAATCATACAAGTACAGATGCCCATTTCCTTTAGAAATTCCTTTGTAGCTTACTGTGCATGTTGTCAGTGCTGGGCACATGAATTGCAAAACCACCCAGCAAGACAAATTGAGAGAAACAAGAAATGTGATGCCTTTCTGCCTGCTGTTAGGACTGTGCCACTCATGAGTATTATATTTGATTTCTCTGCATTCAATTTCCACATTGAATAGTTTTCTCAAACTTTTTCTCTCCCAGAAAAAGAAGGATAACGTTCTTTCTCTGAGAACACACAATTTTATTAATTATTCCATGGTTTGCTGGGCTGATTTCAGCACCTAAAATGCTAGTTGTATTAGTTCTTAGCTTAAATAAATATTCTATCACTCTGTAAACATATGTTTTTGTATTTTCATAATGACCATTAGGATTGAGGAAGAATACCCAGCTGTCCTCTTTCTAAAACATGTAGGACAGTTGAGTTATTTCTAATAAAAAAAAAAGTTCAACAGGCTTTGTCTCTGTGCGTAATGTTTGCTCATTCGTTCATTCAGCAAACATTTGTTGAACCTGTTTGAAATTTAATTTTGTTGACTGAAAAGTGGACTGCTATGGCTTGAACTGAGGCCTCCTAGTTCTGCTTACCCCAGCTTAAGTCCCCTTCAGCCTGACCGCTAAAGATGACACAGACAGTAAGTGGCACACTCACCTTAAATCCAAAATATAACTCTGACTCCAGTGCTCTGCCCTACAGCTGACTGTAAGTTCAAACATCTTAAAAGAATAATCCTTCCAAAGGAGCAAACATTTGGTTTGGATCCGGGCATGGGTTGGGGGCAGAGATGCCCAGTGCTTGGTGAAGCTGTGCGTGTGGGAAGATCTAGGATATTATTCTCCCTCCTTTCCTTCTCATTTCTTTACCACTGCCAACTCTGTTTTAATCCCTTTCCTTTCCCTGCCATACACACCAGGACCAAGGGAGAATTCAGCATTTTATCCTACCCATTAGTAGTGGAAGACTGTGGCTATCAGGAAAAAAAATACTTTGTAGCTTTGGAAAGCTACTTTCCTACCTGGTCACTGGCGATGTTGGCCAGAGGCCGGGCAGCCACCTGCTGGGGGTGGTGCACGGAGGGACTGAAGCTCCGTGTGGAGCATTAGGTGGAATCCCTTCTGCGCTTGCTTCCCGGGGGGTCTCTGTGCTTGGGTTTCATCATTAAGTAAGAGGTTTAACCTAAATCAGTGACTCCCCAAAAGCTGCGTCAGTCAACCAGGACGAGTGCTAAGGTATAGATTCCTAGGCCCCAGCCCTGCACATTCTGATTCCAGTAATCAGAAATGCATATTTTTAATAAGCAGCTTAGGTGATTCTAACAGCCCGGGTGATTCAAAAAGCAAGAATGCCATTCTGTCTCGCTTGATCGCAAGGAAAGTGCTTTTCATCTACCTTCTCATGATTTCTCTTGCATGTGAGGACTGGTGGGCCCCGTGAGTGTGTCCTTTCAGCGTGTGTAGGGTGTGTACGTGCCTCCCTGCTGTCTTCATGGGATGGACAGGCGTAGTCCAGCTTGGCTTTGGCCTGGCAAGGCCAAAATAAAGGGCACTGGTGTTTCCCACAGTTTCTTTCTTGTTCTTATTTTTAAAGATACTTCCCCACAGTTAGCCATTAGAAGTGCTTGCTCTGCTTATGCATGTTCCTTATTTCTCTGGTGACATATTTCAAAACTTAGCCTATCTCTGTTTTGGAAGCTAGTAGATGTGATAGAGAAGTAAGCTGCAAACAGGCCTTTTCCATAAGTCCTTTCAAAGCATATTCCTGCCCTTGACTTTTTCAGCATCATCTAAAGAAGTTGGAAGGTCGACGCCTGGATTTTGATTATAAGAAGAAACGACAAGGCAAGATTCCAGATGAAGAGCTTCGTCAAGCTCTGGAGAAATTTGATGAATCTAAAGAAATTGCTGAGTCAAGCATGTTCAATCTCTTAGAGATGGATGTAAGTGATTCCCTTGTGCTTTTTAATTTAATCATTGAGGCACAAAATTAATGTAATAAAGGGTATGTCATTAAAAGTGTTAGTATCTGATTAAACTGTATGGTAAGAACTTCAGTAGATAGTTGTTTCTTTTAAGTAATTTTAAGTGATAAAATAGGTTGAGAAATGGTAACATTTTTCCTGCATTCTCATCGTTTGTTTTAACCGGGTTTTTGTCTACTAATGAATCTTAAAGTACACATGCTTCTCAACTGACTATGGGGTGGGTTATGGCCCGATAATCCATTGTAAGTTCAAAATATTGTTAAGTCAAAAATATATTTAATACACCTAACCTACCAAGCATCATGGCTTAGCCTTGCCTACCTTAAACATGCTCAGAACACTTACATTAGCCTACAGTTGGCCAAAATCATCTACCACAAAGCTGATTTTATAATAAAGTGTTGAGTATCTCATTTATTGAATACTTCACTGACAGGAAAAAGCAGAATGGTTATATGAGTACTCAAAGTACAGTTTCTACTGAATGCATATCACTTTTGCGCCGTCATAAAGTCGAAAAATCCTAAATTGAACCAGCTTAAGTTGGGGACGGTCTGTCTTACCAATAGGAGGAAGATAAAGAATGTTTCTGATGATCTGTGTATAAATGCAATAGCTTTAAAAAATAGTCTGTTGAAATATAGGGCAGATTGACTTCAGATTATAAATGAATATCAACTAAAATACACTCAAAACTGAGTGCCCAGCGTAGATTAAGGTGTTCTGTATTTTGAAGTCAAGTTGACATTTTCATTGAAAAAGTAATTTTTATTGAGATTGATGATTGTAGCATAGGTACTACATTTTGAGAATAGATGTTAAAAATTACGTTCATGTTTCCAGAGCACTAAATTATTATTTATGGCTTTAGAGATCACATTTTGCTGTGTCCTTTTACCTTCAAAGCCATGAGGACAGTCCCTCCTTCTGGCCACTTAAGTAGTGAGACCTGTCAAACCATCTTCCCTGTCCTTATGCATCTCCACCTTATACCCCATCAGTGGATGATCAACTTCTGCCAACATGTTTATAGAGTCTTTATGTGCTTATTGCTTGTATTGGAGTTCTCCAGAGAAACAAAGCCAGTAGGGTATAGATGTAGACATATGAGAGGCAATTTATTAGGGGGATTGGCTCATGTGATTATGGAGGATGGGAAGTCCCACAATATGTCATCTCCAGTCTCCAAGCTGGAGAACCAGGGGAGTCAGGAGCATGGCTGAGGCCCAGTCTGAAGGCCTGAGAACCAGGGGAGCTGCAGGTGTAGCTCTCAGTCTGAGGGTGGAAGCCTGAGAACCCGGTGTGGGCAAGGGAACCACTTACGCAAGTCCTGAAGTCTGAGTGCTGGAGAACCTGGAGCTCTGATATCCAAGGGCAGGAGAAGATGGGTGTCCCAGCCCCAGGAGAGAGACAGAGAAAATGGTGGGGAGAGAGGGAGAATTTGCCTTTCCTCTGCCTTTTTGTTCTATCCCTGCCCTCAGCCTGTTGGATGGTGTCTGTCCACACTGGCTAAGGGCATATCTGCCTTACTCAGCCCACTGATTCAAATGCCAGTCCCTTCCAGAAACACCCTCACTGACCTACCCAGAAATAATGCTCTACCAGCTGCCTGGGTATCCCTTAATCTAGTCCAGTTGACGGCTAAAATTAACCAATACATTGCTTAATTGCCTTACTCCTGACTGTGGCAAGGGAGGCATGTTGAACATATCCAGACTTTCCCACCACCCAGAAATAGCGTAGGTTTGTGTTTGCGTAAGACATTTGTATCCACGTAACTGCTCGAGAGGAAGGCTATGGACATGAGGGGTGATCTGAATCACTGTGCTGCTTCCCTGCACCCAGGGCACACTCCACCCCTAGACTCAGAGGACCATAGGCTCTGTTGACTTGGAAGCTGCTACTCAGCTAGGTCACAATAGGAGACACAAAATGAAGAGCAGTCAAGGATGCCTAGAATAATAGAGCTGGAATGAACTCCAGACGTCTCCTGATTCAACCCCTGTTTGTTATAGATGAGGCTCAGAGAGGACAAAAGAATTTCCATCATAGCATGCTGCCTCTCCTGGTGCCTTACGTGAGAAGTCAATATTGACATTTTTATTTTCTTAGCAAGGAAAGTAAAAGGAACAATGAGTCCTTTGGTCAGTATTCCTTTTTTCTACAGGAAATCAATAAAAGAAGCCAAATCGTAAATGCCAGTTTGTAGCTAAACGTGAGTTGTTTAATTAGAGAGCTGTGTGATCTCCACGAGGAGCCTTACTGATGCCCCTCTCCTCACGACACTGACAGGCACACTTCCACACCTAAGGATGCTTTCTTATCCTTAACCGATGTGAAACCTGAAGGACTGTCTGTCTTGGCCTGGCTTACCCCATGCACAGCTTCCCCAAGCCCCGGGCTGTGTGTGGAGGGCAGCTCTGCTGTATGTACAGGGCGGTGGTAGCTGCTTAAGGCCAGTAGCTTGGTAACTAAGGCACAATTTCCCCATCCATCTGCAGATTGAACAAGTGAGCCAGCTCTCTGCGCTGGTGCAAGCCCAGCTGGAGTACCACAAGCAGGCAGTCCAGATCCTGCAGCAAGTCACTGTCAGATTGGAAGAAAGGTATTTTACAGTTCCCTGCATTTCATGCATGCATTTTCTTGCTATAAAATGATACATAAAGAAGTGGAAATAATAGACTACATTTGGAGACAAACATCTGCCAGAATTCCTGCTTATCCTACACAGGCACCTTGTGGATTATATGTTTTGATTTTATTTTGTCTTGTGCTTTTTTTTTACATTGTTCTGTTGAATCTCATCTAATGTTTACAAGAGGTTGATACTCGGATTATATTTTGGCTGCTGCAGATGGGACACCAGGATACTTCTGACGATAGTGGATGCGATTTGCTGACCACATATGGTGTGTGGGTGCTAAATGCATGTCATCCTCAATCTTTTAACATCCCTGTAAGCCACGTATTCTTAGCCCTAGCTCACAGATGAGCAGACTGAGGCTCAGGGAGTTGAAGTGACTGGCTCAGGGAGGTGAAGTGACTAGCCCAGGGTCACTCATTGCTGTGACTGGGATGCACAACCAAGCATCACCTATTTGAAAGCCTGTTTCTATTCACACATTGTGTTTCTCTGAATGGTGGTAAAGTCCTCCACCCTGAGAGAGAGCTGCTTTCATGTGCCTGTTCAGCCTCGAGATGCACCTCCCAGTGGGGCTGCAGGGGTTTCCTGGGTGAATGGTGCCCCTGGAGTTGTGGGCACAGCCTGCACAGCTCTGCGGTGGCCCTGCATTATAATACGTGTTATTTTATTTGGCCAGATTAAGCAGGGTGATTTTTGATAAACATATATACCTCAGAGGATCTACCCACCTTAGCAGCCTTTACTCTTAGATCATGGCCAGGTCAGACGCTCACAGGGGATCGGATGGCTGCATTCGTAATGCAGACTCCAGTCCTACGATGCCACACTACTGGAAATGCCACCCATTTCCATTGTTTCCGTCTGGCTGGTCTCCTCTTCTCAGTGTCGTCTTTGATTAGTGCTTGGATTGAGATCTTCCTTCGGCACACCCTTGTGGAAATGTGCGTAACACTGAAGCCTCCAGAAAGATTTTAAAACCATATACTTCAAAATACTCAAGAAATAGTATGTCTTTATGCATCTGTTGAGCATAAAGGAGCCACTTTCCTTTTTCCTCTGAAATATGTTCAAAGTCAGTATCAGAAATCAGATAATGAGGCATCTTTTGACAAGTATGCTTTCATTTGTGTATTAGAGCCAGATATTCAACTTCACCTTATAGTTACCAGTAGGCAAAGAAACATGTTTTTGCAGCAGGTGGTTCAGGTCACAAATGTAAAGGTGTTTCGTTGTCAAACGTGTCAATTCACTAAAAGAAAACAGGCAATAAATTTTCTTTTTTAAAGTCAGTATCATTCAAATCACCATATCCTAAACCCTGCCCGCTCTTGTAAATCTATTGTACGTTTTGCTTATTGAATACCTGAAACTGTGGGACATAGTTGGGGGTGTGTAGAATGCATTTATTGACCATACCTTTCCGCCTTTCCTCCTGTCTTCCCTCGTTCCTTGCCCCTTGCTCCCCCCTTCCAATCTCAAACTGCTCACTTTTCTCAGAGCACATATTACCTCCTTCCCTCCTTCCAGATCTCCTCACGTTCACATGAAATTGCCTTCTTGCACATGTTCATCTGGAAACAACTCCTACATATCTTTTACCTCTTTCTTTAAACCTTCCTCAGTTTCCCCAAGGAGAGGTAGACTCCTCCCCCTCAGTCCCAGCCCGTATTCCGGTGGCACTTTGTAGGTTTCTCTATAAGAGCACTTCCTAGAATTTATGGTAATCTGTTGTTTGTGTTCTGTCTCCCCTACAGAACATAAGCTGCTTGAGGGCAAGGACTGTGTCTTAATTCATCTTTGTGTTCCTGGAACTTAGCACTATGCATATTTGCATAAAGAGCTCTGAAAAAATGAGGGAGGGAGAGAAGGGGTTGAGAGAAAGAATGAAGATAGTGAGGACATGGCTGTAGATGGACGTCTCCAATAGCAAGGACATACACATATAAGAAAACTAAGGGTCCTATTCTGATTTTCCACTCTTCATCATGGTAGATAGGTGGGCGATCCAGGCATTTCCTGAATCCTACTGCTTCTCTTTCCCCTTCTTAATTGGATACATAGTTTTTCCCCCCTTTTCTTTTCAATACAGAATAAGACAAGCTTCATCTCAGCCCAGGAGGGAGTATCAGCCTAAACCACGAATGAGCCTGGAGTTCCCAACTGGAGACAGTACTCAGCCCAACGGGGGTCTCTCCCACACGGGCACTCCCAAACCTTCAGGTAAGGAACTCAGACCTGCAGATCCCATTACAAGGGCCTTGGACACGTCTGTGGACGCTTCTCCATCAATTCTAGGAGCAATCTAGTCTGGCTGCACAGGAAACATACAGTGATACATGTCTTCCAGGATAGTTTGTCAGGTTGAAACTCTGTTAAAGGAACCCTTTTCACTTTTCTCATCCACCTTATCTTTCCCTCCTTTTCCATAAGACTTTCTTTGTGTGTCCCTTTTTCTCACACTCAGTCATCAGCACACACTAACTTCCTAACACCCAGATTTGGTTTTGATTCTCCTTTGTGGTCATAGATCCCTTTTACTTGTCAGTTTGGTGCTGGAAGTGGCATCCTTTTTCCTGGTTTTTCCCTTCCATGGATCCAGCGTGCACGAGAATGAATGGCGCTGGGCGATGTGTGCCCGTGTGCAATTCACATACAACCCACAGACAGCAGGCAGCTTCAGGAACATGTGGAGTTGGATTTCTTCAGTCACAGAAGTATATCGTTGCAGAAGAATATATTTTGAATTACAACACCTGCTAGGTTTCCTTTCCCAACCACCCCCCAAGTCCCTGACCAGTTCATCATGCTGTGGTACTGAGGTTGGTATAATAAAAGCTAAATTTTATTTTCTCTCAGGAATATTGCTGCATACCTAATAATGCATTCTTTCTGGTGTCATGATTATTCTCCACCCCCTACATGCAGATTAGACAACAGCCTATGTTTGAGACATTTCCAACTTTAACATTTATTTGGTCAAAAAGGTGGGAACTGTCTTATCCTGGATATGGATTTTAAAGATATGCAGTCTTCTTTACCTTTTATATCTTCAGTGCTTGATGCTCTACAGTAGAAAATTTTTTACCAGATGCTCTCAGGAAAATAGGAAGAAAAAAAGTGAGGTCTGAGCCAGCAGGTGGAGCTCTCTGTCTTTTGTGCTCAGAGCCTCTGTGTGTGGCATAAAAAACAGTGGCTCTCTGAAGTTAGCTGGCGACCAGGACTAGTCATCTAAATTATGTATAACTGTGCTTCTCCTTGCCCAGAAACCATCCATATATTTCACTTTTCATCTGGAGACTCATTAATTTGCTGCTGTCTCTAAATCAAAAAATAAATCATATTGTTTTCCCTCCAAGCCACCTAAAAATGGCATAGGAGCTGTGTACACTTGTCTGAGTCTATATAAATGTGTATGCATGTTATATTAATATATTTGGTCATTTAAAGTATAACCCTTTTAAGATATGATTCCATCCTTTGTTATTTTACTCAAGGTAGAGTACATTATTTTTTATATGACATAGCTCCAATGCACTACTGATATATGTAACAACTTACCAAGTATAAATTATATAATTTTTTACATAATCTCATTTAATAACCACAAAATAGGAATGCAAAGTAAGTTATTCTGTGGTTACTTCCAATGTCAAATAAAGAAACTGAGGAGTAAGTGCCTTGTGCAAGGTTATGTAGAGTTTAGAACTTGAACCCAGTGTTTTACAGTATTTTGTTTTCACCACATTACAGAAGTTTTCCAGAGGCTAGATTTATTGTTTCAAAGAGTGAAAACTGCTTTTCTGATAGTGAGCTGCTATTCTGAGGTTGCAAAGCATTGTCCCTGTAATTAACTGTGTTATTTCAAATATACAGAGATGTTAAAGTGCTAACATGAAAGAACTCTGGCCATGCTGTGTTAATAACCTAAATCATCATAAACATCTAAGCATTGGGTCTCCCATATCTGGGCATTCTCAGGAAGGCAAACCTTAATGAACTCTGTTGTATGTATCACAAGAATAGATGTGACCATTTTTCACACTGGACACAGAAACAGGAATATCCAACAACTTCCAAAAACCTGAGACAGCTCCCGAAGACTGGTATTGGGCAAGGTGCCCGTGGCCACACACGCTGGGGCCTCGCCGCAAGAGGAAGCTGCAGCAGGAAGAGGAATGAGGGAGGAAAGGAGGGGGTGCCACAGGCAGTGATGCTGTGAGTTAAATGCTCCTTGTCCTTTTGTGTCTCTCCTACTCTTGCTCCCAGGTGCCCCAATGGATCAGCCCTGCTGCCGAGCCCTGTACGACTTTGAACCTGAAAATGAAGGGGAGTTGGGTTTTAAAGAGGGTGATATCATCACTCTCACTAACCAAATTGATGAGAACTGGTATGAGGGGATGCTTCGTGGCCAGTCAGGCTTCTTCCCCATCAATTATGTGGAGATTCTGGTTGCCCTGCCCCATTAGGGTGTTACGCTGGCTGGCTCATCTCCTCTTGGCCCAGATAGTTATGGTTAAACCACTGCTTTGGTAACGCTGCTTACAACACATCCCAAGTGCAGGCTGCAGTGGTCCACGTCATCAAGCCCCACCAAGTGTCTTTGGTTGACTTGTGTGTACCTGCAAGGGTCATGGTGATGGATGGTATCTTCCTAGCCTGGTGGACATGACATATGCTTTTTAAACACCCTCTGAGACCAGCCAGTAGTCCCAGAACTGCTGTTTGCACAGTTCTCAGGAGGCTGTGGCTTCTTAGAATATGACCTTGAGCCACATCACAGAGAAACCATCCTACCGAAGATAGCGTCTATCACCCAGGGGCCGTCCCAAGGTCTCCATGCAAAGAGGAGAAAGTGCTTGCTTTCCCACTGCCCCTTCCCAAATATGTGAGTCACAGAATTGTCAAAGAAAGCCTCCCTCACCAGCAAATTGTCTTCTGGTCTGAATGAATTTGTCTCTTGATGCTATCAATAGAAAAATGTTGACTGTGGGTTGAAAGCATTCTCTGAAAACAGTCATATTTGTTCCCCACCCTCATACCTATTTCTGAGGTCCAGCCAGTTTTCTTCCCTCCTTGCTATTAAAGCCAGAGGGGCGATTCCAACTGATTTTTAAGTAAGACAGCAATCAGCACGTTGTGGGAGGGGCTGAAAAGAGGAAATTCTCCGTTATGTGGAATCGGGACGAAATCTGGTGTCTAAGCTTAAATTTCTTGCTGTATAGAAACTATGTATGTGCTTAGGCCATTTCTGAGGGGTTCAGCGAAGGGGAACAGATATCTTCACTTTAGTATTATTTGTAAGTTACATGTTTCATGAATCCATTTGGCAGAGACGCAAGGGGAAAAACACTAGTAACCATTTTCCCACTAGTTCACAGACCAAGAAACAGTATCTTTTCTTTCCACTTTTACTTTGTGTTCTTTGAACATCGTTTGTGCATATTCTGCCCTCAATGAGGACCAAATAAAGATGATTTTTGTGCTTAGCAGCTTAAGATATGTGGCTGCATATGCAAAACTCTTTCCCAATTCGGTCGTTACTTTTTCTTCACTCCCTTCTCTTCCATCTTCATTTTGTGTGTACAGTGCCGTGTGTATACTTACCAGTGTTTTTTTTTGTTTTGTTTTGTTTTGTTTTGTTTTGTTTTTTTGTATGAGCCATGAAAGTCCTGTTAGGTATTCAGAGTTCTATTTATCTAGCTGTACAGGCTCTTTCAGAGGTGTAATGTGCTGCTTCCGATGTGCCACCTGCAGTAGTGGATCCTGTGGAGTGAAAGGCAAATCTTACTGCTTATTGTATAAACTCTTACCATGGGAAGCATCGCTGTTTCCAATAAACATTGCTAAAGACAGAACCAAAGGCTCCGCTCCTTCATTTTGTGTCAGTTCTTTGGGTCTGACGATGGGTGGATTAGGATTCATTTCCGTCTCCATTGCCTTCTGATGCAACCAAACCAGACCTCTCTCTCTCTCTGTACGTAGGAAAAGTCCAAACAGCAAGGAGCGAGCTAGCCTGGACAGTGGCAACTTCTTGGTAACCCCAGGAAGGAGGAGAATTTGGGAAAGAAGATAAGAAAGTGGGGAGAAGAGGTCTTCTAAAAGTTAAATGAGATCGCAACGGTGATAACATCAGAGAATATAACATTAGGAGGAGTGAATAAAACATATCATTTCAACCAGTCTTTTGTTTTCTTTCATACTTGAAGAGGAAGCAATAGACGTGGAAATACAGTTCGGTCAAAAGCCAGCATTCCTTTCTCGTGATGTGTGTGTGGGGGGTGCGGGTGGTGGGTGGGAGCAGAGGAGCAGCGCACACTCAGTGTATTTCCCAAGCTCCTAAGTAAGAGGGTAAACACGCTGTTTCTGTATTAGGTACCTTTCTATTCTTTTATGCTAATGACAGTAGTTCAGATTTTCTAATCTAACATGAATAGTTTTAATATACTAAGTTTTATATGTGAACTAGTCTAACATGAGAATAATTTTGCTAGCTGCATGAGCTCTAGAGTATTACAGATCAATTCTTTAAACCAGTTTTAAAAATAAATTACCAATGACATTGTGAATGTAGAAAATCAAGAATCCAAAGGTAAGCTATTAGAATAAATAAGTGAATTTAATGGGATTACTAGATATAAGATGAATATATAAAAATCTTTTATTTCTGTATACCAATAACTAGAAAATGCAATTTTTAAAAAATGTTTACAAAGACATCAAAAACTCAAACCCATAGATATAAATCTAGCAAGATTGTACAATATCTCTCCATAGTAAATTGTAAAACATGTTTGAGAAAACGAGATCTTAGTAAGTGAATAGATGTTGTTTATTTACGGATCAGAAAACTCAGTCTTGTAAAGGTATCATTTTTTTCCCCAAAATTAGCTGTCAAGTCAGTGCAGTTTGAACCAAAATCTCAGGAAGTTTATTTCTGTATGGGTTTAGGAATTCACAAGTTCAGTTTTCTAAGCCTATTGTAAAATTTATGTGGAAAAGCAAAGGGTTATTTTTATTTGAAGAATAAAAACTCTTTCTATAGATAAAACATTATAAAGTTATAGTAATTAAGATAGTATGCTATTGGCACGGCGCTGTGGCTCACACCTATGATTCCAGCTCTTTGGGAGGCCGAGGTGGGAGGATCGCTTGAGGCCAAGAGTTTAAGACCAGCCTGAGCAAGAGTGAGATACCGTCTCTACAAAAAACTTTACAAAAATTAGCCACGCATGGTGGCATACACCTATAATCCCAGCTATGTGAGAGACTGTGAGATGGGAGGATCTCTTGAGCCCAGGAGTTTGAGGTTACAGTGAGAATGGTTGGGCTACTATGCTCCAGCCTGGATGGTAGAGCAAGACCCTGTCTCTAAAAACAAGAAAAAAAATTTTTAAGTATACTATTGATGCTCTGATAGAATAGATGATCTGTATAGAATAGCAAGTCTGGAAAGAGACATACAGGCATTCAGCCTATTTGAACCAAAAGTATTCCATTATCTTTAATTCCATTATCATTCCTATCAACCATATCTGTTTAATATTAGTTCCATAACCCCAAAGGAAAACTAACATCAAGACCCTGCACCAGTACCGTAATCTCATTATGAGTCAATATCAAATGAAACAGAAGTGTCATGACCACAGATTCCAGGAAGAACTTTATTTAAAGGAGTCTTTTGGAGACCATTACTAATGCACTTACCAGATTCAGTACCATTTGAATTCTTTTATTTCTGTTGACATACAGTAAATACCTTATTACAAAACCTTAAATATACAAAAACATGGAACTCCGTGGACCATCACTGAAAGTTGACCTTACCCAACTTGTTCTTCTGAGTCTAATCACAGGAACAAACTGTCTGAAGTGGAAACAGAAGCAGAACTAAATTAAACGGAACTAAAATGGTAAATAAGTTCAGTGGGGCAATTGTTTCTTTTTATTTTTCTAATAGGTTCAATAGATCTTAAAGAGAATATTCTAGGAAAATAGTTGTTTTCGCTTAGTTTCGTTGGGCTATAAGGAAGTAGACACTAAGAGTGATATGACCAAGAATGGAAATTTCCCTGGGACTGTGTATAGTATACAACATATATTCTGGACTGTGCTAAGTCCTATTCTGCATACATTGTTTAGGAATCAGGATCATCCTAAGGCTTTGTTTTCAAGACAGCTTCTAGTGTTCTGGATGGAACTATGTGGGCACTTTTTTCCCCACTGAGATAGCAGGAAATGCTGCGTGGGCGCTATTCGAGCCTGAGTTTCATTAGCCAGGTTAAGAGTTACTGCTTCACTCGCAGGCTGCCTTTCCTGCCACGGGGATGGGGAGGGGATGTAGGAGGGACTTCATGCTGAACAAGGAGGCAGCCAAAGCCCCATTAGGTCTGGGTGGTGGCTGGTGAAGACTTGTGGTGCTGCCAGGACATACCAGCGATTTCTAGGCCCACCTATTGGGGACCTGTTATAAGCACCCAGGTTAAAGGAGCTGTCAAGGAGAAGAACAAAGCTATTTTTTAAGGGCCCATTGAATGTTAACCACTTAAAGATCAGGCAGTTGAATGTCACTCAGCTATCACATGCGTCTAAGTGATGGCAGCCTTCCACTTAGGGCAGGGGACAACTGTAATTCTTGACAGGAATGGAGCACGTTGTCAGCTTTGGAAGCAAAAGAGTGGAGAAGAGCATCTCAATACCATTTTCTCAGAAAGGAAAGTGAAGACAGTGATTCACTAGAGTTTGGGAAAAGGCCAGAGAATCCATTTTTAAAAAGCTCCACCAGTGATTTTTATGTGCATCTCTTATCAAAACATCTGCGTCTATCAGGATTCATGGAGATAAGAAATCAGGAAGGGACTTAGAGTCTCCTAAACTTACCTGATGATAACAGTCACCTGGGATAACTGCACAAATTGCATTTTGAGGCTCTCATTCCAGCGGCTCAATCAGAATTGCCCACAGGCCTAAAAGTTGTTATTTACCATCAGAAAAGTTTAAGAAAAAATCTACAGTGCATCTAAAATTCTGCAATGCATCAGAATCGCCTGGGTCTTGTTAAAACAGATGCCTGGGCACCAGTCCAGGTATTCTCATTCAATAGGTCTGGAGCGGGGCCCAAGAATGTGCATTTCTGACAAGTTCCATAATGATGTTGCTGGTCCCTGGACCACACTTGGAGTATTGCTGCTCCAGCAAGTAAATTTCTTAGGAAGAGCCAGCTGTTTCCGATGTTTAGACCCTGCCTTTGGTCTTGAGAATGATGAGAGAGCATAGGCACATCGTTCGGTTATTTTCCCCAACTAAATTGTTCTTTGCACTCATTGAATAGAGCTTGTGGAGAACGATGGCTTGGGGAAAGCCAGGCATTTTTGCAGACTAGAGAAGTCCCACTTGGGTTGTGCTCTGGTGGCTGCGTAAAACATGCCCTGGAGAGTCTGCATCAGTATTGGTAGCAAACTTCCCAAGCGACTCCCAGATTCAGACAAGTTGGGGAAGCACTTGTCTATATATATTAATTTGTCTTAAATAAGCAGCCAACTGCTCACCAACTTTTTCTTATTTACTATTTTTGCTTTAAGACATTTACTGATTGATTCAATAACATTTGACACATGTGTTTCCACTCTCAGCAAGATCTTGAAAATCCAGGACATCCTGGTGTTTTTTCCAACTTTGCTGATGACATAAAAGACACATTAAATGCGCTGACTTGGAATTCCCACCTTCATCCTGGTCATTTATGTTTTGCTGCTCACTTATGTCTTGTGAGGGAATCAGAGAGGAGTGTCTACAGTTAGACCCAAACTCCTCAGATGAGGCTGCTCTAAGAGCTTTTGCTTTTCTTAGATCAACGGGTTTCACACTTGAGTTCCTATCAGAATCCCGAGGGGCACGTACTGAAGTGCAGATTCCTGGGTCCCGACACCAGAGATTAGGATACTGTTGTCTAGAGTGGGGCCAGGATCTGTGTGTTTAACAGGCATCCTGCCCACCCCATAGTTCTTTGCATCTTGAAGGCCACATTCTGAGTTCAGACTTGGGAGTTCTTGATTTGTGACTACCACAGAAGAGGATCCGTTAATAGACATAGGTTGGCAACCAGCAAGGGGAAAGGAGGAACCAGCTTCCTCCCGCCTTGTAATGCTTCCCTTGAAGAAACAGGCAGTTAAAAGTATTGCAGAATGTGCAGGTTAACACCTGGCATCAGCGGTAACACAGCCTTTTCTCTTGATTCTTCTTTTCCGGAATATCAGAAGATCTGAGTTTGTTACATACGAAGTAGGGATGGGAGGAGGAAGACTGTTCATGAGTCTGGGGAAACCTGGACTGACTGCTTCACCATGCCCAATCGTCAAAATGTTGGTGCCATCTGTTGTATATTGCCTTTTATGTTCTTTTTTCTTTTTCTTTTTCCTAGTTTCATGGGACCTGGATTGCCCTCTGCTGGTCAAAAAATATATATTTTTTAATCAGTTAAAAATCGGACAGATTTGCATGGTTATTTTATAATCATGCACCTAAGCAGAGCATAAGATCCCCCTTTGTCCCATGGCATGCTGCTCTGGCCACTCCTCTTCTAAACAGTCATCTTTAGCAAGTCTGGGTGTCAGGTTGATAATATGTGATCTTAAGGAAGAGAACCAAGTTTCTGCTCTTCTAATAAGAAAACACGATTAGGGATCATCTGGTACAGTTGCCCAGTTCAGACACAAGTGACCGGCAAGTTGGAATGGCTGTGTGTACGCAGTATAAGAATTACCCGGACTGAGTTGCCTGATGCAGTGTAGCTCTGCAGTCTCACTCAGCTTTCAGAAACTAAGCTAAAAAGGACATTCTCGGTCACAGGATTTCACCTTGGACAGCAGCCATCTTCAGAGACAGTGATAAAAGTTACAAAGTATTAACAGTGTTCTTACCAGTAATTTTTTCAGGTACAATTTACATACGATAAAGTTTGCTCATTTGAAATGTACAGTTTAAGGCCGGGCGCGGTGGCTCACGCCTGTAATCCTAGCACTCTGGGAGGCCGAGGTGGGTGGATCGTTTGAGCTCAGGAGTTCGAGACCAGCCTGAGCAAGAGCGAGACCCCATCTCTACTAAAAATAGAAAGAAATTATATAGACAGCTAAAAATATATGTAGAAAAAATTAGCCGGGCATGGTGGCACATGCCTGTAGTCCCAGCTACTCGGGAGGCTGAGACAGGAGGATCCTTTGAGCTCAGAAGTTTGAGGTTGCTGTGAGCTACGCCACGGCACTCACTCCAGCCTGGGCAACAGAGTGAGACTCTGTCTCAAAAAAAAAAAAAAAAAAAAAAAAAAAAAAAGAAATGTACAGTTTAATGGTTTTCAGTCAATATATAGAATTGTGCAATCATCACTGAAATCCAGTGGTTAGAACATTTTCATCACCCCCCCCTCCCCCCGCCCCTGGCCCATACACACAGTGTGCCGATTTGCAGTCAGTCCCTGCTTCTACCTGCGTCTCCAGGCAGCCACTAATTTGTAAGTAATGTTTTAAAGTACAAAAATGGAGACATTTTAGTTAAGTGGAAAATCTAATGGTTTAGTTGATAAATGGTACTGGCATAATTGGATATCCAACTGGAAAAATATTTAACATGCTCACTTCCATGAATCTTCTCAACACTTCCTTAGTGCTGTGCAAGGTAGCGCCAGCATCTCTGGCTTGTTTACTTCGGGCTATCACCACATCCAAGCTTCAAGGAACTCTCCCAGCAACATGTCAGGCCTGGCTCCAGGTGTTGAGTGCTGAGTCACAGGAGAGTCCTCCCGTGTCAGGAATTCTTCCCTGATTCAGCCTTACATTCCTCACATCCATCCCCATTTTAGCACTTGGGGGTCACTCCCAGTAGTCTCCCTCAGTTCCTGGTGGTACGTGTTCACCTACTCTTCCTTCAGTGCATAGACCATTTCTCCAGAGCAGGCAGTGTGTGCCCCTGCCCTGGGTGTCTGGAGCTGTGACACTTTATCAGCCAAGAGGCAGGTGAAGTCTCTGCAGTCTCCAAGCAAGGGGAAGCTGTTCTCCAGCAAAGTGGAGGAAAGTTTTGCCCCTTTCAGATGGGATGTTCCCGGGGAATCCAAGACTTCAAGATTCTTAGCCTCGTCCCCCTAGACAGCTCCATCACTGTTTTCTGTGTCCCATTCTTCCTGACTCTGACAGAGAACTGTCAAGACTGTGTATTCCATTTTATACATTTTATTGCCTCCTTGACAGGTTCTGAGCTTGATTTCTAACATAGTCTTTCCTGCAGCTGCAGAAAGTAAGGGTCTCCTAGCACTTCCCTAGAGGTCTTTTGGTTTTCACAGCTTATGGTGGACTGACCTATAGCTATCATTTTCTTTTTTCAAGATAAAGCAATTATCAAATTGGTCAACGTCACAAACCTTATAATTACTACTGTCCTGTACTGTCCGAGTTCCATGTCTCACTCTTCACCTCCCACCTGCACCTAATCCTAACCACCACAGGAAAAAGTTGATCATTGTGATGCTGTGTCCCTCAATGGCCACCGTAAATGGTGTTCTTATTGCCATGTTACTGGTTGGTAACCAGCCCCAAAACCCATTCTGAGTATTTGCGTTTTAGGGCCATTTTCAGTACTTTCTTAGTTTGGGCCCCCAACAGGCAGAGCTGAGATAAAGGCTTGCATGTGAGTAGATTTTTTTTTTTTTTTTAACTGACCCCAAGAAGGAGATAATTGGCACAGGGAAGCCAAATAGCCAACAAAGGAACATTTTTGAGGTATCCTCCTGCTTTGCAAATAGTACTTCTCCCTACTGGAATCTACTGAGGAGAAATGCGTATGCACTTGGGGAATGGAAGGGGGAAGCATTCATCTACTGACTCCCGTCCCACACACTTCTGGGTTTCACGTGGCTGCATACATGAGTGGATTCCCAGGAAGTGAGGTAGGAAGCCTTAACCCAGAGCAAAGCACTGTCTAACTGCATCTGCGCAAGCAAGTCAAAATGTGCATGGATGTGGGTGCTGAAGTTTTGGCTGGAGCAAGAAGTAGGGCCAAGAGGACGTTGAAGTAACGCACACTGTGCACTCCCCTTCACCATGCAGCTTCTGCACAGTCCCTTTCTGCCTTTCTCTCCCCAGATTTTGCAGCTCCTGTTATAGTCAAGGATGTTTATCACATCAGGGGGAACCCCTCACCTGGAGGAAGTGTATTTTTACAGGCATCTTGTGAGCTCCTGAGCCAGCTCACTGAGCTTCCCCCTTGCACAGCTTCTTCCTGTGTAGCTGCTGCACCTCATTTGGCTACTTTGGGTAGCCCTTAGAAGTTTTTTGAGCCTGAAGATTTTTTCTCGCTCTCCTAGCTTTGCTCAAAATGGCATTGTCCCTTCTGATTTTGTTTCTATTAATCTTGTTTTGTATGACATCCTAGAAGAGAAGTGGGAAATTTCTGTCATGCTGCCATGTTCTTACCAGAATTCCTACTCCAATCCTTTTAATCACAAGGAGATGGAAGTGTTGGGAGAGACAAGTCAGAAGGTTTTACTCTCCTCTCTGTTCCTGTCCACTCAAGGCCAAACACTATTCAGATATCCGCTCTGTTGATTGTAGCCTCCTGCTGAAGCCAGGATGTGTCCATCATCTTCACAATCCCACCCCCAAAGCTGGTGAGGCACCCTTGATGACTGTGGACACAGAGCTGTTTTGTCTGCACACACAGCTAAAGCCTCTGCGGTGGCCACCAGGTGAGTATTTTGCGGGAGAAGGAGTACGTGTTCTGACATCTTCTACTATTTTTCCTCAGGGTAGAAATTAAAGGCCCCTGGTGCTATCTAATTGTCACTCTCTTACCTCATTTGTGGCACATAGCTCCCTGTCCCAGGAAAGGACTCGAATGCTTCAAGTATCTTGCTTAAAAATCTATAGGCAACAGTCTGTTAATCCCATTTGCTTCACCGGAGGAAGAGATATTCCCAAGGGTTTTCATAGCTGCTTGACCTATATTATCTCATTTAATCCACACAACAAACCCAAGAGAAAGATGTCGATTTTATATGCAAAGGAACTGAGGCTCAGAATTCTAGCACCTTTTTTTGACTCCAAAACTCATGCTCTCTTTGCACTATAGTAGATAGCATTTCAAATAACTAATATTGGTGGATGAGGAACACAAGTCCCCAAGTTCAAAACACATGACCCTCCCCTCTCCCCACCATTAAATATTTCTGTTATGTTGGGTAAATTATTTAACTCTCTGTGCTTCCTTTTCTTTAACTGTAAAAATGGGGATATAATAGTACCTACCTAATTGTTATGGCAGGTTGTTAGGAATTAAATAAGTTAATATATGAGAAATGTTTACAATAGCATAAGACACAGTGGGTTCACAGACTCCTGCTCCAAAGTCTGGGACATTTCTGAAATGGTCATTTAAGTCAGTGGGAAAATGGGTTGCATTTTCCAAAATGCTCTTTTCAGCAATGATAGCATTGAATAGTGACAATTTGTGGCTTTCTAAAATTCGGAGACTGCAACCAATGTAGAATAATGCAAATTCATTTATTATAGAATAATTCAAATTCAGACCAGGGAAAGAGCAGGAGCTCATAAGGTTGGAGCCAAAGGGACTTTAAAGATTGGAAGAGGTAAACTGGGGAGACCAAATAAATGGAGACCGAGCAAGACAAGCCTATGAGGCTTAGTAATGGGTCCAGCTCATAACTGTCCTGCATAGTATAGTAGTGAACATCCTGGTTGTAAATGACAGTGACCTAACACACTAAAACAAAAACAAAAAAAAAGAATGAGTTGGTACATGTAATGGGCAAGCTCAAGGATGGAGCTCACTTCAGGCAAGACTAGATCTAGGGGCTCAAGCAAAGTCATTGGAGCTTATTGCTCTTTAAAAAAAAAAAAAAAAAAATCTCAGCTGTGCTTGTTTCCACTTGTCTTAATGTTTTGGCTTAATTCTGTCCTGCCACAGACAACTCTTTGCACATCATGGGAAAGATGATTGCTGACAGATGCAAGTCTTTATCCTTATAGGAAGAGGGGCCCTTTCTCTCCAATATCCCAATAGGAAAATCTCATGGAAGAAGCCCAATTAGCCCTGCTTGGATCTGTGTCCTTGGGCCCGTCACTATGGTTAGGTGGACAGGGCCTCATGACAGTCCCAGCCTTGGTCAGTAAGAGACGCAAGGCTTTAGGCTGGAGACACAGCAGCTCCCACATTGAAAGAGGACTGCTGGACAGACAATAATCAATTGATGTCCATCCTGCCCCTTGTATCCAATCTCAGGCTCTCTCAATTGTTCTCCTCCTCTTTCCCCTCCAGTCTAGGTACAAACTGGCTTCTGGCTTTTGGTTTATCTTTTACAATAGCATCTGTCCTTAGACTTAATGTTTATATACATGATCCCCTGACTCTTGACTCTTTGCTGCACCTCAAGGATTGCGGTTCAGATATGCTCTACCACTCTTTCTGCTTTGGACGACTACCCAGCCCTAAAGACCCAACTCCTAGCACCAGTTTCACCTTTCCAGTCTCCTTGAGCTTCACAGAACTAGAGATGTTGTGTGACATCAGGGTTGTATTTAGAGCTTATGTCGCCAGTAGTAAGTAGTAAGGCTCCAGTTTATATAAATGCACTGAAAGAACTGAGAGGTGGGATCTCAAGAATATTAGAGTAGAAGGAGGAGAAGCATTGGAGTAGGAGGTAGGACCTGAGGACAAACAGTGTATCAGAGTAAGAGCATTGCTATAGCTCAAGTCCTGGGAAACTGTTGGGCTTTGAGGTTAAAGGGAGCAGGATCACTCCAGGGTCAATCAGAAACATGGGGCATCTTTAATTTCCTTTTATGTGGGGAAGGGTTGATATGTCTCTTAAGAATCTATTGGTTGCTTCTCCATGTCTTTCTTTTTTTCTTGCAATTTGTTGAAGATACAAGATTATTCATTCTGTAGAATGTGCCACAGTCTGGCACACTTATTGTGCCACTTATTGTATCCCCATGGTATTGTTTTACTTGTTCCTAACGTTCTCTCTGTTTCCAATAGTTTGATAGTTAGATCTAGGGAAGTGCCTTGAGTTTTTAGCAAGTTTTTACCTCTTTCATAGTGTGTTCTTCCATCAGGAGGCGTTTAATCTTTGATAATGTATCTTTTTGTGATTTTGGCAGCCATTGATGGTCATTCCTTAGATGCATTAATTTGTTAGGAGTTACAAAGTAATTATATTTTAATTTTATCATTCCTTCATTTATTGGCTAAAATACTTGTATACAGAGAAACTTCCTTTTGTCTGCTACTTGTTTTTCAGTGGTACAATCTATATAGGAAAGGCAAGATAAAATCATGATTTTTTTCTTCAATTTTCCTATTTTCAAAACAGAATTAATTCACTAGCATCTCCAATGGTGACCAATAATTTTCTTAAAGTATCATTATGAACTCATGGGTGTAAACATATCTAATATGTTTTTCTCCATTGGAGTCCTCCTGATTGATATTCAAATTGTCCCTGTTTGGCCAGTGTGAATCCATTCAAGTTGAATTATAAGCCCTTTGGATACAACTCTATGTGTCTCTTCTAACTTCCTTGCTTTCTGGTGAGATGAGAGGTACCAGCCTCCTCTGGTAGGTTTCTTGTCCCAGAACTGGAATCGGACATTTCTTCATGGAGTTCTGGTTCTGTTAGGCAGGAGATAGAATTTTAAGACCATACCCTAGGTGCTAGGGGGTTATTTTATTTTCTGAATTTATAGGAATGCTAATATATTCAATTATAATCTATAAAAGTAATATATAATCTCTGATTTACTAATTCCATGAAAAGGCTGTATGAATTTTCAGAAAATTTTCACGGTATGTTTGGCAACATAGATATGTTTAAATAGTTTTGTGGACTCCCCACCCCCCCTGCCCCTCCTTATCTCCTCTTAGGAGCTGAGGCTGAGATCCAACAAAAGGCCTGGGGAACTGCTTTCACGTGAGATATGCTAAATGAACAGAGAAATCAAACTGTGCTTTCAAATATAAGCCTAAAATTGAAGTCACTGGGCCAGATGCTTCAAATGTCGGTCATTGATTTGTGTGAGCAAGCTGTTTCTCACATGGGCAGCCCTATGTATTATAATAGGCCTCCGGAGAACTAGCAGCGAGGATTTATTTATTTAATGAAGGTTAAACATTCACCCAAGCAATGTGGGATGCCAGCTGGTGGGAAAACTATCACATAGGCTGAAAAGGCCCTATCATCCAATCTGCATGTTCTTAGTGCAGGTGAGCTGCGCAGAAAACTCAATTTAAAGCTCAGTGTGCTTTATCTCAGTTCAGCTAGTTGTTAATCATAACGTTCAGCTTCACCATGCTGGGAGAGCTAGATATGATTATTTCCACCATGGGGGCATTCCTACCAGGAGGTCTGGAATGCACTTTTGCACTAGTCAAGCTCCCCCTTCCCTGGACATGGCTGGAGACCCTCCAGGTTGTGTAAAGAGCACGACTCCTCTTTATAAATGAGTTAACACCACCACCTCCCCTGCTGTCTTAGAAATATGGTGTTTTATGCGTTTTTATGATGCAAGTCAACTAGAGGGTCCTAGAATATTTAGCTGAAGGAATTCTTGCTTGCTTTGCACTCAGCATTTGTTTAAATGCATGAAGACTTTAGCCTTGTCCACACATCTGAAGAGGTTTGTTGACTTTGGTTTCCAAAGTTGATGCACTTCATTCCAACTTAAAGATGGGCAGTGGAATATTCAGTCAGAAGGAACACCTGACTCACAGAGCTGATTGCTGGGTGAGAACAATAGATTACAGTTGCATGTTTGCGTATCTGATCATCAGATAAGGCTAAGGATATGGAGTGACTAAATCCAATTGGTGGTCTGACCCTGAGATAGTGTGACATTGTGTCATTTTCTGGCTAATATTAAAGCAATGCAAATCTTAAGTGGTGCCAATATCATGTTTTAAAGTCTCTCTAGCAAGTACAAGCATGAGAAGGCATATCTGTGTGATATTTTTTACTGAGGAGTTTGGCTACAGGCTTTTGTCTCTGGAGGAACACAGAACTTTCTTTCACTTCTCCTCTATGGTGGAGAGGGAGTTTATTTGGGTTAAAAAGTGATACAATTAGGCCACCATTTGTAGGAGTGGAATGAGTTTCTGTAGGAGGGGGTTAGAGGTGGAAAGGAAAGGGGAATTCTGACCACTAATGGGGACTCAGTGGTAGTACCCGGGGGTGCTGGGGTGACATGTGAGTCTCATAATGCTGACTCCCCAGGCCGTGGGCTCCCACTCTCCCCCAGAGCAGGTCAGTCCTTGCAGGCTGGAAGACAGAGCATCTCTGTGGTAACACCGGAGTGTCCAACCAGATGTTTTAGTTCTGCGCTAGGACCTTTGCATGATCCTTGGGAGGTACGAGAACCCCAGTATTAATGGGGATTGAATTTTCCACCAAAAATCTGGATTTAATTTGTTTTTGAAGGAACTGTGATCTGAATTTATTTGCAAGGACCATGCCTACAACTGTCCCTGAAACCTCAGGGATCTCATCCACCAGTTGTCACCCGTCTCCCCTCTCATCCCTCTGACCCGCTGCCTCTGCTGGTTCTTTCCCTGCAATGTGTAGTGTAAATATATTCAAATGTCTCGTATCTTGAAAAGATACACTGCCCCATGCACTCCCTACCTATCCTTCAGTCTTCCTCCTTCCTTTCTCAGGCATCTTCTTGCAAGAAGAATCTACTTTTGTCATATCCACTTCATCTCTTCAACTTAACTGACTCTGACTTCTGTACTCAGAGCTCTGCAGAATCACTTGGTTAAGATCACCAGGGTGTCCTTTTCCGACCCTATTTCACTCATCTCCTCTGAAGTAGGAAGTTTCCCTCTGGAAACTTTGTGGGGTGTTTTTTTTTTTTTTTTTGCCATTGGAGATATTTCATCCTTTGCTTTCTCCCTTTGCTATTTCATCATCTCTATGTGGCTTTTCTTCCTGTCTGTCCATGAGTCTTGGTCATTGTGATGTGAGGGCTTTCCCTAACCCTCTTTTCTTCTCTCTCTCTCTCTCTCTCTCTCTCTGTCATTTATATATGTGTATTCCAAAAAGGCTAACCAGATCTACTTTCATATCTTTAGTTACCTTGTTCATATTGCTATATCAAAAATCTTTGTCTTAAGTCCAGATTTTCTGGTTTCCATGTATAAAATTCAAGTGCCCACTGGACATCTCCATGTGGCTCCTCAAACCCAGTGTGTAAACAGAATTCATCATTTCCATCCCATTCTAAATCTGTTGTTTCTCCTAAATTCTGTATATCAAGAAGTGGCCCATCCGCCTACCTCGTTATTCACGCCCCAAACTTGGGATTCATTCTTGTCTCCTCCCTTCATCTCATCTTCCAGTTTCCCCCAGAATGACCAAACCTTGTCCATCTTACTCTCTAAATATTTATTTCTCCCTTCTGTTTCATTCGTAGGTCAGGCTCTAATCTCTCCCTGTCTCCCTCCATGCCTCCTTACGCCATTATAAGTATCTATTTGGTCTTCTTGCCTCTTGTCTTGCTCTCTTTTGATTCATTATCTGATTGTTTTCAGCCTGATCTTTCTGAAATGCAAATTCCATTGCATTACAACCTTCCTCAAAGTCACCCACTGGTTCCTCATGTCATAGAATGTGAGCATATCAATGAGTGTGTTTGGCTACAAATACCAGAATGCTTAATTAACCAAGAGTGACTTAAGCCATAAGGGTTATTTTTTTTCTCTCATAAAAAGAAGTCCAGAGACAGGTGGTTCCAGGTGTGGTTCAGTAGCTCTGGGATGTCATCAAGGACTGCCATCTTCACAGGGTGTGCAATGCTCCGTTTCATGGTCACCAGATAGCTGCAACAGCAACAAGGACCACATCTTTACGTGACAGCTTTGACAAGCACATTGAAAGTGGTGGGTTCTCTTCATGGGTGTCTCCTCTTGTATCATCAAAGAAACTCTATTTTGGCCACCTTCCTAGCAAATGTCCCCTTCTCTCTGTTTGGCCAGGATTGGGTCACATGGCTATCTCTCGCCATAAAGCAGCTGAGAAAATCTGTACCTGGTACTTTAGCCACTAACATGAAAGCAGACCAGAAGGAAAAACAAGTCAGGGAATGGTTGCTGTGTAGGCAGCCAAAAGTAATTGTCCTAAATTTCAGCTCCTGGAGTCCCTAAACACAGTCTCTCTCACATCTATGCCTCTCTGTCTGTGGACCCATCACCTGGAATGTAACTCCCCATGTACACACCCCTCCTTTCACCTGGCTGACTCCTTCCGCTTTGTCAAGCCTCAGCGCAGGCATTACCCCAGACCCCGACGTGCTGGACTACATGTCCATCTTGTGTTCTAGATTGCATTGTTTATCCTACTCTATTGTAATGCCACATATCTGTTTCTCATATTAATCTTCAACCCCCTTGAAAATAGAAACTGAGTCTTTCCCCTATGATAGCCACAGACCATTTTCTTTGAAGGGACTATTTCTTTTTAGTAAGTGCATTAATAGATTAGAATATAAAGCTGCTTCCTCTCTGTGATGTTTTTCCCCATGGTTTTGTTAGCTACCAATGGCCAGTAGAGGGCACTCTGGCCTTTGGCTACAGTGCCCTTTGGAGGCAGTTTGGTTCCTGTAGCATTGTCTGCGTTTATTTTTACTTGCTTCGAAAGAAGTACTGATTTTGAGTATTTTAATCAAAGGACTGAACTCATGCATTAGTTATTTAAAGTTATATTTTGTTTGTATAATGCATCCAAGGAATATATTGAGCTCATTCAGAGTTGGGGCGTACCTCCACTTAGTCTTCTGAAGTTTGTTGCTAAAATGATGCAGACTGTAAATTCCCCTCCGTAGGCAGAGTGGCTGCAGCTGCTGAGTTCTTGAAAGGCGCTAAAGTGGTTGCTCTGAAGAGCATAATCTGGTGTCTTGAAAATACTAACTTTTCACCTGCTTCAAAGCCTGTTATTTCCTCACTGTGTGGGAAATCAGGACAGTTTGGCCTCGGAAGTTGGAGGGGAAAGAGGAGTGTTATTTCAGAAATGGAGAGGGAATGAATCTGGGATTAGGAAGTGAGGATAGTGTATCATTCACTCACTGGTTTAGTCTTTCATGCATTTGATAAATATTTGAGAACCTATCATGTGCTGGTACTATTCTAGGTATTGGGTCACAGCAGTGAAATTAAACATTAAGTCTATGACTTCACGGAGCTTACATTCCAGGAAAGGAGACAAATAAATATATAATAACAGGAAAACTCCTCTGAAAAAAACTAAGGCATAATAAGGGGTTGGGGGTATGGGGAGGGTGCTGTTTCAGATACGTGCCACAGAAGGAAGAATGTTCTAGGCAGAGGGTTCAGCAAGTGCAAAGACCCAAACCAAGAGAGTGCCTGGCATGTTCAAGGGATCACAGAGGGCTCCAGGAGCTGGAGCAGGGGCATGGGGTGGGCGGGTGGCAGGTAAGGCGGGAGAAGTAGCGCAGTGGATGAGGGGGGCCTGGATGGTCCTGGTGAGGAATGGGGTTTTCTTCTCGGTGTGCTAGGAAGCTGTGGGAGGACTGTGAGCAGAGACTGACTTGATCTAATTTATTTAAAAAGAAAATCCCGTTGACTGTGGGAGAGGGTGGTCAGCCGTGGACGCAGGCTGCGTGGCCAGGTGGCTAGTGCAGGGTCCAGGCCACAGGCACTGGTGCCCCGGCCGTAAGAGGATTTGAATATAACGCCGCTTCATGTTTGTAGGAAGTAGAGAAGTGGCACGTAGTGCTCAAATGAGGCTTCACTGGAAAGATTTTAAAGATTGAGTTGCCAGGATTTTCAATGGATTATACAAAGGGCATGAGAGAAAGGGAGTTGCCAAATCCAGAGCTTCAATTGTTTTTCTTTCCTGAGGGTGCAGTTGAAACAGAGGCTGAACCAGCCATCCACCTGACACTCTTTTGACTCCTAACACTAAGCCTAGCACTGAACAAATGTTGTTTACGCTGTTAACAATGAGGACCTGTGATTTCAAACAGCAGGACTACAGAATGGAGGCTTCCTTCACTGCCCTGTGATTGACAGTGTCCGTTAGTCAGCTTCAGGTGATCTGCAGGTGCAACACAAGCACCAGGCACCTGCTCATGCTTTTAGTGTCCTGTGTCCGCCTCCTACCTCCACTTTGTTTCTACTCTTTTATCTGGAATGACAGCACTTTATTTTGTTAGCTGAAGCATTAAAGAAAATTTTCTGTCCCTTCCGAGAAAGTGCAATGAAACCTCAGTGTGGCATTTGTTCTTACTTCAAGACAGGTTGGCAAAACCCCTTGGTCTGGGCTGATGCTGCTGCTTTTGGGTCCTGTGCCTGTACTTCAGTGAGCTGCCACCAAGCGGCGCCTGCAAAGCACAACAGCTAGCCGCCCAGGCTTGGGTAACAGAGCTGGCAGGAGTAGAATGCAAAATCCAGTCACGTCTTTTATATAAAAAGAACTTGCAGTTTATGGCTATGAACTTCATTAAGAATTATGCCTAATAACTTGGAAAGAGTATTTGCATAGGAATTCATAATGAAAAAGCCTGTCATTTCGATGTTTCCTGCGTCTCTCACCTTCTCTGCTGCGCTGCCTGTTTGGGGTACCCCCGCCCCATGTCTCCCTCCTCAAGAGGAGCCTCCTAATTGCAGTCCCTGACCCTCACCTCTGTCACCCAGTCCTTCTTTCTTTTTTTAAACCCCACGGTGATCTTTCTAAATCACAGGTTTGATAATACCACTCTCCCCCTCAAAGTTTTTGCTCCCACTGTCTACAGAATAAAGCGTGAACTTTAACGTCCTTCATAATCTGGGCCCAACATGCCTTTACATTTGCATTTTCTCCCCACCCCGTCTTGTCTTTTCAACCCTGTGTTCTACTGACATTGGACACACTCGGGATTCCTTTAGTACAAATGTAAATTCAAGCCTTTGCTTTTCTCTGTGCTGCTCCTCCTTTCTGGAATTCTCTTTCTTTTTTTCCCTGGGAAACTCCTTACTGATCTGTCAATCTCATCTGAAAGCACCTCCTCTGTAAGAGCGCACGCAGCCTCCCCACATCCGATCCTCTCTGCTGCCACAGCGATCTTTAAGACCTCATGTGCCCCTGTTATAGTGCAGCTAATAACCAAAGCTTTTATTTGTTAAGGGATTTCTGTGTGCCAGGATGCCTTTAACCCTCTTCTATTTACGATGATATGAATATATGTCTTGCATACGAGACTACTCGAGGATCAGGTTTTGTTTACCTCCTGTCACATGTCAGGGGTGAGTTATGTACCAGAGGCATAATTCATGCTTATGCATCATTCATCAGTAAAGACCCAAAGATTTTGTTTTTGACTTTGTTGGTCCTCAAGCACCTCCTGATGATTGTAAGAGTTCCTGTAATGTTAGGAATGACTAAATGTCCCTTTTCACTGGGATGAGGTTTGGGGACACCTCACTTTATAAACCATGGGCTATGCCCCAATTCACCACAGACAGTAAATCAAATTGCCCGTCTCTCCTATCAAGAGCACTTCGAACTTTCTGGCATTAATTGTAGATTTAACATGTTTTGGATAAGATGAATAAGATTAAATGTAATTAATTTACCCAATGTGTTGTAAAGTTCTAGTCACATATGTGCTAAATAAAGAACTCCATTTTTGTCTTACCTTCCCCTTCTCCCTTGTGCAATTTAAAATGTTTTGAGAGTTCTGGTATAAAAATAGAAAGGAAGTGAAGCATTTTCTATACACTCTGTTTGAATTAAGAAAGTTACAAATATAGAGCATTGCATGGATTCAGCTTTCTTCTCATGCTGCTTTGGACCCAGAAGGGTGTAACATCTGCAAACACCTGCTTGGTCCTGTATCTTCAGGGGGAAGAGTCTAATCTAAATGCTACCATGGGAGCCCTGGGGTGTGAAGAAATATTCTTTTCATGAGAGAAGGAGAAGGCAAAAGAAAAATGTAGGTAGTTAGATGATAAATTGATTGATAGATATATAGTCAAGCCCTTCGGTACCCAGATTAAGACTCTTAAACAATGTTAGGAGTTCACAATTAATGCCTTCCTCTGGGCTGACAGCCAGAGTGCTATGATCTAGTATGATCTAGTTCAGGGTTGGGGGTGGGAGGGAGTAATTTTTAATGTAAAGCTAGATACAGGTAGTACCATTCAAATGTCTTATAGACAAACCCCAGGAAATGTGGACCTAAATTCAAGACAGGAGACTAAAGTACCAGCAGGGGCATATTCCTATCCGGGAGCCTAATTAGGAGCCACAAAGCTTGGTGCACGAGGAAGCCTTCCCCGCCCACTCCAGAATGGGAAAGTGGTGGTGGAAGAGCATGAGCAGCTGCTCCCCAGTGGTACCAGGAGCCTCTCAATGGCCACTTTGGGGGCAGTGAAATGGGACCAACCTACGGTGAGAGGAGCTTCAGGGGGCTTAGACTTCTACTCATTTTACTGGTTTCCAAGGGAAGCTAGACATAGGTTTCTTATTTAAAGATTAAGGAAGCATAGGAAATGCATAAAAACACAACACACTGAAAAACTTATCCATAAGGTGTGCTGCCCATCTTGCCTAGACTTGGGTCGTGTTGACTGATCTGGTGCGTGCAGCATTGGGAGAGGGTGTAGCGGAAGCATTTCCTGGGCTGTTCTGTGTTGTATTGTGATTTGTTGTTTGTGTGTCTACATCTCTTGCTAGACTGTGAACTACTCGGGAGAAAGAAGCATGAATTATGCATTTTTATACCTGTAGAACCTGACTCAGAACCTGGCTTGCTGGTTTATCAACAAATCCTGGTGAGTGAATGAATTTATGAATTGATCAGCAGATGAATCAAGACGTGGTTTGGCCCTCTCTCTGCCACTGAAGTCTGACTCCATATGCTGCTTTCTAAAAGGTTATTTCTGTGATCTCTGAGAAAGCTTACCGCTAGTGTAATCCTCTGCATTTTAAAGGTGCAGGATTAAGAATAATTGCGTATCTTTTCAGGTGGGGCTAGAAAGGTCCTAATTCATGGTTGACAGGCCATTTCAGTGGGCACGAGACAGACTGTTTTTTGACTCGTGCCATCAGATGCCCCCTGCACATTCAGCCCAGCCTCCCACAGCTCTGATACTGGATCAAGGCACCGCCACCTCTGATCCTACTCTTTCATCCAATAGTTATATGATTTTCAGGCTCTGGGAATAGAGGGGCCAAAGAGAGCATGAGGGAATGCCTGTTGGGAGACCCATGGGTATCTATCTGAAATTCAGTACAGATTATGCAGGTGACTGTATCTATCTGAAATTCAGTACAGATTATGCAGAGGACTGTTGTATTTTTTGTTTTGTTTGCTTTTTTTCATCATAAGCTTGTGTTCTTCATCATCACCATCATCAAAACATTTGTGAGCACAATTTAGGTTTCATATAAGCAAACCCCGAATACAGACAAGCACATAATAGTGTACAGGAACAGAAAGTTGTGGACATAGTTTATACATTCAGACCCAGTATCCATGTGGTTGGAAACCAAAGGAAGAGAGCTTGGGAGAAGCGTATTTGTGTGCTAAGCATCCTTATGTTTCCTGAGTAACTTGGAGATAACTTACTCCTACAGATGGACTTTAGAAAATCCCTGAATGGGACCTCTGTTAAACACACACACACACACACACACACACACACACACCCTAACTCTTATTTCTAGGATAATTATAAATTAGTTGACAAGTTCTTCTGATTCCAGAATGATGAGAACATTTTACCATGCTGTAGTTATTTTAGCATGTGCTAGGGTGGAATTGTCTTAGTCTACAGCTGTTTTTCAGCACTCCACAATTACCCTACTATGCTAAATTACTTTAAAAGTAATTAGATTTCAATGATTTAATTATGGTGATTAAGGTTTCTATGAGGTTTGCAAGTCTCTAACATCTAAGCTTCTACAAAATATCTTGCATCTTGTAAAGAGAGATTTATAGGTGGTTAGATGACCCAGAAACTTCAGATCCCATCTTGCCACAGCCTCTGATCCCCCTGAACCTGAGGGAGGAGAGGATGAGGACAGCAAAGGGTCTAACCTGGCATCTGGCTCAGCCAGCTGCCATGGACTCGGAGAATGTCTCTCACCTGGAGTGCGGTAGCCTAACATCTAGTTCCACAGCAGAAGAGGAGACTTCCTGGACTCCATTTTCCCAAGTCCACAGTGAAATCCTGGATCTCTGAAGCTTACCTTTCACAGTGAAGAGGAGGAAAGCCCAAGGAAAAGTATCCCAAGAAAGAGAAGAAGCTGAATGCTGTGGGAAGCTTTATAAGCAAGAGATCCTCAATCATCTGAAGGAGGCTGTTGAGGCAGGAAGTCCATAGGGCTGCCAGGGTGGTGGGAGCTGATGGAAACAAAAAAGGAAGCAAAAAAATGGCACTGGAAAGCAAGCCAACAAAAATAATAATTGTTTCTTCATACAAAGCTTTTTCCTAAAAAATGGTGCTGTTCCTGGGCTTACTTGTAAATAGGAAAAATAATTCATATTACCACATCAATTATTTCTATAGTTGGCATTATATTCGTAATGGACTGTGTAGTTTTTGATGAAATATGCTATATAGGAATCAAATAATTGTATGGAAACAGCCAAATGTTGTTCTACAGTTATTGAAGCAGTGAACACGTGTCACTGCTGTGGCTGCCCAAACCTGGCTAATCACTGCAGACACCTGGGGAGCTTTCTGGTTGATGCTTGGAAATCTGTAGTTGTCACAGTTACTAGGTCCTTCTGATGTTAGCCAGGCATGAGAACTGCGCTGTGCTCTGCCAGGCCTTTCTCCATGTTCCGTTCTATATCCCAACTATTCTTTAGGCCCATTTTATGTCTCTTATATTTGATGAAGTCTTCTCTGAACACCTGATCAAGCAAAGTACTCTCTAATTTCTGAGCGCTTACATAATCTATTCATTACTTATATTCTTAGTCCTCTTTTGCAGTGAATAAATCTGGTTTTCCCAGACCTGGAGGCAATCAAGTGTATAACTCTTTAGATCTTCAGAAGATTAATGACCACACAACAGCTATTTAATGTACATCAGCTTTTTTTTTTTTTACAGGACTGTAAATTGGTAAATGTTAAATGCTTCAGCTTTGAGTCTACCTGGAATATGTCTATTGCTAAAGAGAATACACACACACACACACACACACACCCCCTTATCACATTCTACTGTTGTCAGTATTTTACCAGTTACAATGAAGTGTAGAAAGCTTACCTCACTTTACATCTGTTTACCCTCTTCCATTTATAATACAATCATCTAAAATAAATATTAAATTAAAAATTCCTCTACATACATTGAGAACCAAATCACAGAGTGTTTCAATTTTTGCTTCAACTGTCAAACATAATTTAGAAAACTCGAGAGAAGCAAAGTTCTGTTTACCCATATTTTTGCTCTTTCCATTGTTCTTTCTTTTTGCCTGATGTTTCAAGATTCCTCTTTTATCATTTTTTTCTGTTTAGTGAAATTCCTTTAGCTGTTATTTTAGGGTAGGTCTACTGGTAACAAATCCTCTCGGTCTTCCTTCAGCTGAGTGTGTCTTGATTTCCCCTTCATTCCTGGAAGGTATTTTTTACTGGATACAGAATTCTTGGCTGACAGCCACTTCCTTTCAGCACTTGAAAATTGTGTATAACTTCCTTCTGACTTCCATGGTTCTGAAGAGAAATCTACTGTCATTTGAATGGTTATCCTCCAATTGGTAAGGTGTCATTCCCTTCTCACTACTTTCAAGAACTTTTCTTTGTCTTTAGTTTGCAGAAGTTTGACCGCAAAGTGTGTTGGCATAAAATTCTTTGGGTTTACCCTGTTTGGGACTCATTCAGCTTCTTGAATCTGTAGGTTTATACCTTCAGCCATTATTTCTTTAAATACTTTTCAGCCCTATCATCTTTCTCCTCTCCTTCTGGAACTCCAGTGGCATGAATATTAGATCTTTTGTCATAGTGCTATAAGTCCCCTGGGTCTGTTTCCTTTTTTTTTTTTTCCCCACTCTATTTTTCTCTGTTGTTTATATGGGATAATTTTATTTTTCTATCTTTGAGTTCACTTATGATTTTCTCTGGTCTGTTCTTTTGTTGAGCTCATTTATTGAGTTCTTTATTTCACTCATTGTATCTTTAGTTCTATATATGTTTTGCTGAGGCTTTCTCTTTCTTTGCAGAGTCTTTCTTTTTTTTTCTTTTGTTTCAAGAGCATAATTTCTTGTTAAAGCATTTTCATGACTGGTGCTTTAAAGTCCTTGTCAGAGAATTCTAACATCTGTGTTATCTTGTTGTTGGCATCTATTTATTGTCTTTTCTCATTCAAGTCATCATTTTCCTGGTTCTTGGTAAGGCAAGTGCTTTTCAATTGAAACCTGAACATTTGGGTATTATATTATGAGCTTCTGGATCTTACTTAAATAATCTATTTTATTTAGCAGGTTTCCTTTGACACTGCTCCAGTGGGGAAGACAGCCTGGCTTGTTGCTGACACGTGGGGATGAAAGTCCAGGTTTCCCATTTGGCCTTCATTGCTGGGCAGCAGGGGGCAGGTGCCTCCTCATTACTTCTGGGCAGAGGTGGGAATTCAGCATCCCCACCAAGCCTCTGCTGACATCATGGGTATCGCTGTGATGCCATGTCCTTCCTCAGCTATCAAGGTCCCTAGCCTGTCTGCCTTTTGCTCTCTACCCTTCAGAGTCTTCTTATGTTTCTTTTATATATAATGCCCAGGAATTTTAGCTGTAATTGACAGAAAGAATAGAAAAAACTATGTCCACTCTATCTTTTCAGATGTGAAAATCTTAGAAAATATTTGAACTCAATGCTGCTGAAAACACAACCTATCAGGATTTGTGAGATGCAGATAAAGCAGCATTTCATGAGAAATATATCTCCTAAAAACTTACAAAAAAATACTCTATAATTGGTAATCTAAACCTCCACCTTAGAAAACTAGGGGGAAAAAGCAAAGTAAACCCATAGTAACTAGAAAGAAGGAGATAATAAAGATAAGAGCATAATAAATGAACCAGGGAACAAAAGAATAGAAAAATTCAATGAAACAAGTAGGGTTCATTCTTTGACAAGATCAACAAAAGTAATAAACTTCAAGCTAGACTGATCAAGAAAAAAAGACAGAAGATGTAAATTACCAAATAAGTCAGTTCTCATATAATATTTGTTTTGAAATGTAAATTCTTTCCAGCACAATTGATATACTAGGGAACACTTTCAGCATAATATATTTTTATGTATGGTTATGTGTAATTTTGTACACAAGAAACACCAAGTGCAGAAAACTATACCCAGCTGAACCAAGCCATGTAGGAATACACAAAATGCACACATGTGCACACCTTAGACATGTACCAGCTACCCCCATTCACTGCATGTGTGGTGAGCCACACCCACCCACATGGAGTGTTGGAACTTTGCATCCAATTTCAGACGACTCTCCTTCCACCACCTCACAATAACTCACAGGCTGCAACAATTCTGATTCCCACTTCCACAAGCAAACTTCAGGTCTTTTAAAGGCAAGGGGTCATATTTGTTGTTGTATTTATGTGTTTCTTAACCACTTTACTTATGTAAAACTGTAGTGCTATTTTTAATAGGTCCGTATCTCTTTTTATTTTTATGTGTCACTGACAAAGTTTTTGAATCTTGTACCCCTAATCCCATTGTCCTCATAAGCCTGCGGTTTATACTGTGCAATTGTGCATAGCACAGTGATTTTTAAGAATGTATATGTGACATTAGACCAGAACTGACTGCACTTTACCAAGTGGTCAAATTTAGCGTCCCAGTCAGAAACTATGTGCCTCCCAATATGTTGTAATAGGAACTATACAGTATCACCTAGGAAGAGTTCTTACCAACTATCTCGAATCTGAATGTAGCCAAGCCTTTATGGCCATGGTAAAGAAAAGCGGGAGGCAGATAAGTTAAGTGACACCAAGAGGAAACAATTAGATAAATGCAGGCAACTGGCTTGTTCTGATTGAGTCCTATTTTGAAGAAGCCAACTATAAAACACATTTTTAGTATGACTGGGCAATTGACTACACACCAGGTTGTTACATGATACTATGAAATTATTGTTAATTTTAAGAGTAGTAATATTGATGTTAAATCATAAAATGTCCTTTTTGGGGAAATAAAAGCTTAAGTATGTAGAAATCATGTATCCTGAAGTCTGTAATTTCCTTTAAAATGCTTCAGCAATATAAATATACATACATATATACATAGATGTATAAGAATAGAGCAAATATGGAAATATATATGAAAATATGAGAAAGCAAATATGGAAAAATGCTGTGGGTGTTCATTATACTAACCTTTTTACTTTTTTGTGTGTTTGGCATTTTTCATATTTTGTTATTTTTATGACTTTACAAAATTGACATGTTAGAGGACTTAAAATATTTTCACCTGTATAGAAATTTCATGACCTCAGCCGGCCCCCTGAGTCTCAGTGTCTATCTATCTTGCTTGCGCCAACTGGATATAGTCCACTCTCTCATTGCTCTTGTGTTTTCTGTTATAAAAAGCACTCAGCTCAGGCAGACTGTGCCCATCTTTGGGATTCTTTGCATTCCTCCAGGATATAAGACTCCCATTGTATTCCCTTGTCTGGCCTCATAAGGGAAATTGAGCATAACTTTCTCTCGCTAATTTGGATTTTTTTTTTTTCTTTAAGTGAAGGAACAATCAGATCAAAGTGAAATCTGAAAAAATAAATGGAATTGTGTTTAAGTCACTGAGAGAAGAGACGATGTTCTGGAAGTTTGGAAAAAAGAGCCAAAGACTTTAGCATGGATGACTAGCCCAGATGGAGAGGCAAAGCCTGGAGAATGATTCTAAAATGTGGATGTCCAAGTCCTGCTTTCATGTAAAACTGGGCACAGCCAGGCTCTCTCTCCCAACTCCCTGGCAATGTGGAGTTGCTGAATCTGAGCCAGGACTAAAGGAATAGATAGCTGAGCACACCAGACACAGGGGACAGCTCGTGTGCACACTGCTGCAGTGACAGCAGAGAAATCTTAGAGATGAAGGGTATGGGAGACAGGGATCCAGAAGAAGACTTAGGGGCATTTAGGACTGATTATAGGACTTTTTAATTTTTGCTTTTTTTCCCTCCTTTAATTTTTCACTGGAGGAGGTGATTAACTGTTGTGCATCCAGAAATAGTTTATGCTAAACATAGCAAAGCTGGCAGGGTTTGTTATAAAATAGAACTTGGGTGTGGGAATGCTGCCTCTCAACTGTAATCCTTCCCTTGGGCAAGCAGTGTCAGTGCTGTGAACTGAAACCAGGGTCAACCTTGAGCATCTCTTTACTACAGAAAGAAAAGTTTTGTTCTCATGGTGGTGCAGCCTATCTAAAGCCACAGAGACCTTTTCTTAAATAATCATCAATGGGTTGAAGAGATCATTTTTAAGAAGATTTGGTTAATATTTCTGATTTTATAGATGTCACTCAAGCTCACACAGCTACTAAGTGGTAGAGGTCAGACTCCCAGTTCAATGCTCTCCCCACAATAGCATGTGGTTTCTCCCAATTTAGTATTTTTTTCCCATTAGATTATGATTAAAACTCAGAAAAGGTTGTGCATTGGCCTAATTGAAACCTTGTAGAACTCTGGTTAGGTTCTTGGGGTGGGGAGAAGTTGGAAGTTGGAGAGGTAATGCTCTCAGCAAAATAATCAGAGCCTTTAGTTAGAGGTAAGTGTTGTTTTTTCTGCCTTTTAGGTAATGGGATCTCAGGGATGCTCGGAGGTGGTTCCAGGTGTGCCATCTGGGCACTGCGTATGTGGGTGCCTATGTGGATGGAGGTGGAGAACCAGTGTTTCTGGGCTGTTGTACCTGGGAGTCAGACCAGGAAACATGAGGAAACAGGAAATGTGGCTGGGCAAAATCACCACTCTGGACCCACAAGGGGTATAAGGAGAAGAAATCTTTTCCTACCTCCAGCCTTACTCCCATCCTTCCAAATGGGATTCTGTGAAACTTTTGTTGTTGTTGTTCAGAAGAAACCCCGTGGACACTTTTTATTTAATTATTTGCGATTTATTTTTAAATATTAAAAAAAAATCTTTTATTTTGGAATAATTTCAGACTTACAGCAAAGTTGGAAAAATATTGTGATGGATTCCTATATACTTTTAGCCCAGATGCCCAACATATTAACATTTCGCAGGGATGATTTATCATTTTCTCTCTGAATTATTTGAAAATACATTGAAGATACAATGCCTCTTTATGCTTAAATTCATCAGTGTGCATTTCTTGAAACAAGGGTACTCTCTTACATAACCATAGCACAATTATCAAAACCAGGAAATTAACATTCACACAGCTATTATCCAATCTACAGACCTATTCAAATTTCACCAATCGTCACTCTAATATGCTTTATAGCAAAAGAATAATATATTTTTCTGGGTGGGCTCCAATCTAGGATCACATGATGCATTTGGTTGTCATGTCTCTTCTGTCTCCTTTCAGTTCCTCAGTCTTCTTCATGACCTAGACATCTTTGAAGAGCACTGGCTAGTTAATTTGTAGCATGTCTTGCATTTTGGTTTGTCTGATGCTTCCCCAGAATTAGATTGATGTCATGCCCTTTGGAAGCTATGCACAGAAATCATGATGTGTTTTTCTTGGCGCATTGTCTCAGAAGGCAAAGGATATTGATTGTGCTTTATAAGTTATGTCAACTTTGAACCCTTGGATCAAGTGGAGTCAGTGAGGTTTCTACACTGTAAAGTTATTATTTTATTTTTCATTTGTAATTAATAAAAGTCTTATGGGAAGATACTTCCAGACTATCTAAAAATCCTTTCTTTTACTTTAGTTTTAGCATCAGTTAGTGATTCCTGCCTAAAATAGTTACTACTATGGCTGTTGCCAAATGGCAATTTTTTTCCCTAATTCCATTTACATCATTTCTTCTGTATCTATCAGTTGCCATTCTACTGCAAGGAAGTGATTTCTCTTCTTTCTCCTTTATTTATTTATATATTTACATAAGTATGGACCCCTGGGTCCTTATTGTATTCTGTGAGCTATAATCTATACTATCAATATCTGTTTTGAAGCTCAGATTGCCCCTGTTTGAGTACCTTCAACTAACTCTTTTTTCTTTCGACATATCCCCACATTCTTTGACCACATCTCTATCCTCTGGCCTAGCAAGGTATTCCAGGCTTATCTTGTACTTTCCCAGATCTACTGGAATCAGCCAGTTCTTCAAGGAAACTTGATTCCTTTTAGTGGACAGCAGTATTTAGAAACCAAGATCTGGGTGTTAATGTTTGCTTGTTTTTGCTGGGATGTTCCAAATGATACTTTTATAAGCCCTGGTTTCATCACTTCTTGAAAATTTTCTGGGCCTTTCTGCTACATAAGACCCAAGGTCCACTTTTCCAACCCCAGTCCGGACCCATGTGCTGCCTCCTGTCTTCCAGGAAGAAGCTTCTACCTATTTGCTCTCATCTTTGTAGTGATATCTGTTCCCCCTGTGGCTACAAAGTTGGTTGCAAGCTCCCCACAGCCCTTCTTTCCAATAATGCATAGAGCGACCAGGTGTTCTGAACCCAAGACTAGGCAACTGCAATGCATGACCACCCAAACATAAACATACTTATGGGTAGAATGAAACTAGATATTTGAAATGAGGGCATTTCTAGAAATTATTAATATATCCATCAACAAGTACAAAGACCTCACTCTTTAAATGGGGCACAGACATGAGGAAATGAAATGGCAAACGTGGGTAGGGTTCACATTTCTAAACTTTTTATGCTTCTTTAATTCTCAATAATAACGTTCATAAATTCTGCTTCCATGCACTTACGCGTTCTCTTGCTGTCTCTTATTCTGAGTATCTCAGGACTGCATTAGTCCCCTGTCAAAGCATTTGCTCTCCATGTGAATTCCCAAATGCTCTAAATATCAACCCTCCAAAAGAAAACCTAACACAGAGAGTGAAGGTAGACAGGAAAAGTAACTAACATAATGTGTGACTTTCATTTTCATAGTCCTGAAAGTTTTCCCTGGACAACTCTGGTGTGTTTATTATGTCTCACAGTTGTGCTTTGTTACCATTTCATTTCAAAACACATAGCTCTTCTCTGTTTAAAAACTTGTGTTAGTTGATGACAGTTGTATATCCTGAAACATCTTCCTAGAGTGATAGTACTTTTCATTAACCTCAGCAACCGTGGTCTTTTCCAATGTATGCAAAGGCAGAAGCACAAAGAAGTCTTGTCAGAGCTGACTCCTAGCTCGGGCTGGATCGCACTGTGTGACCTCCATGAGTCATGCACCTTGGACACCATTTCCATGGCTGCCAGTAGCCCACATGGTAACTTTGTGTGAATTAGATGAAGGAGCCTAGAAGGTCTCAAACCCACAAGTAGTGAGTCACTTCCACTCATAGCTCATTAGTGGGAATTAGTCATATGACTTTACCCAACCAGAGTGGTCAGGAGGTGCAGTCCCACCATGTACCTAGTATGGAGGGAGACAGGGAGAGATTTGGCAATGAGACAGATGACAACTAAATGTCTTACAATTGGTTGTATCTTAAAATTAATCAGCAGTATTATGCCATATTAGTAGTATATAAAATAATAGTGCTTCTTACAATATGTGGTCTCTTAGGTTCTATGAAATATGGTAGCTTTTCTGAATAGTCTGAGAATATTAACAGGTTTACTTGCTAGCCCTACCAACATGAAAGGGTAAAAATCAAAGTCTATGGTCATAAAAACACTCATAACCAATAAACATAACCAGAAACTCACAGGATATCCTTGTAAGAGCTGTGCCAAGGCTGTGCTGTCTGTGCGTGTTTGGGGGAGCTGTGTCTCTGGCTGTCACTGCTGGCACATCCTCTCTCTTTGCCCTGTGTTCTCCCCCCATCTTCTAGTGATTATAACTGCTGCTGCAAGGCCTGGGCCCAGAGTCTCTGCACCTGCTTGAGTCATGGTGGTCCTGTGGCTCTTGCCGTGACTACTGCTTCCCCTGGACTCCTGGTCGTGTCCATGTCCATGTTCACCAGAGTCAATTAACTCTGTTTCAGGCAGGAACTGCACTCGGGCTAAGGCTAACTCTCTTTTTAGCCTGAGCCCTGAAACTGCCCTGAAGCAGGTCCTCTGGTGTCTGCAGCCCCAGCTGGTGCTGATATCTGGGCCTGATGCTGGTTGCCGCCTGGCTAGACTGTCCCAGGAATCCCACACCTTGACTACACAGCCTGCTTTGCTCCAGCTGCAAACAGCCCACCTGCCAGCAAAATGTCCTTTTCCAGAGCATCCATGGCGATGCTGAGGAGGCTGTGTCTCTCCTGCTCCAGACTGTTAATGAACTTCTTCTAGGGGAGAGCACCTTAATGAGAGAAATACTGTCCCTACTGCCTCTCACCACCCAAGGTTAGCACAGACCACTTGTTCTCCCTGAAGACCCACCTCAAACACTCAGACTGATGTATTCTCCACCCAAGACCCTCTTTTCTGTGCCCCAAATATTCCTTTTCTGCCCTATTCCTCATCTTTGTCCAGTTGTCTGTTGTCAGCTCTGTTCCTGACCTTGGTGCCCACTAACTGAATTTGATTTCCATGGGTTGTCTCTTCTGCTTATTAAGGGGGCTTCATGTCCTCTCTCTGTCTAGCTCCCGAGGGTAGCCCCATCCTTGCTTTAGCACCTGCTCATGGCCTGGAGGTTGACCATCTGCCTGACTAAACTAAGCTTTCCTTTCTGGTGTGCCCAACCATAATTCCTCTGTCTTTCCATGACTTGAAAATATCCTTGGTTTAAAGTCTAATTTTTCAAAAAGATACTTCCTTTATCACCTACATCACTACCACATTGACAATGATTAAATTAGCTATTGTTTATTCATTGCTAACATGCCCCATTCATTATTTATAGCACTTAGAAAAGATAATATTCTCTTATATTACCAGGAACAATTGTTCAATCAGATTAGCTAATCTATCAGTGTGAGTGAATGCAAAAAGGAGCCATAAGTCAGGATGTGGATGAGAGGTGGAAAAGAAGTTTCAAGTAAAAACAGAGGATTCCCATAATTTAAGGAGGACAGGATTGATAGATAAGAGAGAAGACTAGAAGGATTCCACAGCTAAATTTCTTTTACAGTATGTTGCTTAGGGAAGTCAACTTGAATACTGGAGAAAAGCTTTCCTTTATCATTTGCTGGTTGTTAATATATAGACAGTTCTTGTAGCTAAGAGGCTAGGTTTCCTAAAATACAATTTGTCTTGAAATCATCTTTTATACCTGAAATTAACCTAAGCTGCCAACTGAAGAAAATGAAAAAAGAGTGAAGTAAAATCAAAGCAAGCAGAAGGTAGGAAATAATAAAGATAAGAGCAGATATCAATGAAATGAAAAACAAAAAATTAGATAAAATCAATGAAAATAAAAGTTGATTCTTTAAAAAGGTCAACAAAATCAAAACTTTGTCTAGACCAGTGGTTCTGAGCCAGTGGTAATTTTGCCCTCCAAGAGACATTTGTCAATGTCTAGATTTGTTAATGTCTGGAGGAATTTTTAATTGTCATACCTTAGGTGTATGTGTGTGTGTAACTGACATCTAGTGGGCAGGGTTGCCGCTGCATATGCTACAATGCAAGACAGCCCCTCCATATCAAAAATTATTGGGCCAAAATATCAATAGTACTGAGTTCGAGAAACCTGATCTAGACTGACCACCAACAAGCACCAAAAAAAAAAAAAAAAAAAAAATAGAGAGAGAGAGAGAGGACACAAATTAGCAAAATCAGGAATATAAGACATCAGGAATATAAGACAAAATCAGGAAGATAAGACATCACTACCAACCTTACATCAGTTAAAAGGATAATAAGGGCATACTATGAATAACATTCAGCTAACAAATTAGAAAATTTTGATGAAATAGGAAGATTCATAGAATGATACAAATTAGTGAAACTTACTGAAGAAGACATAGAAAATCTAATTAAAACCAAATAAGTAAAAAAAAATTCATTGATAATGGAAAGTCTTCCCTCAAAGAAAAGCCTAGGCACAGATATCTTCATGGTGAATTCTATACAACATCAGCTCTTCAAAAACTCTTCCACAAAATATGAGCGAGAACACTTTCCAACTAATTCCACGAGGCCAGTACTACCCTCCTACCGAAGCCAGACAAAGACGTCACAAGAAAACTACAGATCAGTATTATTCCTGAGTCTAGGTGCGAAGATCCTTAACAAAATATCAACAAAAGGAATCCAGCAACATACAAAAGGGGTTATACACCATGCCAAAGTAGGATTTCTCCCAATGATGCCAGGTTGGTTTAATATCTAAAAATCAGTCATTGTACTATCATATTACTATAATATGAATAAAGAACAAAAACCACAGGATCATCTCAATAGATGCACAAAACACATTTGACAAAAATCTAACTAACACTCATCTATGATGGAAATTTTCAGTCAACTAGAAATGGAAAAGAATTTTCTTAACTCGATAAAGGGGATTCTATGAAAAGTCTGCATGTAGCATCATACTTCTTGGTGAAGGACTGACTGCTTTCCCTTCTAAAATTGGGAAAAGACTATATAGTGTATGATTCCATTTATATAAAATGTCCTGAAAAAGTAAATCTATAAAGCCAAAGATAGAACACGGATTAATGGTCGCCTGTGGTGGGACGGAGAGTGATTGCAAATGAGCACAAGGAATCTTTATGGGGTGATGAAAATGTTCCAGCATTAGCTTGTGCTGATGGTTTTACAACTCTGTAAATTTACTAAAAATTATTACATTGTATAATTAAAATGGTTGAATTTTATGGTGTCTCAATTATATTCAACAAAGCTCTTAAAATATCACTCTGTGTGTGGTGCGGAGTGTGTGTATTTGCACGTGCACGTGTGGGAATGATCATCAGAATTTCTGAGGACGTGGGCCTCAATCCTGGCCTCATCTCCAATTAGCTGTCTGTCCTTGGTGAAAATGACTTTGTGGTTCTGAATCTCAGTTTCTTCGTCTATAAACTGAAGGGGCAGAACTACTTGGCTTCTAAGGTTTCTTCCAGTTCTTCTAACATTCTCTGCACCTGGGTGCTTCTGTGTGACTTGTGACTCACAGGCCCGGTAACGAAGGATTAGACGCTAGGCTTCAGAGGAGACTGTTCTCTGCTTTAGAGAGTAAGCGACTGTTAGGAGGGGAGAACCTTTTGGAGATCAGTTAGGGCAGGTTACCCCCTTCACCATAGGGGTGAGAGCACTTACTAATTGAGTGACTTGTCCAAGCCAAAAGAGCTCCTTAAGTAGCTCAGCTGGGGCTAGAATCCACCCATCTGGTCCCATGTCAATGTCCTTTCCCGGGGAAAGTTGTCCTTTTATATTTCTTTTACTAGGAGTTTGGGAGGGTTAGCTTGCTGGAAAAGTAGGCAAGAAAGGACTCGGATGCCTGGAAGTGTGGGTTATGGCTTCATGCAGGTGGATGTGAGCCTGAGTCTGAGGCAGCTGCAGACAGGTGGGAAGGGTGTTGCCATCTATACGTCTGGCGTCTTCCTTGCGTGACTGTAAACACACACTTCCCTTTTTAGCCATCTTTTTCACTTGTCTTCCTATCATGGAGTAAAGTTGCCACAGGTATCAGCTTTCAGGAAAACTCCAACTTATTCAACAGATATGTCATTCCTATAAAAGCCAAAATAAATAACTAATTATATAAAAGTCAATGCACAAAAACTCCCTGTAAATCCATGCCCTGGCGTCACAGGTCCCACCATTTCTCTTTCCTCTTTCATCCTTTGCTGCTTGCTTACTGCTTATCTCCAAGCTCGGTCCCAGAGTATGAGTTAGGGTGACAATCTGTCTGCCACCTTGTGGTTAGAAATATAAGTATTGTAGGTGAAGTTCCTTGAATCTAGAGAATTTGGAAGGTTTACATTTGACTATCAGGCTAATAAAAACCATGATACCCATAACTGATGCTAAGAATAGGTGTCATTTATTAAGCATTACATGCCAAGCAGAACATGAAGCTCTCTGTGTGCATTAAGGCATCTATTTCTGGCCATGTGCAGTGGCTGACACCTGTAATCCTAGCACTTTGGGAGGCCAAGGCAGGAGGATCGTTTGAGGTCAGGAGTTTGAGACCAGCATGAGCAACATAGCAAGACCCTGTCTCTACAAAAATATATAAAAAATTAGCCAAGCCTGGTAGGGCACACCTGTAGTCCCAGGCCTTGGGAGCCTGAGGCAGGAAGATCGCTTGAGCCCAGGAGTTTGAGGTTGCACTGAGTGTGATGACACTACTGCACTCTAGCCTGAGCAACAGAGGGAGACCTCGTCTCAAAAACAAACACAAAACAAAAAGGTATCTATTTCTTAAAACAAGCGTATGAGAAAGGTATTGTTATTTCCATTTCCTGATGAAGCAACTGAAGCTCAGAAAACATAAGTAGAGTGTTCAGAATCATATAAAATGAGTGGTTGAAGCCCCCAAATGTGTCTCTTTCTAGAGCTGAATTCTTAACGTGGCCATTGCACCACTCTGCCTCGCAGTTTATCTCATTCTGTGTCATCCTAATGCAGTTTCATTCCATGCTCAAACATATCTACCTCACCACTGTCAAGGGACCACCCCCCACTTCCCACGGCAAGGAACACGCTACTGCTGAGGCTCCCCATTCCACTCTTGCATGACTTTCTGCAGCTTATACCTAGTACTTGTCCTGGAACTTTCATATGAACAATTTAAAAATCATGATTGCCTTTATTATTTTTAAAAAGGCATTATGTCCCTTTGTCCCTTAATCCCCCCTGCCCCCTAAAGCAGCCCAGTTCTTGAACATCTCGACATGACAGGGTTTTGCCTCTCCCTACCACCCTGGTTTCTCCCCTTTGAACATGGCCCAGGTTGTCAGTCCCCCTCCTAAAATGTCGTGTTGGAACCCAGAGCACAAGTGGAACAACAGATTCACCTTCCCCTTTCTAGTTTCTATCCTTTTAATGCTGCCTAAGTTTTGTTTAGATTTTGGTGGTCACATTATTTGGGTAATTACCTTGAGAAATTCATTTTCATCTCTGTATTGTTAAATAAAATAGGTTTAGAAGTCTCAGCTGAGTACATAGTTTGAGCTTCAAAAAATACTTGTTATATATTCACTTCATCTCGTTTCTGAGTAATTGATGTCTCTGTGCCTATTTCCACTGAAGCTCACTGATGATTTTAGTCCTTGACCTCGTACTCCAAATTTGGACAAGGATTTTTGCTAGTCTTTTTTAAAAATACCCTCTCTATAGAGGAAAAAGAAACAAACAGACCCTTCTTGTGATGAGCACTGCTGGGCTGAGTGTCCCAGCTGAAGGGGAAGTGTCCTGTGCTTGTGCCTCTCCTGACTAATAACCAAGTGGCATGTTTAGCCACAGGAGATACTTAGGAAATCTGCCCACTCCAAGTTTAGCCTTGACCTTGGTGAACAGCAAAAATTCTCTGTGTCAATGGCTAAAATTACCTAGTCAGGCCCTCTCCATCCCTGGCCTGCATGTTCCATCATTTGTTTGTTTGTAGTAGGAAGAGATCATCTTCCAAAGTGGGCCAAAAGCAGATAGATTCAGTTCTACGCCATGTTGAGGCACAATAGTTTTCTAAATCTGCCTGGGGACTCAAATTAGTTCTGGATGCTTTCCTGTCACTTGGGTGGAGGGCTTGTCCCCAGCATTAATATTGATGGAGATACAAATTGTTGCTGCCTTTCCAGTTTTTAACTAGTGCTTAAAGTTGAGTTTTAAACCGTCATAAAGATTAAAAAAAAAAAAACCCCAAACTTGCCAATTTCTGTATTTCTTAAAGCAGTAGTTTCTCTCTGATGCCCTTAATTCATAAGAACATTTATCCAGCCAGACCTTTGTCCTGTAATTCTACCTGGAAGCAACTTAATCTGTTCGAGGCTGCCGCCTTCTTCCTAAAGACCCATGCAGCAGGTGATCCAATAGGATAAGATCTGAGCCTGCCTGGCGGGCCTGAGTTTTAACACATGCCTAAAGCATGTATTTAGCTGTCACTGAGCGATCTGACAGTTTATGGGAGAGGTGCTATGTACAAAGGACCAGCGGTGGGCATGCCCAGCACACACCCACTTAGAGCATGCTGTGATCTGCGCTTCTCCTTTCCCCAGAGCCAAACACACGGAATGAAGAGCAGCTTCAACCACTGTAGTAAAAAAAAAACCCCATTTACAAGACACTAGCATGAGCCACAGTCATAGCTTTCTTTTGGGGACACCCTACAAGGACATTGATGGAGGTAGAAACAAATATCCAAAAGCAAGTTTGTTCTTCAAAAGTAAGTTTTTTTGTCTTGGCTTAAAATAGTGCAAGGAATGTTTGATTCTAGCCATTACCGGAGATCCTGGAACCAACCAAGTTTCTTAGCACTGGGATTTCTCATTTGTTGGGTTGCATCTAGACTCAGCTCCTAAAATACTGCCTCCTGCCAACATGGAACACTTAATGAGCACCATCTAAACACAAAACATAGCACTTCATTACCTTATTTATTCTTTACGAACACCCCACAAGGTAGGCATTATCAATCAGCCCTTTTAGTGATGGGCAAATGAAGCTCTGTGGGGTAAGGATCTACCCAAGGCCACACAGCTGCTGAGCGTGGCAAAGCAGCCCACAGAGCCGAGGGTCCCACCTCTAAAGCCCACGTTTTCGGCTGCCCTCCCCACTGCCTCCGCTGGACCCTCTCAGGTCTGTGCCCCATCCCTGCCCCCCCCCGCCCCCCGTTCCTTTCAAACTAAGTGTTAGGATTATCCCAAACCACCTTGTGCTACCCTCCTTCTCAGGCTTTAAAAACAATCCTACCGTGTTTCTGATAGAGAGAGGAGGGGCTCTATCAGGGGAGAGAAGCTCACCCAGTCGCCAGCTGGTCCAGCCGTTCCTGCCCAGATACCTGCCCAGCCTGCAGGTGACCCCAGTTCTGGCCTGAATCTGACCACAACCACGTGAGGGACCCCAAGCCAGAACTGCCCATCTGAGCCCATCAGTCACAGAAACATGAGAAAGAAAACTACCGGAGAGAGCTGGAACCCATTCTATTAAGTGAAGTGTCCCAAGAATGGAAAAATAAGCACCACATGTACTCACCAGCAAATTGGTTTCCCTGATCATCACCTAAGTGCACATTTGGGAATAACACCAATTGGGTGTCGGACTGAGGTGGGGGGTGGGGGGCGGGGATGGGTGTATACCTACATGATGAGTGCGGTGCGCACTGTCTGGGGAATGGACATGCTTGAAGCTCTGATTCGGGGGGATGGGCGGGACATGGGCAATGTATATAACCTGAACTTTTGTACCCCCATGATAAGCTGAAATAAATAATATAAAAAAAAGGAAAAAAAAAGAAAAGAAAAAAAGAAACAGAAAAAAAAAAAGAAAAAAAAGAAAAGAAAGCTACCGGAAGTTGTTCGGGGCTCCTCTAAAGGGGCGGGAGAAGAAGGCTTTTGTTGGGTGAATACAGAAGCAAGACAAAGAAAATATATTTGGTTGGTTAAAGTGGAGTAGTAGCCTTATCTGGATCATTCCAGTCCAGAGCCCCTAGCTGGAAATTAGTTGGGAATCTCTCATTGGTTAAACTTAAATTTCATTTTCCTAGAATATAAGTTCCCTGGTGGTCTAGTGGTTAGGATTCGGTGCTCTCTCTCTTTCTCATTTTCCTAGAACATGACCAATTACATTCAGTTGGATTTTGGTTTTCTTACGTAGGAACCCAGGGCACTGGAGCTGCCTTAGTCTAATGACCTCTTAATTATTTTAACTGATCTCAGGCATTTTTTTCCTCTGGGAAGGGGGAGGGACACCACCTCAATTAGTTCTTGTCACAGGAACACAACACTGCCTTCGGAGGAAGCCAGGCTATGCCCTTGGTGGTGGCTGCCTCTGTGTGGGTGAGGGGTCTAACAGCATCTTGCTCTACCCTCAAAACCTTTTCGTTAGCAGCTCCCTGTCTCTAGAACATTCTTTCTCTTTCCTCCCCACTCTCTGCAGGTCTCTCTACTCAAGTATTACCTTCTTGGATCTGCTGGCCACCCTACATCACCTAGCACCCCTCCATCACTCCCCATCCCCATCCCCTTATCTGGCTTTCCCTGACTTCTCCTTAGCAGTTATCACCATCTGACACGTTAGTCTGTTTGTCCATTGTTCTTCTCTCTACTGAAATGTAAGCTCCGGGAGGGCAGGGATTTTTGCTGCTTTGTTCAGTGACGCATCCCCAGTACCCCAGACAGTGCCTGGCATACTCAATGCATGTCTGTTCCATAGACGAATGAATGATACCTCTTCCCATGAGAATAGGTGACTCAGGGCAGTAGATTTTAAACTGCCCTGGATAAGCCAAGCCAGAAACTTGGAATTCACCCTAGGCTCTTTCCTCTCCCCAACATTCAATATCCTTCAACTAGTTCTACCTACTTGATGTCTCTAAACTTAGTCCTCATCTCTCTACCCTCATTCCCAGTTCAGACCCACATCATCTCTAACCAAGTTGTAGCCTTGGCCTCACGCTGATTTCTCCTGACTTAGTTCATCACCCTCCAAATCATCCTTCTCACTGTAGCCTGAGGGTATTTCCGGCGCACAAAGCTGCTAGTGGCCCTCCCTGGCCCAAGAAACTTCAAAGTCGTCCCATTTCCCTCACAGTAAACCCAAACTCTGCTGCACGACATACACAGATCTTGACACTCTGGCTTCCACTTCAGTCTTAGCCTTATCTGTGATAGCTTTTCCCTTGGACTTAAAGTCCCGTCCATCCTCTCCTCACTTCTCCATACCCAAGCCCCATTCACCTGGTTCCAGAGCCAGGACATTCTAGTCAGACAGAGAAGCATGGACAGTGGGGGTGTGGGGGGTGGGGGTGGGGGTGGCTCTCTGAGCTGAGAGTCTTCCCAGACTCCAAAACAAACGAAACACACAGCTCCTGTTTCTTCACGCCCCAGCCCTCTTCTGGGTTCACGCAGGGCCCTGTGGTTCCCTTTGCCAATGATGTCACTGCAACACTTGCGCATTAATCCCTCTTACCCAGTAAACTGTGAGCTTCTTGTGGACAAGGTCTTCTCGTGAATTGTATGCTCAGAGTCTCAGAGGGCGACGAGCACATGGTAGGCACAGAGGAAACACTGGTTGAAAGACGAGTGAATATAATTTTACCAAACATGCTAATTTGATTCACATACATTGAAAGAAAAATATAATAATCTTTTAAAAATAGAAAATACCCCAAATTATCTAAAAATAACTCATCTTCCTAATAAAACAATTTTTATATTTTATATACAGCCTTCTCCAGGGTATGCAGTGTCCTTGTTTTGTATTTGTGTACCTATGTGCCTTTAAAAGTGAATGTTCTTAATACAGAATGCAGAAAGATACAACTTGAAAGAAATCATCAACATGATGCTCAGGCACTTAATTTTGGTGCTTTGAGCACTGACGTGTGTTTCGTGTGTTCTGGTGCAGGTGCAGGGCCCGTGGGGCAGCCCTTTCTCCGGGCCACCTCCCCAGCATCCCCCCTTCCTGCCCTGGGGTTGACGGCACTTAGAGACGGAAGTGGTTGTACAGTCTCCAAGGTCTATTTAATCTTTGGCCTAGTTACTGAATTTGCCAAAAAGGAGGCCAATTAGTTCCAGGTGTGATGCTGGGGTCTCTGAAGTGGAACTTCCCTATTGGGAAGTTGGCTCACACCTGCCTGCAAATGGCTCCAACATCGTTACCAAGCCTCTCTCTTGCCTATGGGCTGGGAAGGGAACTCTGTTCACTTGTTTTATTTCAAAGTCAGCGTCCCATATCTCCTTGAGAATCAAGCGTGCATTTGGTAATGTTCCTTCCACAGTGTGAGAATTCAATGCTATTTATGTCATAGAAGTTACAAGTAAGAAATGACACTCTGAGAGATCTCAAAGCGTACTTTTATTGAAAAAAAAAAAAAAGAAACCATTTCCCCCTCTTCACCAGTTTAAAAGGACATCTGTGTTGATGAAGCCAGTCTTGCCCCTCATTCATGGTGTGGCTGTTTTTGCCCAATGGGTGATCTGTCCCCAGGGAGGATGATGTAACAGTTTCTTTCTTCATGAAGGAGCATAAAGAAAAACTGTGCCGAATTTCCCGTCCCGTAAAACCCCCTGCTTAATGCTTTCCAGTGTAGAATGCTCATCTTATACACCCCTGCAATGTTCCCAATTACAACGTTCCTTTGTCCAGCCCCAGGGAAAACCAATTTTACTATTAGTTGTACACACTTGTGGATCCATGTTTTCATTCTCAACCAAGAATCATGGCAAATTCTCAGCAACTGATGTATATATGGGGAACTAACGTTGTTCATTCTTTAAAAAGCTCCCTATAGTATCAGATGTCACATGAAATTCATAGGGACAGGCAGGCAGCCCCAACTCCCTAAATGCCTGTGGCTCACTCCGTTCTTCCCCAACTCCTGCCAGGCCCTCAGTCCCTGTGGTTTAAACAGAGGCCTGTGACCTCAGCCTTGAACTTTGGAGAGGTTGTTCCCACCCAGATATAAGGAACATCTATGAGCAGAACATGAGGATTTGATTAGAAAATGCATTCAGGAGGTTGGACGGCTATGTACCAAGAAATGTTCCCTCATTCTTATGTAGTGTATAAAAGCAGTGAACAATTTAGGGTCGATTAAGAAATATTGGAATTCTACAGCATAGGATGTGAACTCTTTTCAAAATGGAAACAGAGGAAGTTCCTTATTTGTAGCATGAGAGTCTAATTTAAACATCAAACAAATTTAAGAGCACAGTTTAAGGTAGGTGTGTATTTTCTGCTCCATAAAGATCACAATTCTTAACCAGGCACCAATCTTTTATAAATGTTGAGGACCATATCCTTATTGGAGCTCTAGTAAAACTGGAATATTTTCATAGCACCAAAAAGGAACAATTTAATTATTAAACCACATTGTTATATTCTGTCCAATGCATTTACTTAAGGCATCAAATTTTCTAATATTCCCTCTAAGGTCATTATATGAGGCATGATTCTTATAAAGTAACTCCTAATCTTTTGAATGTAAGATAACATAAAGCATAAAAGAGTATGTCAATGTTTGTGGGAGAAAAGAGTCCCCTTTTGAGAGAATGCTATTTTTAGCCCATTTCTGCTGCTGTAACAAAATACCACAGACTGGGTAATCAATATATAATAGACATTTATGTCTCGTAGTTCTGGAGGCTAGGACACCCAAGATCAAGGTGCCAACAGATTCAGTGTCTGGTAAGGGCTCCTTCTCTGCTTCCAAGATGTCACTTGTTGCCGCATCCTCTGAAGATGACCACTGTGTCCTCACATGAGGGAAGGGACAGAAGGGGAAAACAGGCTCCCTCACATCCTTTATAAAGGCACTAATCCCATTCATGAGAGTGGAGCCCTCATGACCTAATTATCTCCTAAAGGCCCTGCCTCTTAATACTATTGCATTGGAAATTTAGTTGCAACCTGAATTTTTGAGGGATACAGACATTCAGACCATAGCTGTGCTAAAAAGAAAATTAAAGATAATAAATAATGCTGGTAATAAGTTACTAAATAAAATATATGCACCCCTGCTTTAAGATTAAATTCATTTAGAAAAGTTAACATTTGGTGCTTTGTAAATTTCTTTAGACGAACACTAGTCCTAAGTGATAGATTAAGATTCTTTTGTCCAGAAGTTACTGAGAGGTTAAGGACAGATGGTAGACTAAAGTATCATTTAGATCGTCAATATAGCTCTGAACCTATGGGAGATGGTGGGAAGAAAAGGATCAGAAATGATGGAGAGGCAGTTGCCATGCATTAGTTTTGTCAAAGGCATTGGAGACTTTAAAACTCATTTAACTCTGGATACATAGTTGAGCCAGTAACCATTTGATACTGATGTTCAGCAAAGACTTAAAATCAATGGTTAGATACATTTCAACAGTCTTCTTTCTGACAAAAACAGAAGTCCTTCATTTTAATTAGTGAGAATTAGTGATTTTGGAAACTTGACCTTCTGGTTATGAACATCAAGGAAAACAGTGAGACCTATATTATGGGAGTTTGCCAATGTTTATGTCACAACGACATACATTGTGCACATCACATGCATCAGATTCTTTTGGGATGAAGTGGGACGTAAATACATTTTAATCAAATCCTCAGGCATAGTTGAGCGAAAACTTTTGTTTCAAATACATAAGATTGACTTTAGGAAAATACTCCTCTCTGGAAATATTTCTATATTTCTATATTCTAATAAGATTTCTACTTATTTTAAGCTTTGTTTACTTATAAGTTTTTTTTTTTTTAACAATCTTTCCTATTTTAGCTGAATTAAAAATAATGACACTACTTGTTTGGGAAATATGATATGCTAGAGAGAGTCCTGGTAGGAATATAGAAAATGTCCCTAGTATTAAGCTAGAAGATATGTCATCTGGGGCTTATAAGCTTTCCATAGACAATTTTTAACCCTCATTTTCTGAGCAGATGTTCTCTTCATTTTAAGTGGCTCTATGATTAATGTACCAGTAGAAGGCAAAGGTGTTTTCAATATTTCGTGCTCATCGTGTGAGTCATGCTGCATGTATCGTGCATCTATACCTTTGAAAATTATTTGATTTATCCTGCATTAGTGTACACTTGTTGGTGTGGAAAGATTTCCTCAAGTTAAATTCAGATCTGTAATTGCCTTTTTATATTCCTACCTCTTTATTAACACATTTCCTTTGTTTCCTTTTGCTGTGGTGGTGTTGCTTTTCTTTCCTTCCTTTAGCCTTCTCTCTGAATGAGAGTCGAGCTGGCTGAGTATCCCACCAGCCACAAATGCTCTTGTTGGAGTGCTTGAATATCCTGCTTACTCCTCTCGCCAATATTCCAGACCCTTCCTCAGCATCCTCTTGGTCGGGAGAGTGCTTGGTATGTTGGAGAGGGAGACAAAGTGTGCTTCTTTTTATTTTGGAGGTAAACTGAGAACAGTCTTCCAGAAAATCATTCTCTTTCTCTCCATCTCTCCATCATCAACTGTGAGTATCTCCTTTCCAAAAACAAAAAACAATAGTCTGTAACCTGGCAGGTGCACTGTCTTCTAGGTTGAGCTCACAGAGTGTTGTAATTCAATGCTAATATGGCAAAACAATACTTTTGAGTCATTAACAAATGAGTTTCCTCCTACCTCCCTGTAGGTAATTTTCCCCTTTTCCTTGTTTCCGTGCAGCAAGGAGCTAGCCTCAGGGAAGAGACGCAACAGGACTTAAAACTTTGCTACCTATGTGTTGGAAAAACCTAAGCACATAAATAAGATTATGCTGGGTGCCTCTGAGGCAAACTTCAAGAGAGAAGGATCATCAATCAGAAGCCTCAGTTGGCACCTTGACTATCTGCTTCAAGAAACAGAGAATAGCTTCCTTCTTCCCAGTGTTTCTAGGCTAGAAAATATCCCCAAGAATTGGGGTGGGGCTAAAGGCAGAGGGTTGCTATTATCAGAGCTTTGGAGTTTCCTGGTCTGGTGCTCAGGGCTGGAAACAGGAGGAACTCAGACCTCACATAGTCATTTGCCTGTGTTTAACTGCATGTCTCTGTCAGAGTGTGCGGGAGGATTCTCTATCGGCCGACTTGGCCTGGTTTTCAGGCCTCTGGAGTAGAGTCCCAGAGAGCTGTCAAGATGCCAGGGAAGGAACTGCTCCCTGCTGTGTTTAGGCAGATAATGCCACAGCCAGCCTCAGTGAGATCTGTGTGTCTCGAATGAGGAGTAGAGGAGTACGCCAGACTACAGGGCCATGTGGGCATGAATGAAGGCTGTCATCCTAGTCTGTTTGTGCTTCTGTAACAAAATACCACAGAGTGGGTACTTTGTAAAGAACAGAAATTTATTTCTGAAAGTCCAGGAGGCTGGGAAGTCCAAGGAAAAGGTGCTGACACCTGGGGAGGGCTGCTCTCTGCTTCTGAGATGGCACCTTGTGACCGTGTCCTCAGCTGGCAGAAGAGCGGAAGAGCAAAAAAAGGACTGAATGCTGGATAAAGCCTCTTTGATAAAGACCTTAATCCCGTTCACAGGGCTCTGCCTCATGACTTAATCACCTTCTAAAGGCCCCATCTCTTAGGACTGTCACATTGGTGATTATGTTTCAACACATCAACTCTGGGGGACATTCAGACAGCAGTAGCTGTGGCAGGACAACCAGTGTAGAGAGGAGTTGAGGGTTGAACGTTCCACTCCCCCACCCTATTATGACGACACACATTCCTGAAAGTTACAGGGACCTAGGAGAAATGTTTAATTTTATTAATTAAAAAAAATTTAAAAAATCTTTTTGACTTTTTGAGTAGTAAATGAAATATTAATATATACTCACTATATTCATATGTTTGGCATTTTGTTGCAATTTTACAACAGTGACTTTATATCATTTATAAAAGTAATAAATGCTTATTATAAAAAAAAAACCAAAGAAAGCAACATATACCAAATACTGTCACTGAGAGAAAACATTACTATGTTAATAGTTGGTGAACCTCATTCTAGATGTATCTCTATGGGTAACCACAGATAACAGGAGGGTGAGGGGAGGGAGAGAGAGAGAGAGAGAGAGAGAATTTTATTAAGATAGGATCATACTATATATGCTATATTTAAGTAAAAAGGAATATACTTAATTGAATTTCATATATAGAAAAAACAATATTGAAATAAAACTAAAGGAATTGTTGTGCTTCACATAATTGTTTCCTTATCATAACAGATACTAGTTTGTATAAGATTCCTTGAAAGTTAAGGGGGAAAAATATTAGACTGACATCATTACATTTGTTTATAACAACACCTTTGGACTATGTAAAGTATCAATTGATTCCCTGATAGAAAAGATGAGATTAGTATTTCTGCACTTCCTCCCCCTTTCCTCCCCCAAGTCCTGTATTTAGTTAAAGTCCCATCTCAATAACTTTGGGCTTGGCCACGTCACCTATTTTGGCCAAGGAATTGCGATTGGACCTGATGTTTGCCTCTTCTAAGCAGAAGGTTTTCATGGGAATGTGTGCTGTGGCTTGCGATTGCTTGGTTTATCTCCACAGTGGAAACAGCATGTTCTGAAGAGGAGCTTCTCCTTCAGTCTGGATTCAGCAAGGAGAAAATGTGTGGAGATGAACCCAACATAGCCACCGCTGATTTACTGCTCGTATCTCACGTGAGCAAGAAACAAATGTTTATTATTATAAGCCAGAAGGATATTAGTTATGTTTGTTACAGCATTAAAAGTAGTAAGTTTAAAAAAAAAACTTTGTATGTTTATATTCTGTCCTACAAACACAATATCTTCAGTTATGTTTTATATATAAATGGATTTAGTGTTAGCACCAATTTTTCACTATGGTATCTCCATTTCTGAATGATTTATTTTTATTCATCTCTTAGTTAGCTAGATTTCATCATCAAATAGGTTTTTTCCAGAAGGGTTCACAGTTGTTATGTTTTGTGAGTTTTTCAAATTTGTGAATACCTTCTTGATGCCTTTCTCTACTTGAATATGAACTTAGCTGGGTATGGTATTCTTGTACTATAATTTCTTTACCTTAGAGTTTTGACAAGAATGTCAAAAAATAGTTAAATGATGCTTATAGGAAAATTTAGAGGCCAGGCTGGCATTTTTTTCCCTTATAAGTAACTTTTTCTTTTGCCTGAATACCTCATTCATTCTTTATTTGTTCGTTTCTTTGAATTTCAATAAAGGAACCAGGATATGTCTCTACATGGATCATTATTTAGCAGGTTTTTTTCAGGTTCTTTTCTATCACTAGGTTTTTCTTTTCATGGAAATTTTTCTTTATTATAGCTCTGAATTTTTTTTTTTCTGTTTTATTTACTGGATGTTTTACTTCAAGGACACCAAAGCCGGGCGCAGTGGCCTGCACCTGTAGTCCTAGCTGCTCAGGAAGCTGAGGCTAAGGGATCACTTGAGCCCAGGAGTTCCGGGCTGCCCTGTGCTATGACAGCCACCGCACTCCAGCCTGGGCAACATAGCAGGGCCTTGTACCTTAAAAAAAGGAGGGGGGGGGTATGGGGGACACAAAATTCTCGATATTATTGGATCATTTATTTTGAATTTTTTTTGCTAAAATTTACCATTTTATCCATTTTTAAGTGTACAGTTGAGTGGCATTAGGCCACATGGTTGTGCAACCATAGCCACCATTCATATCCAGAACTTTCTTCATCTTTCAAAACTAAAACTCTCTACCTGTTAAACTACTCTCCATTCCTCCCTTTACTCACCCCAGCAACCACCATTCTACTTTCTGTCTATGAATTTGACTAACTTTAGGTAACTGATACTACCTAGAAATAAGCCTTTTGTGACTGGCTTAGCTTATGTCACTTGGCATAATGTTTTCAAGGTTCATCCATATTGTAGTATGTGTCAGAAAATTTCCTTCCTTTTTGTTTTTTGTGAGAGAGTGTCTCTGCTGTTGCCTGGGCTAGAGTGCCGTCATGTCATCACAGATCAACGCAGCCTTGTGCACCAGGGATCAGATTATCCTCCTTCCTCAGGCTCCAGAGTAGCTGTGACTGCTGGCTCATGCCACCATGCCTGGCTAATTTTTCTATTTTTTGTAGAGATGGGCTTTCACTATGTTGCTCAGGCTGGTCTTGAACTCTTGGCCTGAACAGATCCTCCCACCTTGGCCTCCAAAGTGCTGGATTACAGGAATGAGCCACAGCACCAGGCCAGAATGGCTTTCCTTTTAAAGGCTAACATTGCACTGTATGTGTTTGCCACACTTTGTTTATCTATTCATCCGTGGATGGGCACTTGGGTTGCTTCCACCTTTTGCCTATTGTGAACAATGCTGCCATGGACGTGGGTACACAAATATCTGCTCGAGTGTCTACTTTCAATTCTGTTTGGCATAGACCCAGAAGCAGAATTGCTGGATCATATGGTAATCCTATTTTTAATTTTTTGAGGAACTGCCACACCATTTTCCATAGCGGCTGTACCATTTTACATTCCCACCAGCAGTACATGAGGATTCCAATTTCTCCATACCCTTACCAACACTTGTTTTCTGTTTTGTTTTGTTAGCTTTAAATAATAGCTATCCTAAGAGGTATGAAGTGGTAGATCATTTCTTGATCTGTTCTCTATATAGTCACCATCTCTTCTCTATTCACTATCATCACTTTCTCATTCTCACCTATATACACTGTGCTACATTCAAATTCTTTCTTTCAGATTAACGAATTCAGCCATACATATCTATTTTGTTCTTTGCCGTTACTTATTAGGTATGTTATAGACTTTTGGGGAGGTAATCAATTAGTTTCCTTTGCAGGATATGCTTTCAGTGCATTCTATAGTTGTATTATTCTCATGTATTGAATTCAGATAGTTTAAAAAATTTTATATCTCCAAGCATTTCCAAGGACTTCTGCTACTTGAAACAGATTTCCTTTGAGGCTAGGTTCATCATCTATCTTCTGCTTGCTATGTTCCTTTTTTTCCTTTTTTTTTTTTTCTTCTAATATGTTTGCATAGTTGCCATGCCTCTTCTCGTCTTGTTTATATTTAATGTATAATTTAGGCAGCTCTAACCAGTCTTCTCTTTGCTCTGAGAGGTTATGAGTACATATTCCTCGCCACCCTTCCTTCTTTTTTTGAGCCTCCTTTTCCTCCTCTCTCAGCTGCAGTTTGAGGGTTGAGTTTAGATTTCTGTCCACTTTTCTGTAGCCTGAAGGCTTTGGAGTGGGGAGGGAGGGGGAGACTAGCTGGAGCCTGGATGCGTTCTTTGTCAGGAGTCCTGCATCCTCTCTGGGTTTTTTTCTCTCTGTTTTAAGAGGTCCCACTTCTGCAGGAGTACAAACCTGTGGTTTGGGGTTGTTCCCCAATCTGCTCGGAGCCCAGGCTGCATTTCTTGCCTCAGGCTTGGATCCTTCAGGCATTTAGGACCTTCTGCCCATTAAGACTTTTCCTTGACTTTCCCCTGAGCTGCGCACTCTCTCCCACAGCCTGTCTCTGTGCAAACTGGGAAGTGTTTCTCGTCTATTCTTCTTTCTCCACTATAATTTTTCGAAGGGTAGCATTAAGAAGCAAGCCACAAAGGAATCTTTTGTTGTTTTTCTTTGACATTTTCTTAACATTTATGTCAGAAGGTTTAACCCCTTTTCTTTTCTTTCTTTCTTTTTTTTTGGCTGTTTTTGTTTGTTTACCTGTTTGTACATTAATTTTTTATGCATTTTGTTAGGTACCAGAAGGAAAGGATTTTGTAATCAGGGTTTGTTCTGCCGTCTTTACCTAAAATCCAATATATTTTTTGAATTTCTGCCCCAGGGCCAAGGAGAGCCTCACCTTCTGTCTGAGGAGAAGCAAACTGGTGGTTCTGTAGCCTGGAGGGGATGTTCGCTAGGATGTGTGTCAGTTACACTGACCTTACATTTTTCACTTACTGTGAATTTTGGAGAAACAACTTCTCCACCAATACAGCACAAGAGGGGCCTATCTTTTTCATTCAGAATGCTGCTTTCTCGGGCATGATGTGCATTTTGATAGGGCCTTTTTCCCTCACTGATATAGAGGCAGAGTTGAAGAGCAGGCGAGGTTGGAAGGCAGTCGGTCTAGGTCTAAGGAGATGGAGTAGTTGGGCAGTTGTTCAGCTGGCTCTGGCACATGGTGGTTGCTCCCAGTGTGCTGGGCACCAGCAGAGGGGCTGAGGTGGCTGCAGTTTGCCAGGGGTTGGAAGAAGCTAGATGCTCTACTGTCCCGTGATCTGTGTTGCTGCCCATGAACCTTCTCTTCCTCTCACATCCCCCCCTCTGCTGCATTCACCCCCCGCCCCCGTCCCTCCACTTTCCCCGTCCTGCCTCAGCCCACGAGAAGTTCTAACGTGGTATTATACAATGCAAAGGCAGAATCGACCTCTTTTGAGTGTCATTGCATCATTCCATTTGTATGTCAGCACAGATCCACTTTTACAAAGTATTTAACCACTTGACAGGCCTTGTCTTAGTCTCTTAAATGATTCGTAATGATTGGATCTGTATGACTTTTAAACAAGAAAATAATGCTTTGGACTCACATTTCTGTTCAAATAGAAGAGCTCATTCACACGGGACTAAAATATCATGAATGCAAAGAGCACAAAAAATTTCACACGAATCCAGGAAGAAATGTTAAAAATGTTTTCTGATAGGCAAAAAAAAAAAAAAAAAACAATCATACTATACCTGGTTGATTGATCCAGTAATGGAGCTTTGGCTGTATCTACTATGTTTGACGTATTTACAGCTTTGGGGACCATAAATATAATAAGTAAATTCTGAACATGCTGGAAAAGGTCCAGAGTCCTCAAATGCACAGAGAACCATGCGAAAGGGAGCGAGCCCAGATCCCACGTGGCTGGCTGTGCTGGCCCTGGCTGGAGCTGGCCGGAGTGGTGCCCATCAGATCTGGCCCCCTGGATTGCCTTTCAGCGTCCCCTTCATCACTTCACTTGACTGCGGCTTGAGGCTCTCCCCTGGATGACCTGGTGACTGCACAGTCAAGATTGAGTTAGTTTTTCCCCTTGAAGATTGATTCTGCCAAGAACTTGAATTTCAATGGCATTCTTTCCTCTCTGTGATGGGGAGTGCGGGGTCCCTGATTGGTGCTCAGGGCCAGTAAGAAGAAGGGCCTTAGGCATTTTGCCACTCACCTGTCCCCTGAGCTTGCTGAGAATTCTCTCAGGCAGATCCGGTGGCCTGGTCAGGTTTTCTTGGACTACCCAGTTGTGCAAGACCATTTTGGACCTAACTAAGCCTCCTTTCTTCTAAGAGGTAATTTTGTGTCATACAGGTACTGTCAACATGTTCATGACTCTGAGTTTATGGTTCCTAAAAAAAATTCCATATACTTGTGGTATCTTCAGTAAGTGAGTACGCATCCTACCATGGGTAATATTTCCAGGAAAATATATTTTATTTGAGGGGATGGAGGTGGACTAAATTGAAGGCCTGAAGTATAGACCCACTCCCTATGATTCTAATAATAATTATTATTGTAATAAAATAGCCCCATTAGTAGGATGTGTGAGGATTAATTTAAAATAATATGTGCAAAGTACATAGCATAGTTCCCGGCACATAGTAAGTGTTCAATAACACAAATAAATAGGGACTCTTGGAAAGTCACTATAATAGATGTACATGCCTGTATGATTACATACAATTAGTAGTTATTTTAACCATTTGAACAAGTTAACCAACATCAAACATGTGTGGGAGACTTCCTAAATCAACAATGTAGGTTGCATCTTTCAATAATTCATAGGAAATAAATACCATAATATTATATATGGAACAAATATATTATTATATATTATAATGTAATTATATTATATTATATATTGATGTGTTGAATAAAATATATATTAGTATATATAAATGAAACAAACTTCATTTCCTGAACATTTTAAATAGAGCTGATTTATGGAGCTCTGTCTCTATGTATTACACAATGCGTGTCACAAATGTGATCTTATTTAATCCTATATCAACTCTTCCAGGTCGGTGCTACTCTTATTTCTGCTTTGTAGATGAGACAACGGCTGCGTGTGTGCATGTGCACTCGCATAGGTGTATGTGTGCACATGTGCTGCCGTGCCTTAAGGATCTTCCTGTGCTCATACAGCTTCCACACAGACAAGCCAGGATTTGAGCCCAGGGGTGTCCGGGTCCAAAGCCAATGTTCTGATTCTCTAAGCACCACTGTGTCTCTCAGTAGCTATTTACTTGCTGGGCTATTCCCCAGGCTGCCACTCACAAACTCTCCTTCCCTCCAAAGAGCTTTGATATTGACTATAACCATAAGTGTTTGTTTTCTCTATCTTATTTACTCCTCTCAACACCTCTACAAGGTAACTACTAATGTCCTCATTTTACAGTTGAGAAAACAGAGACTCTGGGGGATTAAATCACGCAGTTCTTAAGTGGCAGAGCTGGAATGGACCCTGAGTCTGATTCCAAAGTCCTTCATCTTCTTTCCACTTCACCACACCCATGCCCACACAACCGCCACCCACCCACCAACTTGGAAACCTCTCCCCTGTGCAGGCAGCAGGACAGCTAAGCAGGGTGAGGCCACCCCAACAGCTCCAGCCTCCTGGTCATGCATGTTCTGGAGTTTAATTGAAGGGGAAGAGGACCAACCAATGAGTCAGTGGCTTGGCTCTCTTGGGAAGCCTACTTTTGACCCTGGGCTCAAGCCCAGTCCTACTAAGATTATGAGCCCTGACAGCCTCACAGCTGGAGGCGTGGCCAGCCTGCCAGTGATCTGATTGATGGTATTTGTTACGGTCCTAACACTGGGTGTTATTGTTTTAGCACTTCATCTATTTCCCTTTAGATGGCTGGTGGTGAAGATTTTCATCATTGTCTTTTGATTAATCTCGAATAAAGAGGAAGCTAGCAAGCACCAAACATATCTGGAAGGATTTCAACCCCAATTAAGTGTTTATTGTAGCATGATTTGATTTGTGGGAAATGCATAATAAGGAATTCAGAATAAATCATATCTGACATGAAACCAAGGACTAAATTTAGGTGTTTAGCAACATGGCATGTGTAGTTACCTAGCCTATAGTTGCAGGCTGTTGTGCTCTCTGACTCTCCAGATGTTCATTGACATCCCCAGAGTTGTTTCCTATCGAACCATGAAAAGGGGAATCACCATTTGGGCTCCCCACCTTATTTGCTAAGAGAGTTGTGAGGAGGTCTGCTGTCTATCCCTTGATTAAAATGTGCTGCCTCAGTGCAAAATAAGTCCCCTACTGCTACATGTGCTCATTTCCACCTGGGCCTGGGGAAATACACACAGACCCAGTCTCAGGGCACTGAGACTCCCTAGTTAGAGAGGTACTTGTCAATTCTAGCATCCGTTTGCACGTCAAATTGTTTCTTTACATTCTCCCTGTCCCACCATGAGCTTCTTATCCAACATTCACCAAAAGGAAATGCCAAATTCAGCAGCTACGGAAGAGTTCATTTTTTCCTCCAATCAGTTCCACTGAATCACCTAGCATTTTTGGAAAAGTCATAGCACCATCAGTATTCTTTTAGAACTCCTTATTGCATATTCAACAAGTATGAGTTGAAACTTACTACATGGTACTGTCTTAAACTAATTTAAGTTTTGTTAGTGTCTGTTTTTATTTATTTTTATATATTTTTCTTTATTTTACAGATGGAAATTGTGCTATTAAATGTTTGGTTTCTTGGTCGTTCCTGTCTTACCTATTCATCACTCATCTTGTCTTATTTGTTGTTTTGCCATTTTAGCCTATTTTCAGTGAGTTTTTCCTCCTCTATGTCTTCTTACTCAGGATGAGAAATGTTTTTTCTATAGTTTCCTTGTGGGTACTATAATAAATCATCTTCCAGTTTTGGTTCATCCTGTAAATCTTTAGTGTTAGGGTCCCTTTCATTGGTCTGACATTTTTATAGGTCTGACGTTAAGTATTTTTCCCTTCTTTTCTTACTTTTAAGGACTGAGTGAGACATGTTTTTCAAAGACAAAGTTTGTGGTTTGTTTTTGATCTCCTTCTTCAAATGAGCAGCTGAACAGTGTAGTAACATGCATAGCTACTAGACCCATTCTCAAGCTCCAGCCTGGGGAATCTCGAGGGCTCCTGTTAGGTTGACACACCTCCCACCTGCTGACACTTTGACCCTGATGGAAACCCTAGAAGTCTGTGATCCCTAATATGCACTGCTCCCAGGACTGCTTCTGAGAAGCAACCCTGCTTATTGTGATTTAATTTGGGCGATGGCACTTTCCATTTTCTTTCTGGGAATTCCCATCTCTGACTGGATATAGATAAGAAAGATGTGGTCAGGAATGAAGGGAGGATAAAGGATGGTACCAGGCCTTGAAGTGCATGCCCCCATGGAGAGATGGACTCTGTTATCCAGTTAGCAACTATCTTGTGTTTCTGAGCCTGTGATTGGATTCTATGAGGGGTAGGGACTTCTTACCTTCCTCCTGTCTATTTTGGGGTGAGGGGGAGAAGCTAGCTCTACTTTGAGTGGTTATAGTACAAGGGATCATGGACTGTGTTCTTAATCCCATTTTTTCTAGCCTTTTAGTTAATGTAAATTGATATTAATAGATTCTGAAAATAGGTTATTTAGTTCCAGTTTTGGTGGTGGTATAAGTTTTCATATTTTGTATGTCTTTGTAGGTATTTTGTTGGATTTTGAGGAGAGTTTGAATGAATAAGAGCCTCTAAGCCAGATGCCATTTTAAACCCAACTTTCTCCCAGTCTTCATTTCTTAAAAGTAAAAAGCCCTTTAGTTCAAAATATGGTTATGTTGATATCCTTGTAGATAACGCATCATGTACATGACAGGAAAGAAAGGTCTATTCAGCTGGGACTATTTCTCTAAGGCAGAGAGACGTCTAATGAGGAATAGATTTCATGGAACAAGGTTCCTCATTGTCTGGAGAGACTGCATTGACAGAAAGACTACATTGATGAAACCATCTGATCTTTTAACCCATTCACCTTGTGTGGAGCGATTCCATAAATTATAATGATCTAATAGCAGAGCTTGGAAACACCTGAATGAAAAACCATGTAACCCTGAGAGCAGACTGTGTTTTCCCTGCTCAGGGGTCAGTTACTGTGGGACGTTGACCAATTTCCCTGTTTCCCCCGAGGATTGGTGCTGCAGCTCATTTCAGGCATGTGCAGTCAGCCCACTATGACTTCATTACCAGGGGACACTTCCCACATGTGGGATGGGAAGAGGAGTGCCTTCCTCTAGTCACAGGGATGTTGACAGAGCTGAGTCTTTGCTGCATGGGAACAGCGTGTGGACAAATGTTTGGCACTAGAACAGGGCTTGGGCTCCAACATTTGAGCTGCTGCAGCCAAAACAGCAGAGTCCTAGCAGCTTGCTTTACAAAACCCGAATTTAACAAAGTGTCAGTCTAGACTCAGTTTGATGGGCTGTCCTGCACACTGTGATTTCATGTGAGAGCCTCGGGATGAGTTTGGTTGGGTGGAATAAAAAGATATTTGTGAGTATGTTTGCTCCTGTTGTTCCAATTCTCTTTCACCAGAGCTCAAAGACTCTGAGTCTGGCTCACCATGCATTTTGTAGAGCATTAGGGATGGCTAAGAGGCAGAATCAAATAAAAAGTTTGAGATATCTTTCAAAGTCTTTTTTGCTGGGACCACATACTGATTTTTAAACATATTAAAATAATTAGGTGTTGGGGTTGTACTAATGAGAAGTTGGTGGTAGTCTATCTATCTGCTCACTGATACTCCATCATCTACGCAACTCTCAGTAGAGAATTACATATGTGAGAATGCTAATTAGCCCTTGTCAGGGTTGGCATTGAGATTGTGTGGCTAATAATTGGAATAATGATCTCACAGAGATCGTTTGTGGGAGCTAGAAAACATGTATGTTTCCATATGCGTGCGTAGATTCTAAAAGAACAGCACGCTCTCAGCTATTCAGTGTGGTTGTCAACTTTGTGAGTTGCCTAAGCACTTTTCATTTTCTTGTGTATTTCTGTTTTAGATCCATTTTACTTCCCTCCTCCACATTGAGAATGAGGAAGCAAAGGAAAAAAATCTGTAATCAAATCAGAGCCTTGAGTTTATGGCTGGCAACTACCATCTCACCAAGAACTAAGTCTGCAAATGGCATTTAGCCTCCCAACATCTGCCTAGAAGATGAGCCTTATGCTGACATGATGGAAAAACATCAAGTAAAAAATCGTGTCTTGTCCACATTGTCCCCAATTTGAGACATCCAGGTTACTTCAGGCTGATCCTGGAATTTTCTGATGTCATTTGAATTTCTCTGGTGATACTTAGACTCTTGGTTGGTCTCAAAATCTCGAGTCCATGCTTGATGAACCACCACAAGCTCAGAGTTTTCTGTGGTAATAAACAAGCTCAAAATCTCAACCACTTATAACAATAAATATCTACTTTTCACTCACAATTTGGCAAGTCAGCTGCAGCTCTGCTGGCTTGACTGGGCTCAGCAGGAATTGCCTCTGGGATATAGGTTGGGTTTACATCTGCTTCATATATCTTCTTATCCTACCATCCTGCTGAGGGGGCAGCTACAGTCTGCTCTGGTGGAACATGTTGTCCTTGTGGAGCATGTTGTCCTTGTGAAGGAGGGCAGAAGATCAGGAGGAGTGAGAGAAAACACTCCTCTTGGAAGCTTCTGCTCAGAGCTGGAACATTGATGCTTCCATTCACAGTCCATTGATCAAAGTAATTAATTCACAAGACTAAGCCCAATGTCGATGGGGTGGAGCTGTATATACTCCCTACTAGGAGATATGGACATGTCCCATGAAAATGGGCAGAGATGTATTATCCTATTATAGGGACAGAGCAAAGATTTTAAAACAATAATCTTGTCTTTTCACACCAACCATACAGTGGCCTGAAAAACAGATTAAACATAATTCACACCTATTTTTGCTAGACGGTCTTAGATTGAAGATAGTACAATAAGTAATATAATCACAGAAGAGTGCCTATCTCAATCATGACCTCATTTAATTTAATTTTCCTAGAGAACTGGAAAAGAGTTATTCCACTGCTTCTCACACCCAACATCTCAATTAGATCATGTATACACACTAGAGGACATATTCATTTGATTATAGAAGATTCATTGTTTCTCTTCACCAAGGGGGTGTATAGTAGAGACAGCTCGGGATCTGTTTTCATATGGACATAAGTTTCAATCCAGCTCAGGAACTAAATAGCTAAGATTAATCTTGGGCAATTCATTGAACCTCCCCCATCTCCATTTCTTTATATATAACATGGGAGACACAGGACTTTCTTCACTGAATTGCTCTGCGGATTAAATGAGGTGATCTATATAAATTATCTACTATGACTCTTATGAAAATCAATTTCATTTCCCTTCTCCTAAATCTCATCCACCATCCAAGGTAAACTTTATATCCCAATGCCTTCCCTAACTACTTTTAACTTCCTCCTGAATTCACTGAGCACTTTGTCTTCTGAACAGCTATAGTTCCCTAGGGAAGGGATCCATGGTCTGCTCCTGGGTTCATGAATGAATTTCAGAACAAAGTTCATGGACTAACTTTCTCCCTTCTCGAATAAATATGAAATGTTTTGTGTATGAGCTATATGCATCTTTCTGGTGAGATACTACATAGCCTTTATCTTAACTTCAAAGTGCTGCTGGACAACAGAATAGTTTCTGAACCATTGATCAGAGATGAGCTGGATAACTTGGTCCTTGTCATATACCACCTTGTGTGCTGGGTATTGTTTCATGCTGTGAGCCCCCTTTCCCCATCTTAATTATGACTTTCTTGAGGGGAACAAATGTATCTTCCATGGCTTATGTATCTTCTGCAACTTGTAGCATACATAGGCTGAACAGTGGTGAAAATTCAAGAAATATTTGTTATTTACTAAGATAAAGATTTTTAAAATACCACCACAGCAACCACTAGGATGAATTGAAACAATCAAAACATTTAACGTCAATGCAGAAGGCATTTAGAAAGAAAAAATCATTAAAAACAAAAACAATCAAAAATCTCTGGTGGTAGCAGTCTGTGGACTCACTCTTGCCCTGGCAGCTGAATGGTGCTGGCAGTCCCTTGCTCAATGTCCTATGGTACATCATGTGGAAGACTGCATCAGATGTGATTAAAAAACATCTCCTTAGCGATTAAAACACATATCTTCATTTCTTAAAAGAAATGTGGAATATTTTAGCAACCATGGATATGGCTACAGGTTGGAGATTGGAGAGAAAGGCTGTTGGAGAAGACATTTTGACAGAATGTTGGAATGTGGCACAGTCTTGTTAGAGAACTCTTAGCTCTCTTTGCAAGAGAACCCTCTCCTGTTCCATAGGCTGATGTGGATATAATCTAAACAAAAAGGAAGAAAAGAAGAAATAGTGATAAATGAACTTGTTTAGGCTTTTTCTTCCTTGTCTGGGAAGCAAAATAAATATGGGGTTGAGATCATGAACCAGAATTATAAACCCCACCCAAAGATACTTTTTACAAAATGAATTTTTAAACATTTAAGAACCATTAATCCCATTGTAAGTACTGGGTAGGTTTGAAGAAGAAAGAATGGTCAGGAAACTCTCCATGAAAGATATAAGCATGTTGTCAAAAGTCAGGAGCTTTTATTGGTCCTCTGATTCCTTCTTATTGGTTATGACTTTCAAGATTCAGTCTTGAGTTCCCCAAGATTTTCAAAAAGATTTAGGGGACATCATCATCAAGTGCAGCATGGCCATCGAATTCATGACACACTCTCTACATAAAAATTCACAAGCATACATATTCTCAAGTCAATCCTCTAACACTTTCAGAGGGTCAGATTCCGTATGCCTAGCAACAATTCTATTTTTTGTGTGTTTTATCCTTCTTCTAGCTTCCTTGCTAGGCTTTAGGGAATTAGCAGGACTTACCACCAATTGGATTGCAGAGCTTTTTGGCCCAGAGCGAGGCTTGCTATCATCAGGTATGTAAAATCTTGCCCAGTGTAGTCAGAAGTTAAAATCAAACCATCATAAACCTGCAGGACTTATGACCCTGAAAACCCTGAGGGAGTTTCCTGGACCAGACCTCAATGGAACTTTGCCCAAAACCCCAAATGGGAAATATATATGAACTGATTCTGTGCAGTGTGAAGGCTGAGGCAGCAGCAGAATGCTTTTATAGACTGATACAATGATAGATTAGCACACATTTAATCCTAGGCTGGGGCTTTAGAGGAGTCAGCCTTCCTCAGACCCTCCTTCCTCTTTGTTAATGTTAATAGTCCAGAGTACTGGGTTTAATGGTAATGAGCATTTTTCTTTTGTGACACAATTATTCTATATTTCAACCAATTAGAAAGTCATTCCATAAAGAAAGGAAGTGCCAATGAGACACTAATGTGGCTGAAATTTGCTCCAGGATTATAGACTTCTAGTCTAATTAGGGTTGGAGAAATAAAGGAAGATCATGGGTAGTTAAATAGCTATTTGGTGACAAAAATAATTTATCAAATTTTAAAGTATCTACATATCACCAATTTTAAGAAAGCCTGCTCACATAAAAACTTAAAGAATAAATGACTTAGGGGCTATTGTTTACATTACATAAATTCTTTGTTTTGCCTAGAGGTTCCTAAAGGATAATTTTCCTGGTTATATCTGATACATATTTGATTTGCAAATATCCAATGGGTATACCACTTTTCAGGAACCAACTTATTGACAAAAGAAAGCTACTTTGAAAAATTATTAGAGCAAAAAGATGCCATGTTGGAAAAGACTTTAAGATATAAACACAAGGTTCTTGTCCACTGTTTATGAGGGAGATAAAAGTTATAGGCTGTCCTGAGAAAAGTTGAAGAAACAGTCCCATGTAACTGAGTGTCAATCTGATGTCTGGTGTATAGATGTAATAAGGTCTTTTGATCATGGAAATCATCTAGCTGCATACTCTAAACAGAAAATCCAGACAACCCCAAAACTGTAGGGTTTAACCCTCTTTGGTATATTCCATATCAGATTCTACATTTCATCAGAACTTAAGCAAAAAACAAAAGTCAAATTAAATTACAAGTCTATGAATGAGTATTAGAAATGTCCTTTAGATAAATAATTTGTCTCTAACAATGGAGAGCTCTTTGTAGTTTGACATCTCTAAAACACCCAACGCACCACTACCTTAACTTCTAGATATCTCAAGTTATCTGACTTGTCAGAAGCTCTAAATATCAACACTTGTAGCTGAAGATTTCTACATTGTAGTCCCATGCCAATTGAAAATGAGAAGTAAATATATTTGCATATACAGCCGTTCTGCCAGAAGAACTGGAAGCAATGAATCTTTCTCCCCAAGGCACTGGGAAATTGCCCAGGGATCTCTCTACTAGAGGAAGGTTGGCTGCCTCAAGTCCTGCAATCTACCTGATTTTTCTTCTTCTGAGGCTTTTCTTCCCATCTCTGAGAAATGCTCTGGAAGTCATTAAAAGGAATGGAAAAAGCCCTAGGATTTGGAACTGTGCTGTAGTTAGAGAGACAGTGATTGTTCAGGGTGCCCTGTTTGGAGTGCAGACCCAGATTTCAGCTCCTGGATGTGTCCAAGATCTCCAATCTCTTGGGCACATTGTTTGGGTACCAATTTAGGTACAATTGGTATGAACCCCGTGAAAAATATAGTCAGTGGTACATCCTGTGTCTTTTCTAACATATCTAGAGGTTCTTGATAGATGGTGATGGTGGTGGTTGGTTTCTGTCTTATCTCCAACTCATTCATCATTCTTCCCTCTCCTCTCCAGCGCACTTACCCCCACTCTGCTCCCCCCAAATTCCTATTTATTTCATATAGAGATCAGTTTAGCTAAGTCTGTGTCTCAATTCCAACCCATCTTAGCTTGTTCTTAACTTCATTCCTAAATAAGCCCACTAATCCTAAACAAAGACAGTTCTTTCCTTAAAGGAATTCTACTACTTAGCAAGAGTTAATTCAATGAATTCTTACTTTCTAGCTCAGTGCATACCTGTCACTCAATCAGTAAAGGTGCTTTTGGAGCATCTATACAAGCCAAGATTTCAGGGTCTTTTAAATCCACTCCTTTTGTGGACATGTAAAAGCAGTGGCCCTATTTCACTGAGCTACACTGGCCTTGGAGGTGGAATTACCAGAGGTCCCGGGAATTTTCCTCTGCCAGTTCCACCCCCTTTTGTGCTAAAGGGTAGGATTGGGAAGAATATGTAGGCCCTTCTTTCCAAGTTCATTTTTCTTTCTTTTTTTATTTTCAATCTTTATTTCTTTTATGTACACAGTGATGATAAGGACCAATTTTCTAAATTCTCCTTGTGGTTCCAGGAGACTCCTGCTTCCTGTTCCCTCTACCTTGCCACTTCCAAAGCTGGGGACCAAATACTCTGCTGAGAATTGCTGCTGCTCTCATCCCAGTTGAGAACTGATGTCTCTCTGCAGTGGTACAGCCCCAATGATGACAGCTCTATTAGAGTATCACAAGGTAGCTTTAATCCATCCCAAACACCTCTATTTAAACAAAGAGTAGGTTTTCAAAGGCTGTTTATAGGCTCATTTGTTCCCTAGTCCTTCATGAGTAAGGGTTTGAACTTTAAAACTAGCCATGTAATTTTCTTTTGTTCTGATTTTTGTACTATTTGGCATCTGTTTTGAAAAAGTAAACCAGTTTTTCCCATGCTGAAATTCTATTGTAATAGGGCCACCCTCTATGTATACCCCACCCCACCTCACCCCATGATCTCTGCAAATGATGTCAGGAATAATTCAGCAGCTACAGTATCCACTCTTATCAACCCTCACTTTGGTGTGTTGTACAGTATTGAATGGGCCTGGAAACAATGGAGCCATCAAAACACCAAAACAAGAAAGTTTCTGCAACAGACTTTCATAGTTAAATTCTGGCCTTCTCCTGAGTTAACATTAGGCTAACAGACTTTTGATATTAAGGCTCAGTATTTCTATTTCATCAGCCTCTTTTCTTTGTCTCTAGCTGATTACTGTCCTTTGCTTAGGCCCAGAGATTTTTTCACATGGCACGATTTGCTCTGTCCTTCAAAATTGCTCCTACTGATAAGTGACTCACCCCATGAGTCTGTGGACATCTGTCATCCTCTTGCCACTTTTTTTTTTACTTTTAAATTTTCCTTCCATTGCCATCAGAACTGTTTTAAATAGCACTTTTGAAGTTCTCAATGCCTTTGTACTCATCAAAAATTAAGCACTTGTCAGAAATAACAGAAATGGAAGCATCACAGTGCGGACTAACCAGAGGATGGTTGAACCTAAAATATGACCAATGACAGCACCTGTGGTCGCAATCAGAGTTTGTAGTATTTTTCTTTGGGTTATCACTTTGTTTATAATTTTGAACATATATATGTTGGAAGTTTGTAAGTAGATGATGTCTATAGATCTCCCCTGCTATTGAGGAGTTCTTGTGAGGTACCTTAAGGGCTGGGCCATTGCACACTGTCAGCCCCTGATCCATAATTAGCATTCCTAATTGAATCTCTATTCCGTGATGTATTCATTAATCCTATGCCTAAGTACAGCTAGTTTATTGTCCAGGCACCCCTCTCTCAGGTGTTGGCAAAGATTTCCTCTGCCTTTCTTTGTTCAAGAGTCTTCATCTCTGGGACTCAGTGGGGAGTGAGGAGAGGAGGTAGAGTGGGCATTATCAAAATTTCTGCTGAAGTTCCCTTTACCGTTCTCCCAGACAGCCTAGATACCCTAAGTGCCCATTCTCCTTATTCCAGAGTTCCCAAGAAAGATTTCTGGATTAAGTTCCTTATCACAATACTTGCTAGAATGATATGAATTAATATCAGGACTTAAAAACAAAGTTTTTCCTCTATTTCTCTGTAGACTAGGCAGTCCCCAATGACAAAATGTAACCTGAAGATTTAGTGAAACCTTTGTTATTCCACTGGCTGTCCATCCCAGGGGCATCACAGACAGAGTAGGCGTGGAGGAGCTAGATGTAGCCCCAGACCAAACCTTGCCTTGGCCTGTTCAGCGCACTCACGGACCTCAAAAGAGCTCTGCTCCACCAATTTTATAGGATTTTGCCCTATAACTTAACCCAAAAGATGCCAAGACTTTACAATAAGTGGTTGCCTTGGAAACTCAGGGAAACCCAGGATAAACCCAGAGTATGAAATCATTGTTTAGAATGTCCCCAGCCTGCTCCTTCTAATTCTTGGTTGATGCTTTTTGGACAGGCTTTCTGTTGCTGAGGAGGAGGCCTGAAACTGTACATGCTTCATAAACAGACGAGAAGTCAAACTGCTTCAGAGGGGACCCAACCTAACAGGCAATGAGCCCTGCTTTGAACTTCATCAGAATACCTCGTTTAGCTTTAATTCCATGCCACATACAATGCAAACCTCCGCCTGTCTCTCCTGTGTACGCTCGGCCCGGTAACTACTAACATTCTTCATTCTTCAGTTTTAAAGGTGTCACATGCACATTTCTCAGACCCATTTGGTTCTAGGAATTATTTCACAGCATCACCTCATGCACAAGAACAAGACAGGAATAACAGTAAGATAGTTGTTTTCTGTCATGATCATACTTACTGTTTCTATGGCATGTTTTTCCATCTTTTTACTTTTAACCTGTTTGTGTCTTTACATTAGATTTATCTCTGTATTATAGATCAGCAGTCCTCAACCTTTTTGGCACCAGAGACCAGTTTCATGGAAGACAATTTTTCCATGGATCGTGGGGGGTGGGATGGTTTTGGGATGATTCAAGTGCATTACATTTATTGTGCAGTCTAACCTCTCTGCTAATGCTAATCTGTATTTGCAGCCACTCCCCAGTGCTATAGCATCACTGCCTCAGCTCCACCTCAGATCATCAGGCATTAGATTCTCATAAGGAGTGTGCAACCTAGATCCCCCTTGCATGTGCAGTTTACAGTAGGGTTTGTGCTCCTGTGAGAGTCTAATGCTGTTGCTGATCTTACAGGAGGCGGAGCTTATGTGGTGATGTGAGCTCTGGGGAGCAGCTGTAAATACAGATGAAGCTTCACTTGCTCACCCATTGCTCACCTCTTGCTATGCTGCTGAACTGGTACCGGTCCGTAGCCCGGGGCTTGGGGACTGCTGTTATAGATAACACATAGTTGATCTTGTGTTTTTATTCATTATGAACATTTCTGCCTGATTCACATCATTCACACATAAGGTGGTTATTGATTTGGTTGGGTTTAAGTCAACCATCTTGCAATTTGTTTTTTATTTATCACATCTATTCCTTCTTCCTTCTTTTCTCTCATTTTCTGCCTTCTTTTGGATTAACTGATAAGTTTTCATGATTTCATTTTATGACCACTGTTGACTTAAGAGCTTATTGGCCAGACTTTTTGATTTAGTTTTTAGTGGTTGCTCTAGATTTACAATCTTCCTCTTAAACTTTTCAATTTCTATTTTAAAATGATGCTATACCATTTCATGTATAATGAAAGAAATTTATGACAATATATTTTCATTTCTATTGTCAGTATTTTGGCTATTGTGATTATACATGTTAAAAACCCAACAATACACTGTTCTTATTTTTACTTTAAACATATATGTCATAAATTACACAATACATTGCTACTAGTTTTGCTTTATCTCTTAAATAAAATAAATATGGAAAAGTTTTAAATATGTATTCACATACATAAATATTTGTTGAGGTGCTTATTCCTTGACTAAAAATGAATTCATTCTGATTTTTTGTTTGTATGAAAAAGTCTTTATTTTTCCTTTATTTTTGAAAGATAGTTTTGGTGGATTTAGGATTATAGGTTGGTATAGTTTTTTTTTTTCTTCTTTTCAACTTTCAACACTTTAAAGATGTCATTCCACTGTCTTCTGGCTCACATAGTTACTGCAAAGAAATCCATTATATTTCTTACCCTACTTCCACTTAAGTTATACAGCTTTTTCTTCTGTTTACTTTTAAGATTTTCCTTTTATGACTTTTTTTTTAAGAAATTTGATTAGTATGTGCCTTGAACTGTTTTGGGTTTTTTTATTTTTTTGCATTGATTTTCCTTTGGGTTCATTGAGCTTTATGTATCATTAAATTCAGAAAAAATTTCAACCATTAATTTCTTCTAACATATTTATTCTTTCCTTTATTCTCTCCTTCCCTTTTGGGACTCCAAATGTAAATATATCAGACCATTTGCTATTATATCAAAGATTACATAGTTACATTCATTTTTCTATCTTTTTTCCCATTTCTGCTTTAATTGCATAATTTTATTACTGTGTCTTCAATCATTAACATTTTCCTTTGGAGTATCTAATTCTTTCATTTTAGATATTGTGGGGTTTTTTCCTAGATGTTCCACTTGGTTTATTTTTATGTTTCCTATTTATATCCTATATTCCTATGTTTCAATAAATAATTGAATATAATTAAGATAGTTGTTTTAATGCCTTTGCATTTTCATCATCTCTGTCATTTGTTGTTCTGTTTCTACTGAAAGATTTTTATTTTGGCTATGGGTCACATTTCCTGCTTCTTGAAATGTCCAATAATTTTCTGTTGTGTGCTGGACTTTGTGAATACAATATCATTAACTGTCTGTATTTTATTGTTATCCTTTAAAGAGTGTTGGCTTTTCTGCTGGTGTTCAATTCAATTTGCTGTCCATTTTGATCATCTCGAGATTTTAAAAACTTTTATTAGGGTGATTCCAGAATATCCTATACTTGAGAGATATTTTAACCCACTTCTAAAGTGTAGCCTTTCTGGGGTTTCTACTGAATGCCTTGAGTGATCAAAACTGTCTGTCTTCTCTGGTTAAGAACAAAATACCTCCCAGCCCTGGGTGAACTCTGTGAACCATTCAGTTTTTAACTTCTAAGCTGCTGCTTGCTTAGTCTTCTGAATTTTCATCCTATGCATGCAGACCTTAGTATTCAGCTAAGACTCAAGGGGACCCCTATGTAGATTTCTTTTCTTCTTCTTTTTTTTTTTTTTCCAGGAGGAACATATTTCAGGACCTATGCAAATTTCTTAAGCAACTTTTCTGCATGGGTTCCTGCTTTCTACCACCATAGTCTTCCTGAAGTCTGATCTCAGTCTCCTTGACTTGGTAAGCCTGCCATACTCTGCTTGGGACACCCCACCCTTCTCCGTGATCTGCAATATGCCTTCAGGCACAAAGCAAGCATAATTATAGTAATTATCTCTCTTGTTTCCTTTCTCTCAGAGATAAGAATCCTGCTGTGCCTGTTGGCCAATGGCCGAAAACAGCTGTTTCATTTTTTCTCCCTGGTTTTCTAGTTATCTATTTGGGGAAAGTAAATCAAATTCTTGCTACTTCATGGCTGGATGTAGATTGTACAGCTGTGATTAAGTTCAGAATCTTGAGATAGAAAGATTATCCTGAATTATCCAGGTGGGCTCAGTGTAGTCACAGATGTCCTTTACACGTAAAAGAAGGAGGCAGGAGAGCCAGAGTCAGAGAAGGAGATGCGATGACAGAAGCAGAGATTGGAGTGGTGTGGTCATGAGAAAAGGAATTCTGGCAGCCTCTAGACGCTGGAAAAGGCAAGGAACAGAGTATCTCCTAGAACCTCCAGAAGAAATGCAGCCTTGCTAACACCATGATTTTGTTCCCGTAAGACACATTTCAGACTTCTGCCCTTCAGAGCTATAAGAAAATAGACTTAACATTACTTTAAGTCACTGAGTTTGTGGTTATTTGTTAGAGCAGCAATAGAAAACTAAAATAATTTTAAAGAAGACATAATCCTTGGCTTCAAGGTCATTATTATTAACATGTAAACATTCTCAATTGGCCTATGTTAACCATTCTCAATTCAGTGCCTTTTGTGTTACATTAATATTTCCCAATTGCCAGGCATTTGTGTGCCATCATCATGACTTTTTTACTATAACTTCATATCACCTGATACCGCACCTGTAACTTTAGGAAATAGTATAAGATGAATCACCATGGTGCTACAACCTCTCCATAAACAAATATGTTTGTAAAAATCACAAGTTTGGAATACTAATTATATTCTTAATTAGTACATTAAAAGATAACCATATTCACCAAAATTATTCTTCCACATACCCTCCTAAATTACTTTACAAACCATTAATGATGCACATCAGTATTTTGGGACACCCAGTCATACTCCGCCCAACATTTAGCAGGAATTTCATATCTTGGAGCTTTATGCTGGAGACTGTAGCTTGCTTTGATGAAACGTGGGTTAAGTAGCATGGCTACCAACCAACATAGCAGCGATGGTGGGAAGATGCCAGGAACTTGGTTTCTTGCTGATCTATGATGCTATTAGGCACTAGTCTTTAATCACCTCTCCCAAGAGCTTGCAGATAGGTGTAATTTAGAAAAGAAGCACAGTGCCTTGAGATGTCTGAAACACTCCCTCCCACAGGCACGCAGGCAGCCTCTCTCAGTCACTCCATTCACTTTCACTGAATGAAAAACAGTGAAAACCAAAACACTTTTTTTCTTTAAGAGATCTCATGTCAGCGTTCGTACTCCTGGAATTTGGTCTTGATTTAGGTAAACTTGCCAAATTCTGGCATGTTCTAAACAAAACAATGAGCTAGAGACGGGGAAGACACAGCCCAACTGAACACATGAGGCAAATCCTTTCCAAATTCTCTGTGGGGATGAACTGGAACAGCGTACAGGAGGCTATGCATTGCAGCTTCAGCAATTACACAGCTGATCAGACCAGGCTTAACTGCATTTGGCATGGCTTTGAGGGCTGCGGTTTTCTTATCCTCCTCTCTCTCACCCCCCATACGGGGTAAGACATTCTCGGACAATCTCTGCACTGTATATGCCACATTTATTTTTCCACGTCAGGAACACAGGTCTCTCCTCCCTCCTCCCTGATGGGCTCTATAGCAACCACAGTGAGGAAGACAGGATGAGTCCCATCCTGTCCCTCTTGGTCTAGTTTAGCAGAAAGAAGACAAGAGCCATAAAACCTGGATTGCACACCTAGTGTGGCCACATACTCAATATGGGACCTTAAGCAAGGTCCCAAACTTTTGTGAACTTCTCTTTCCTTATCTATAAACTGGCAATCATAATACCTTAAAATGTTAGTTCAAATAAAATTATACTATGAATGAAGGAAAAACCTCATGTGAAAGCTATTTGTAAACCATAAAGTGCCTTTCTTTTTTCCATTATTGCCTTGAAACACATTGTCCTCTTGCATCTCTTTAGACACATATCCTACTTAGTGATTACTTTCACAAATGTGTGGAGGAGTGGAGAAGTACCATCAGATCCAGTTGTTCCTGTCTTAAGACTCTTAAATCGTCTTTTCACTTTGAATCAACATTATCTGTCCACTGCTTACCTCTCTATTTCCCTTTGGCTTGTACCTTTCTAGCCACACTGGCTGATATGTACCTTAACATACCAAGGTCATTTCCATTTCATAGCCGTTGCACTTTATACTTGCTTTGGCTAAAACTCTTCCTCCTGCATAGCTGGCTCCTTGCTCCTTCACAAGACAGAGCTTAAACCTCCCCTTCTTAGGGCCCTTTCCTCAATTACTATGTCTAAAAGGACCCTCTTGTTTCATAATTCTTTATCACAGTACCCTCTATATTTCCTTTATATGGATGACCATAAACTGTAATTAATCTGCATGTCATTTTGATCTCCCCTTATTGCTATTGCCAGTAAAATGTGAGCTCTATGAGGGCAGGGGCCATTTCCTCTTTATGAGTAAAGAATAAAGCTCAATGCAGGAGGCATTCATTCTGGCAAAAGACCTATTGGTGCTTTGGTGAGGGGCACGACACTGTTGTGGGCGTCAGCGTAACATGTACCGGGCACTATTCTAAGAGTTTTGCATATATTAACTTATTTAAACCTTACAATAACCCCATAAGGTAGGTTACAATGACTCCTTCCATTTTATAGCTGAGGAAACTGAGACATGGAAGGGCTGAGTAATTTGTCAGTGACAGAGCTGGGACACAAGCCCAGGCAGTCTGGCTCCAGGGACTCTGTGCTTAGTCGCTCAGCTATAAACATTGCAATCCTTCAAGAGAGACCTTCTGTGCTTATCATCAGCCTTCTCTAGGCCAGATGGTATATTTAGCCTTTAATTAAATGTTTAATATTTTATTTACGTAAGGAATGCATGAAACAAGTTCTTTTGTAAAGCAATTAATTCATTCAAATAAAGCAAAAGTCCCGTTTGACCATCTTTTATAACCCCCAACTGCTCTTCCTTTCTGCAGGAATAGCCATTGTACCCAGTTTTGCGTATTTCCTTCCTAACGATTTCCTATGCATTCATATGCACCTATGTGTCAAGAGATAATACAAAATACTTCTGTGGTTTCTTTATCAATCGTACGTAGATAGTAACATGTACACATAATTGTGATTATATATATTAAGTCCCTCCTCTGACAACACACAATAGGTGGTCTTTTCTAGATGCAGGGTTGCTATTCAGCTGACACCCAACAGTGCGGCCACGGCTGTAGCTGAAGTTCTGGAACACTTCTGTGTCATTTGGTAAATAGTCCCTGCTGCTCTCTGGGGACCAGGGCCAACTTATCCATTAGGCCCACTAGGCACAGTGCCTGGGGCCCACGATACATTCAGGGGCCCACGAAAATGTTTCAATTTTAAATTTTTTGAGACTAGGAAGAAAAAATGATTATAATCACAGCGAATATAAAATAATGACTCTAGCCAAGATTATATTTGTCTTTATATCAACACAGTCATAAAATATAATTTTGATGTGATTTATGCAGGATGGGGCCCACAAAGGCAAAAGTACCCAGGACAGGGCCCCGCCTGGGTCCTCCCCATGCCAGCAGGTGCAGGGTCAATGCCTGGCAAAGCAGGGGTCTCCTGAGCCCTCTCCCTATGCTTAGGCCGGTGTCCCTGCGTGTTAGGACTGGTCAAGGCCTTTCTATATCTATGGGTGAAGATATTTAATCTCACTCATAACCATACATATTCTGAAGTGAAAAACATGGTTTCTCATGCAGGGATATTTCCGATGTAAGCAACAGAAATCTATGCAAACGAGCTTAAGCAAAACTAGGTGTGGGTGGGAACCTGAAGCAGAAGAATGGCCAGGCCCCGTGAAGGCTGGAACAGCACTGGAAAGGTTGCCAGAGACCCCAGCAGCCGTCCCTCTTCAGGCCATGTGGCCTCTCTGCTGTTTCCCTCGGCTTATCTGCTTTCACCCTTTCTCTCTTTGGACCCGGTTTTCACTTCTCCTTTAGAGCTCTGCCATTAATGAGACACACCTCCCATGCAGTAGTTTTTTTATTTCTCATTTCAAGTTCTTATGCGAGACAGAATTTATGGGGCCTCGCTTAGGTCTGATGTTCATTGCTTGTCCAGTAAGCTAGGGCCGGAGGGCAAGGAGATGGCAGCAGAGGTAGCATCTGGTGGTACTAACGTAGACACTCCACGATGTCATTGTCATCCTATCCCTTGATTATCCAGTCAACACACCCTTCTGTCCACACAGACAATGCCATTGATGCCCCTGCCCTCTGTGGGCCGACCTTCTTATAAACAACCACACATAGACTTCCTCCTTCCCTGGGGGCAGCAACCCACAGTCCCGGGCAGCTAATGCCTACAGAGGTCATGGCCTGGGGCCAAGACTCTCAGGATGCACTGTCCCCCAGCGATGTTTGCTCTGAGCTCAAATCAACTACTCATCTGATTAACTGAATGATAAATTTGGCCACTATACATGACACAAAGGAGGAAAAGACTTTTAAAAAGTGAAAATGTTACATATGTAGTCAATCTTTGTATACTTCAACAGCAAACAGAAGTAAGGGGAAGTTATAGATGCTATTTCTACAACGGGTCACAAAGCTCTGGCTGTTATTTTCAGTTTCAAGGAAATTATAAACTAAAAGAACACTCTGGAAGGCAACCCTTAGAAATTTAGGCCGGTGTCCCTATGTATTAGGACTAGTTTTACAAACTTTTCAGTTTTGTAATGAAAATATTAAGAAATCAATTGCTTTTTCATAGGAGTTGACTTTTTCTTCCAAAATACTTTCATGCCTTCCTTGAAATGAACTTGCTTTAGCTTAGCCTGTCTTGGGAAGTACTAGAATTTGGTTTCTAAAGCCATCATTTTGTTTGGGTTAATAGCTTGAAGAGTCACTAATTCTTTTACTGTCTTAGGACCAAATTAACAAAAGTTCAGTGATGGCTCCAGGAAATCTGTGGTTTATTCTAGGCATCCACCAAGAAAGAAGAGAGAACTAACCCAACAGAGGAGGCTTTACCTCCTGTTACATATGAGTACACTTAAGCTTCAAGTTTGTAGAGCTAATAAATTAAGGGTGGCAATGGGATGGGCATTTAATAAAGACACAATATACAAGTTCAGAGGACTTTGTTTCTAACTACAAATGAAAACTAGGGAGAATGTCTCAATCTGGCTACAATATACAGTTGGATGGAATTATTTTATTAAGTACCTATAGATATCCTAATATGATATCATATATTTACTAAGAAAGTGGTTTATAAGACAAAACCCTGAACTTAAAAAAAATTATTAACTAATAATCTGTGGTATCTGCAGTTTAACCAAAGCAGCAAAGATAGCATTTGCATATAATTTTCAAACTTTTACTCAGATCATTTTCTATTCTGATCACGAACTGTTTATATACACAAAACATGTTACAACAACCAAAAAAAAGTTTCCAGAGTGTCCTCAAAATACAGATGGTGCCACATAACTCTGTAATGAAGGGTAATGTTGTAGGATAAAGTCTTGGTGGAAGTATTCTTTTTTTGTTTTCCCATGAGGACAGAAGGAATATGGGAATGTATGTAATGTTATTGTAAGACCACATGTGCTGCAGTAACTTGGCACAAGGCAGCTGGCTTACAGGTGCTCTGGCAAATGGTGCTGGGAAGGCTTCTTCCCTTTTGTATTTCTAATATCATGTGCATGAAATGATTTTAATGTGTTTTTTGTGCTGTAGTATATACTGCAGGCATTCCATTTGGGCCAAGCAGTTTGTCTTTGAATGTGGTTTCTGGAAACAGGTGACAATCCCATTTTCTTTCTTAAGAGAAGCTTTTGTTCTGGGTCACGCCAGGGATTGCTAGCTGGAGCAGTTCTCTTTTCCTTTTCATCAAAATTAAGAAAGGGAAACTTAAAGACAAAATGGATCAAAACGTTACCTTAGAAAAGATAGATTCAGCAATGCAGTTCTAGTAAAATATTTCAGGCCAAGGCAAGTGGGTCATAAAAGATTAGCAAAGACCATTATAAACGACAAGGCAATTATACACATTCTCAGCAGGCTTTATTCAGAAGTATCCCAGTGTTCATTTTTGAATCAAGTGTACGTCGTTTTTGCTGATGGAATGCAATCAGCCTGCAAGGAAGAAGACAGTCCTGTAATGGTATAGCCAAACATAAACTACAGGGGATGTTGCCGAAGGCATTAGCTTTACCCAGATGCCTTGTGGCTCTGTTGGAAATGCATCTGCCTAGAACATGGCCTTCTAAGGGCTTATCTTTTAGCATGTGAAATAAGGAGAGGAAAGAGAAAAACAGAGCCACCCATACAACTGTGCTGAAATAAAACTGTTCTTCGTTAGATTCTGACCATTCCCCATTGTGCATTCTCGTTCGATGATGTAAAGTCGTTCGGGTGTGCGAAGCCATACCATGAAGCACAGGAAATAGTTTAAATCTTTGGAAATGTTTTTAAGGTTAAATAAATGGGGAAATGACTATCGTTAAAGTTAGCAACCACTTGAGAGCAATTTTTACTGGCAGATTTTTGTTGTTGTTGATGTTAATTGTCAGTGTTCTTCTGAAAACACATACACAACCAAGGTATGCTGGTATAGCCTGCTCCCTGGGTACGGCATAGGCTTCATAAAGACATGTTTGCCCATTCTTAAACTCAACTCAGACTTAGGCAGCCTTCTGGGAGTACCCATCACTGCATTAGGTACATATGGCTGATCTGAAGGTGTGACTGGGATTTCTAGCTTGATGATGATAAACAGGTGAGATTTCAGGGGTTGTGGTAAATAGCTATTGTTGCCTTCAGTAAACCCAACAGACACATATCTAAGCTACTGCAGTGGAAATTTTACACCTATTTTGCCAACTATTAAGATATGATGAATGCAAGGAAATCATGGGATGTTGGTTTTGATGACAAAATCTGAATTTGAATCAAGACAGAAAGAGAAGTTCATTGGCTAAAGATACTTGAAAAGCTATACTGTTCTCTGAGGCAGAAGTAACCAACATGCTTATCTGGCCTAAAGACAGCAGATTTTATGCCATCCTTGTGACCACCAACTCTTGATGGTGTAGATCCAGGCAAACCAGGCTCCTTGTTTCTCTTCCTTTTCGGCAATATCCTAACATTTGACTGCTAGATCTCCAAAGAGTATGACAGGGAAGGTAAAGGAAATAATTTTCAAGATGCCATTTTGTTATAGTTCAGATTCTTAGCCAGTCCTCTGTACATGTCATTTTTCTGGCTTATGGCACATGTCATATATTATTATAACTGTGTGTTATTGTTTCTAGTAGTCCCACTAGTCTTAGGGCACTGAGTCATGTTCACCTCTTTGTTCCCACTATGTAGCAGATGGCCTATAAATAACAGAATCTTAATTAATGTTTGTTGAACAACTAAATAAGTAATAAAAAAGTAAGTACAAGATTAAAAATGGCTGAGTAATTATGCCAACCCATTACTATGTCAAAGTATGTTCTTTAAAAAAAAGAATAGCTAAAAAAATAAAAATAAAAATAAAAAAATAAAAAGAATAGCTTTATTGAGATATAATTCACATATTATAAAATTCACTTTTTCAAAGTGTACAATAGTTTTTAGTATATTAACAATGTTATGCAACCATCACCACTCTCTAATTTTAGGACATTTTCATCATCTCAAAACAATAAAACAAAAACAAAAATCCATGACCATTAGCATTCCATTTCCATATTCTCCTCTTCCCAGGCCCTAGCAACCACTAATCTACTTTGTCTCTATGGATTTACCTGTTCTGGACATTTCATACTATTAGAATCACACAACATTTGGTCTTTTGTGTCTGGTTCTCTTCACTGAGCATGTTTTCAAGGTTTGTCCATGTTGTACCATGGATCAATACTTCATTCCTTTTTAGCCTTTTTGACATCCATTGTATGGATATACCACATTGTGTATCCATTCATCAGTTCATGGACATTTTGGATGTTTCCACTTTGGGGCTAATCATAAATAATGATGCTATAAACATTCATATATCATTTTTTATAGACATATGTTTTCAATTCCCCTGGGTATATACCTAAAAGTGGAATCACTAGTTCAAATGGTAACTCTATCTTTAACTTTTTGAGGAACTGCCAAACTATTTTCCAAAGTAACTACAACATTTTATAATCCTATAAGCAATGTATGAGGGTTCAAATTTTTCCACATCCACACCAATGCTTGTTATTATCTGTCTTTTTGATTTTAGCCATCCTAGTGTGTGTGAAGTGTTATCTCATTATAGTTTTGATTTGCATTTCCTTGATGACTAATAATGTTGAGGATCTTTTCATGTACTCATTGGTCATTTGCATATCTTCTTGGGAGACAATCTATTCAAATTCTTTGCCCATTTTTAAATTCAGTTATTTGCCTTTTTATTGTTCAGTTGTGAGAGTTCTTTACATGTTCTTGATATATATACACATATTCCTTATCAGATACATGATTTTAAAATATTTTTTCCTAATTTGTGGGCCTCATTTTCACTTTCTTGGTGGTGTCCTTTGATACACAGATGTTTTAAATTTTGATGAAGTCCAATTTATCTAGTTTTTCCTTTGGTTGTTTGTGCTTTAGTTGTCATATCTAAGAAACAACTATCTAATCCAGGATCACAAATATTTACACCTATGTTTTCTTCTAAGAGTTATATAGTTTTAACTCTTACATTTACGTCTTTAATCCATTTTGCATTAATTTTTGTATGTGGTGTAAGAACCATTTTTTTAGTGGTCCAATTCATTCTTTTGCATGTGAATATCTAGTTCACCAACTATGCTTTTAATATATAATGAATGTATCAGCAGAAGTTGAGCGATATTTGAGAACATAATAGAACCTCAAAAATTCAGATTACATTGCACTCAAAACTAATGATAATTTGATATTGAGTTGTGTTAGTTATAAAGACTTTACCAAGGAAATTATTAATAAACAGAACTTCATAGAGGAATGTTTATATACATAGGAAATTCTTCTGTAACTCTATTGACTGTATCCATTCAGTCTCAAATGTTATTTATAATTTTTGTATTTATTTATTTAACAACATTGTTGAGCACTTTGGTTTAGTTGGCCTCTCTAAGTTGTAAAGAACAGAGATGTTCATCATTAACCTTAATAAAAAAGGAGTTTACTAGAATTAATTGGAAAGCTATCAGAATCCAAGTCTTGCACCCACACCTTTGAGAAGGCTTTTTGTTACTTAGTTCAAGTTTGAGAAAGAAGGGAGACTTTTTTGGTACAATAAGATATAAAGGCTATATAGGAAGGAGATTATCTCCCCATGGCAGAATGTCCTATTTTTCTATTTTTCTTTAGATAATTCATCCTGAGACTACAGTGCTTTAATGGCCTTCCTCTTCCCTCCATGGAGCACAGAAGGCGAACAAACCTTGTAGCTCAGAAGGTGTGTGCTTCCTGGGGCAGGTGAGTGGTTAGAAAGTGAGGGCTGTGGAGAGGGTCAAGGGAGTAGCTCTCTACCCTGCTTAGGGAGTAGACATGTGGGACACCCTCAAAGGCTGGATCCAGGGTCTGATGTTGTAGAAAGCCCAGGAGTACCAGGACTGACTTCTTCACCTTTCCAACTTTGTGTAGATTGAATTTTATTTTTTGATGCTATAGCAAGAAATTAGTGATACAGATGTGGGAGTTTTCTATGTATCTACTTAACCTTTTTATATTATGTATACAGAAACATGGAGGGGGCAAGCATGGTAGGAGCTGATGTATCTTCCCTCTCTGATCAGGTTGGAGCTGATACTGATGTTTGGTACCTCCACATCTCATGTTGAAATTTGATTCCTACTGTTGGAGGTGGAGCCTTGTGAGAGATGTTTAGGTCAAGGGGGCAGATCCCTCATGAATGGCTTGGTGCCTTTTCCGCAGTAATGAGTGAGTTCTCACTCTTTCAGTTCACGTGAGAACTGATTGTTAAAAAGAGCATGGCACCCCCTCCTCTCTCTCTTGCTCCCTCTCTTGCTATGTGACATGCCAGCTTCCCTTCTGCCATGAGTGGAAGCTCCCTGAAGCCCTCGCCAGAAGCAGACGCTGGTGCCATGCTTCTTGTACAGGCTGCAGAACCGTGAGCCAAATAAACCTCTTTTCTTTATAAATTATCCAGCGTCAGGTATTCCTTTATAGCAAGGCAAACAGACTAAGACAGATGCCTAACTTCTATCAGTAGAGTTATTAGTCATTTTCCCCACTGACTATCCTTCCTGCTATCCATACTTGTCTCTGAGTTAAGGGTATTATGTTTGTGTTATACCAAGACATCTGGGGAATTGACTACTCTTTTTTTGTGACTTTTGTGTCTGTTTCTCACTAAACTCCTTCATTTTTTTTTTTTTTTTGCATCTGACTTTGCCTACTCACCTTCTCTTCTATGCAATTTCCCAAACTCATAGATTTTGCATACTTATGGTTATTAACCACTCATAATAGTTTGTAGTCACCTCTGTTACTCTTGACTCCACTTCACATCTGCTATGCTTTCCTTCAACTTCAGTTCCCATGGCTCCTTTCAAGTTCCTGCAAGAGGGTGTTGGGTTGGTCCAGCTCATCCTTTTGCATCAGACCTCTTCATGTGTGCCTGGCCAGCCTTAGATTGCTGGTCTCTGGCTCTCTAGCTAAGCCAGCAGTGGTAGGTATTAGGCTCAGGTGGCTTACAACTGCCCATCTGAAGGCCAAAGGGGAGGAGTAGCCACCTAGAAGTGCCCATGAACGTGGAAGCCCTCTGATTTCCAAATCTAGAAATTGGCTACTATGGAATGAAAAATAAATATATTTAACTCCTGGGTAATTATATATAAACAGCTGTAGAAACATTTGTTTCTTTTAAAATAAAAAAAAATCAATAATTTGATTATTCAAATTCACTAATTCAAACATTTCACAAATTCTTCAATGAGTATCAATTAGTAAGATTTTTACATCTTTACGAGCTTAATTATTTTAACCACTCATATTCTTTAATATTATAGGAGACTTGTGACTCTGTGTCTTTGCTATTTTTCTCTACTGTTTCTATATAAGGGCTCACTTTTTTACTTTTTCTTCTTTTCCTCCCTAAGTAAGAAAGTTATTTTAGGGGTAAAAGAGTGTGATAGGCTGAATTATGTCTCCCCCAAATTTATATGTTGAAGCCTTAACCGTCTATGTGACTATAGCGAGATAATTAAGGTTAAATGAAGTCATAAGGATGGGGCCTGAGTTCCATAGGACTGGTGTCCCCGTGAGAAAAGGAAGAAATACCAGCTCTTTGTCATGTGCGCGCGCACTCTCTCTCTCTCTCTCTCTCTCTCTCTTTCTTCATGTGTGAACAGAGAAGAAGCCATGGCAGAAGGAAGCCTTCTATAAGCCAGGAAAAAGGGCCTGGTATGGTCTGAAAGTTTGTGTTCCCCTCAAATTCATATGTTAAAACCTAATCACTCTTCAGTAGTATTAAGAGGTGGGGCCTTTAGGAGGTGATCAGGTCATGAGAGCTCCACCCCCATGAATGAGAGGAGTGCTCTTATAAAAGAGGCCTGAGGGAGCTTGTTGCCCCTTGTACCATAGGGGGACACCTAGAAGGCACCGTCTATGGGGAATGGGCCCCAAACAGACAGACACTGAATCTGCTAGTGCCTCCATCTTGGACTTCTTGGCCTCCAGGATGGTGGGCAATACAGTTCTGTTGTTTATAAATTACCTAGTCTGTGGTATTTTGTCACGCTAACTGTAGCAGACTAATACAAAAAGTGAAGCAAATGTTGATAAAATCAGTCCTAATTATCTCTAACTCTGAACCCAGCTCAATTTTCTCCCTAGCACTATATGAAATGAGATCATTTAAACATTTATTTTGTATTTATCAGCAGTCTCCTTTCCCCTTTTACTACGTAAACTTGAGGAGAGGACTTGCCTATTTTGCTCCCTGCTGTACCCTGGCACATACTAGACAAATACTATGTGAATGTACTTAGTGAATGCATTAGTGATGGAGTCATTTCGGTGCACCTTTATGAATGAGAACATGGGAGATTTTTCTGCAAATATTAGTATTTAACCCATTGCCTCTTCTCAGGATACTTTTTAAATTTGGCTCTTGGGAGACCAAACACTTTCTCCTGATTTAATCTTTTACCTTGAGGGCTGCTTCTTCAATCTCTCCTTTGTTAGCTCCTCTTCTCTCCAACATGAAAGGTTGGAACTCCAGGTATTGGTTCTGTGACCACATCTCTTCTTCGATGATGCTATACTGAATAGTTGTTAAGAGTATAGATTCTTGAACCAGATTACCTGAGTTCAAATCCTGGCTCCACTACTTAAATAGTTGTGTGAGGTTGGGCAAGTGAATTAACTTCTCTGTGCCTCAGTATCCTTATCTGTGAAATGAGGGTCGTAGGTTCCTCAAAGCATTGCTTGCAAGAGTTAAATAAATAACATGTGTAAAGCACTTAGAAGGGTACCCGGCACATAGAATGTACTTAGCAAGTATTAGATACAATTATTTTTTATATTAATATTTTTTGTCATTTATTCTCTCTCTCTCTCTCTCTCTCTCTTTCTCTTTCTCAGTGATTTTATCCAATCATATGGCTTTAACAGTCCTGAACTGCCACTGAGGCCCATCCTCATATAACCATCATGTAACCAACTGTGGTAGGCAGGATTCTATAATAATATGGCCTCCAAGATTCCTGTCCCCTGGTGCACACACCCTGTGTAATCCCTTACCCTTAATTATGAGTGGACCCTGTGAATATGATGTGATACCACTCCTATTATTAGGTTACTGATCAGTTGACTTTGAGATAATGAAAAGGAGATTATTTTGGGTGGGCCTGGCTTAATCAGGTGAGCCTTTAAAAGAAGGTGAAGCATCAGGGAGATATGCTTCTGCTGGCCTGAAGAAAGCAAACAGCTCTAGCATGAACTGCCCATGGGAGTGACATGGCAAGGAACTTCCAGCAGCCTCTAGGCTGAGAGCTATCCCTGTATGACAGCCAGCAGGAAAGCAGGGACCTCAGTCATACAGCTGCAAGGAAATGAATTCTGCCAACAAGCAGTGAGTTTGGAAGAGTATTTCAAGCCTCAGATGAGAATCACAGCCCTGGCTGATCCCTTAATTATAGCCTAGTGAGACCCTTAGCAAACTACCCAGGTAGCTCATCCCTGGAATTCTAACTTACAGAAACTGTGTGATAAATCGGTATAGTTTTAACCTCTGAAGTGTGTGGTCATTTGTTACACAGCAATCATAAACACATACACCAACTGCCAAGTTTACTTCTTTCTCTATGTCAAAATCCAAAATATGAGTCTCACACTTTACACATCCTAAAACAATACTTTCCTTCATCATTCTGTATTTTCCTTTTCTCTTCTCAAAAAGTCATGCAGATCTAAGCACTATAATCATCCTTGATGCTTCTCCTTTCCTCAGACCTCACATCAGCCAATTCTATAGGCTCTGTCATCAAAATATATCCTGCATCTGACCACTTCTCACTACCTCCCCTGCTTCCTCCTGGTCCAAGCTACCTCCATCTCTTGTTTGGACACCCAGAATAGCCTTCTAACTACTCTGCCCATTCCATACAGTTAACCCTCCTTCCTGCAGTCACAGTGAACGTTTTAATGTAAATCAGGCTATGCCACTCTGTATAGGATCCACCAAAGACTTCTCATGGCACTCAGAATAGAATCCAGACTCCTTACCATGCTCTCAAGGCCCCATATGATTTGGTCCCTGGTATTTTAGTCCATTTTGTGCTGCTACAACACAATACCACAGAATGGATAATATACAAACAATAGAAATTTATTTCTCACAGTTCTGGAGACTGGGAAGTCCAAGATCAAGGCACCAGCAGGTGTGGTGTCTGATGAGAGCCTGGTCTCCACTTGCAAGATGGTGCCTTGAATGCTGCATCCTGGGAAAGGGAGAAACACTCACATGACAGAAGACTGGAAGAGTTGAGAGAGAGATAGAGAGAGAAACACAGACAGATACAGCACACAAGGGAGAGAAAGTGTTGAACTTGCCCTTTTATAAGAATCCACTCCCTGGATAACAACATTAATCCATTCATGAGGGCAGAACCCTCATGACCCAGTCAACCTTCTAATGGTCCCACTTCATGTACTGTTACAGTGGCAACTAAAATTCAACATGAGTTTTGGAGGGGACATTCCAACCATAGCATCTGTCTACTTCTCTGGCCTCATTTCCTTCTCTGTCCTCTTCCCTCTTTGTGTTCTAGCTACATGGGCCTTTCTGCTTTTCCATTATGATGCCAAGTAAGGTTGCATTTCAGGACCTTTGTACTTATTTTTCCCTTTGTCTGGAACCTTCCACCTCATATCTTCCATGACTCCTTCCTTCATTAAGATTTCTTCCCAAATATTACCTCCTCTAGCAGCCTTCTTTGATTGCCCCGTGTAAAATAACCAGCCCCACCTCCCCCATCACTGCCTATATTTCTCCATTGCACTTGGTACTCCTGGCATTGTTATGTGTGTCGGGTTCTCTCTTTATTTGTTTGTTTATTGCCTGTCTCCACTGTTAGGATATAAGTTCCATCAGGGCAGAGACTCTGATTTGATCATCACTCAATCCTCAGTCCTTAGAACAGTATCTGGCATATGTAAGTAGGCACTTAAATAATTTTTGTGTAATTAATAGCTTAGAGTAATATTTGATAAGTTTACATTAAAAACAGAATTATAACCTCTGTCTTTTCACAGAAAGCCCTGATTGTGACACCTGTTAAAAGCAGAAATTAAGAAATCATACTTCATTGAATTGAGAAATGTTTGTGCTATAAAATTACATGGTTTTAGAGAAGTTTAATGCTATCGAAACAGTACTAATGGTATTGCTGATGCAATTTTTGCTGATGGGCAGTTATGTGGGTTGAACTCCAAGACATGATGTTGTTTTCCTGCTGTTCTCTCTCTCTCTCTTTTTTTAATTTTTGGCAAGGGATAGATGATTTCAGTAACCCAAATGCTGAAATGTTATTTCTAGCCCTGATCAAGACAGACATGAAAATAGGGCTATGATGAGACCATGTACTCAGTCAAATACAGTCTTACTAATCATTAGCAAATAGAGCTAGAAAACATCCAAAATATATGTGACATGGAAAATGGAGTTGTTTAGAGCTCCTCTCATATTTTAGATATCTTAGCTGGATCACAAGTTCAAAATTGCAGCACAACAAATAGTTGCCATTACAATGAAGTTTGATATATTGAAAAATGTTTCCTGGCATAAAAGGAGCTTAAGTGATCCATGATGTATCTGTTTTTAAGTCCAAATTTCCAGGTTTACAATGATCAGTTCATAAGTAAGAGACATACATATTCATCCCCTTTCCTCCTTCTCACAATGGAGATTATCCTTAAAAACATTGAGTAAATAGACTCTACTAGGCCAATAAGGAGTCAGCTTCTCTGCACTATAGAATATGGTGTATTGATTATGAAGAAAGCCAGTGCAATATGGTGTGCTCTTTTCCATCTATATCTTAGGTGTCTACTCTTTCAAAACCATCACATCAGCTCACGTAATGCATTTATTTGATTTTTTTAAACAGGTCATCTTCTTGACAATTTGAGACTTTTTAAATAATATAAATATCCCTTAATTTATCAAAGAATGTTTATTCTAATTTAATATGGTTTAATTCAGCAAATGAAGTTCAATTTCCTTCTAAATTATCCTAAAAAGAAAAGAAACACAAGGTAATAATTTATTTAAACTTTTAGATATGAACATATTTGCTGTTTACTAAAAAGGGCTTTTTTGAACTCTAGTCAAATATGGAAGTTTGCTGTGAATTAAAAATCTGATCTGGTAAAATGACACATAAATATTTTAGCAAGAATTTTGGTCCCAATGCCCAGGAGATGGCTGTAAATCTGCCTGTAATACAAAGCTCTCTCTAGTTTGACAACTTCAAAGAGCCAACTATTTGGGTATTAAAAACTTCTGCCCAGATTACTGTTAATGCTAATCCTGATGGAATTACTTAATAACTATGATTTTTTAGTCCTCCTAGAATGTCATGGCAGTATGAATGTTTCATTGCATATCTCCACTGTGACTGAATCCTGGCTTCTTCCATTGTACAGATGGATAAAAATCATGGTCTGTTTTTCATGAAGGTGGGTTTAGTTCTAGCTGAATAAACAGTATAAAAAATTATTTATTTTTCATGAATGTCAGTGTTGTTACTATGCCTTAAAAATTCCTAGATTTTATTTAGACACAAAAACAGGGGAATATTTTTAAGATCAAAAAATTCATGTTAACCTAAAACAGACTCAGTTTAAATAATCCAAGCTTTAGTTAACAAAGTGGTTAAAGGACTAGGGGTATCTAAGAGTGTCTACATTGCACTCACACCACACAATAGAAGTTGTGCTTAGTGAGGTGAAAATGATACCGACTTCCAGGAACTAACAGGCTGCGAGTAAATGTTCACAAATGAATCAAAAGGCTATTACCAGCAATTCTTCTCCATCACCTTCCCATACCCACACACTTCATGGGTGGATAAAGAGCTAGTCATCATTATACCCTGGTATTTATGACAAAATATGCCCGGTACCTCTTATTTAGGTAACAAGTTAATAATCACTTTAAATATATTCAAGTAAGATACAACAATAGTGACCCACAGTGTTCAAATGGAATCATTGGATTCAAATGCCTTAGAACCTCTGTGTTTCACTGTTTTTTCCTCATAAATCTTCATGCTCCTGTGAGGGCTGGAATCTGTGATCTCCATTTGACCCATATAGACACTGTAACAAGAAAAGAGCTGAAGATTTTTAAAATGTCACACACAAAAAACATTCACATAGGAGAATCCAGGTTTATGGACTCCCTGAATATTGCTGGGTCCACAATGGCACAGTCCATTGAACTTCGTATTTAAAAGAAAATGTCTTTATCCAAGTAGAACAGAAAAATCACCTTGGGCTTTTGTTGGCCTCTTTTTTCTCTCTATTTTTTACAGGGCACCTGGAAGGCTTCCTCATGGAATTTACTTTTTAATTGTATAAAATGTTCAGTTTTAGAATTAAAATTTGCACACTCAGGGAATTTAGCAGGCAAGTTCAATTGTTAAACTGTCACTGTATACACTTGTGGTCATCCAGGCCCTCATCTCACACCTGGTGACCAATTCCACTGGCCTCAGCACGTAGAGCACTAGCAGTTCCTCCAATAATTCCTTTTAAATCATTTTGGAGCTTAAGACGTTTTGCTGATGCTCTGTTGCAAAATGGCAAGTCTTCACTAATAAACTTGGCTATCATGGCTCTCCACTAACTTCTTCACTATCCTCCACTCTCACTCATTCGTTCATTAAATATTCACTGATTACCTGTGTATATTGTGTACTATGTTGGTCCAGTGTTACCCAAAGTCATCTTTCATCCCTTGAGAAATTCACACTTTAGTAAAGGAAGACACACATGTGAACAAGTGAAATAATCCATTAGGGGGTGTAATAAAAGGAGTGTGTCTACATAGTAAGAAAAAAAAAAACACAAAAAGTAGAGAATTATTTTGAAAGAAATGCATAATATTGAAGGGAAAAAGGATTTGGAAAAAGATTTAGCTGTAGGGCTATTCACCACAGGCTTATCATAGAAAAGAATCAGAAGGTACTGGAAACAACTATCTTAGATGAGGAACTAGGTTAAATAATTATGGTACATTCATAGATTAAAATATTAGGCAGTTTGAAGTGTACTGCACCTAGCCACTTTACAGCCTCTCTAGGATTCAGATGGAATCTTCTTCCACCATTACTGCCTGGTTCTCCACCAGGCACAACACAGGAAGTGTCTGAAAATGGGTTTCTGTGGCAGCTCTTCCTGGCATGGTAGAGCCATTCATGATGGCCCTTCCTACTTCCTGCTCAGTTGCCTCCTGGGAGTTATATTCTTTGGTTGGTAGAAAGATAGTTAAGGGAAATCAGACATAGCACTATTCTCCCTGGCACAGAAAATAACAATCACCTGGAACAAGAATAGTTCCTCAGTTCTGTGATTGGAATAGGTTATCAAGGTTACCCCAGGGACTGATCAGGTAAAACAGAAAAATGGTTCTCTTACCAACTTCTAGGTGGGCATAGCATGATGGTCCTAGCTAGCTCCATCAACCTTCTAGTTAGTAGAAATTCTTTTCAAATTCTGGCAATAGCTTGACTGATAGTACTGATTTTACCACAGTTGTTGGTTTTTATCTTTTTGTTTTTCTTTTTGAATCATTGTAGGTATTTTGGAAGGAAGTTTGGGAAAGCTTTTTCAGGAACCTATGCCAGCAGTATTAAAAGCCCACTATTTTGTTTGGCCCATACAATTTTTAAAAATTACTTCAGGCTGGACATTGACTCTCCACTTTTCCTCTACCACTTTCCTACTATCTTATACGTGACTTACCTATCTGCCTGGCCATTAAAGCTATTAGTGTTTACCATCCCTATCTTATAGACATAACAGAAATGGCCAAAACATCACCTGGACAGGTATTATGCTGCTATCAAGGATTTTTAACATTTCCAACCTAGAATCAGTAGGAACCAACGATCAATTCATACAGAGAACTCTTAATGAGTCTAGCATTTTCCATGCATTTCTAGATACAGAGAAGGAACTTCCCCACTACCTGGAAAATCTGCCTTTATTCCTTGAGTGGGAGAAAGGAATGTGAGGCCTTACATCCATATATGAAAGGACAAGAAAATGCAAGCTATAAGGAATGACACATAATGGGAATCTTGCCAAGTAATAAAACATTTGCCTTTCAAGCCAGGCACTGGGCCCAAATCAACTAGCTGAATCCTTCATGGTTCAGATCCTCTTCATTTTGTCTCTAACTCTCCATCTTGCTAGTCAACTCTGATGTTTTCCAAACATTTAGAAACTGGAATGTAATCCCAAAAAGTGAGGGATTTCCTCTGGGCAGCCACCCTGATCTTGGAAAGGAATGAGATTGTAGATTACACACTCTCTTCCTGGAAAATCCATTTCAGATTCTTTTCTGATAGCCCAGGGGAATGCAAATGACATGGGAGAAGACCTAAACCTTCCTGTCATTCAGTGGAATCCAAAACAGTGAACCCTTCTGTTCTCTTCTGGGTAAATTCATATTAGATTGAAATATTTTGGGGGTATAGAAGAATCAGTCTAGGCTCTATATTGATCATATAATTCATTTTCATCCAATTTTTTTATCCCTTCTGTTTTAAAAATATTAAAACAGAGAAGAAAGATTTTTTGATGTTAAAACACACACACACAGATTGGGATTTACATAGGTGTTAGATAGGAGCCAAGAACACTTTTAACAAGCACCTCAGGTGACTCTGATGCAGATGACCTAAGGCCCACACCCTGAAAAGCACTAAGACTTTAATTTAATTACACCTGAAATGCATCTGCTGACTTTCCACTGTGAACTTTCAATTATTCTTGATTACGAGGGAATTGGGTAACATAAATCTTCTAATAATTGAAAACTTTCATGTTAGCAATTGATTCTAACATTTTGCACAATCTCAACACCTTGACAGAAAGGATTCTGCACCAGGACCAGAAAGAGAAACAAGTATCATTGATATTTGCTTGATATCATCAACCCGATAATCAATTCAAGTTCACTGTTGAGATCAAATTAGAATTCATCTTTGAGTGTTAAAGTTTTTAAGGCACAGAAACTCACAAGAGAAAAATAAGTTTATTGGAATGTGACTTAATTCAGTATTTCCTCAATGGAAAAAGAACACAAGAAAATAATTAAGAATGTGCATTTATTTGTTATAAAATTAGAAGAACAGCAAGAAATCCTACCTGTAATGAGGGATATAGTGGATTATGTAAAATCATTACAGAAATGTAAATATATAGTTGCCAAATTGGCCAGAGTAATTCATGACCATGTATTTATATTTCTGTGAAACTTACGTTATTCCATGTTTAGTAAAACTGCCTCCTAAATATATGTATACTAAAAAAAATAAATATTGCCCTTATCAAGGTCAGTAAGGGCTGAAGTTTTGAATATATGTGATGTTAATATGGCATGGGTTATAATTAATAAGGATTTCTTTGGAGATTTTGCTCAATTTGTGTACTGATTTTATTTGAAGCCTTAAGGACAGAGTTCAGAAGGAAAATTGACTCCTGTTAAAATGTATGTGGAAATATTTAGGAAAGTGCAAATGTTGCATAAATGAGCAAATTCCTGAAATAATTCACAACTTTTACCCTTTTATCAGGTATCCCTATAAGCCTCATACCTTATTTTCTTAAGTAAGTCTAGAATTCACTTAAGATGAATGTTAGTAAGGAGATTTATAATCTCTGATAAGACTGTTTAAGACTTTGAAAAGATTCCAAATGTGGTTCCATCAATGACTGAAGTAATATGGCCTTGTTTGCATAGCCAACACCATAATTTGCACATGTAGCTTGATAAATACATTTATGTACTTTAAGTAGCAATATCTGAGGCACAAGGGTTTTAGGAGGCTCTGTTTGCTCTGCATGTTTGCTCACAAATTTCTTTTTTTACTCTTTGAAGGGATGGAAACAGGCACAAATAACATTTATTCCCAAAGTAAAGTTTTTACATATTATAGTTAAATACATTAAGATTGGCAGGTTAATTCTAATATGTTCCTTTCCTATATTTTAAAGTTATTTTCATATGGTGGCACATAACATATTAATAAAAGCTTCAAAACAAAAAATATGGGGTGTCTTTTTTTTCCTTTTCCCCCCTCCAGCAAAAAGGCATTTAAAAATTTGCATTTGCCACATTTCTGTGACTTACTTTCTAATTACTTTACTTTCTTATACAACTAGAAGATTATAGTTAGTCTTTATCTTTTAAGGTTTAACTTCTTTTTGAGTTCTTGTGCTTCTCCTTTCTCTCTTCCTTCCATGAATATGAATAAGTACCTATGATGTGCCAGGCATGTGCTGAGTGCTGGGGATTCTGGGGTGAGACGGTATTAATACATTCTTGCTCTTTTTTTTTTTTTTTTTTGAGACAGAGTCTCTCTCTGTTGCCCAGGCTAGAGTGAGTGCCGTGGCGTCAGCCTAGCTCACAGCAACCTCAAACTCCTGAGCTCAAGGGATCCTCCTGTCTCAGCCTCCCGAGTAGCTGGGACTACAGGCATGCACCACCATGCCCAGCTAATTTTTTCTATATATATTTTTAGCTGTCCATATAATTTCTTTCTATTTTTAGTAGAGATGGGGGGGGGGTTTCTCGCTCTTAGCTCAGGCTAGTCTCAAACTCCTGAGCTCAAATGATCCGCCCACCTCGGCCTCCCAGAGTGCTAGGATTACAGGCGTGAGCCACCACGTCCGGCCCACATTCTTGCTCTTGTCCGAGCTTACAGCCTAGTTGAGGGTAAGCAATTGCATTATAGTGTGTGACCAGCATTATCCCAGGGCGGTCTAAGGGAGAAGTACAAGTTGAATGGGGGCACCTGGGAAGATGCTTAACATACTCTTGCAGGGGAGGAGAGGCCAAATAAGGCTTCCAGAAGAATCTCCCTTAGGCTGTTGCTAATTTGTGACAATTTCCATTTTTTTTTTAACTCCAAATTACTCTTTGTAGAAATACTCAGTTTTCTGATGTTGCCTTGGCTTTCTGAAAGGATTTTTCACATATTTATGAGCTGCCATGCTTTTGGCCAAAATTTACCTATTTACCTTAAACAGCTACTGTGTTATGCTGTTGAGATTTTGGGATTTATCTGTCAACAGCAGTTACTGTTACTCAATCCCTAAGTAATAGGCCCTTTGATCTTGATTCAGGCCAGCTGTGGGATCCCAATCCCACAACTCCGAGGCTGAACCCAGTGGAAATCCCAGAAGCAACCTCAGAAGATGGCCCGCTCTTAGCCTCGGTAACCTGGCTTTTGATCAAGGTAACAATTTGCATTTCCTATTTACACATACCTTCTCTCAACTGTCAATTCTGAATTTCCTCCTGTGTTTACTTTTAATCCTGTCTTCCCTTTGAAAAGTTTAAATGTGCAATTTAAAGAGGAAAATATATGTTCAGGAAATTTTGCTACAGGAGGTAGACACCATGAATGACAATTATTTCATTTATCAAATATTTTACTGTATCATTTTCTGCAAAGCACTATATGCTCATACACCTAAAGACATGTGTGATAAAAGCTTTATGAGGCAAAATAACCAATCACAAAACTTTTCTGATTTTTTTCAAGGCTCATAGTGCTTGGTACATGCAACTAGTCTGATTTTTCCCCCCTAGTATGGGCTTGTAATTTATCAGTTTTCATGACTCTTTGGAAGTTGCGAGCCAAATCTGTGGCTGTAGTTCTTTATGGAATGTGCATTTTTATTAACTTTATCGCTGGCTCCATTTTAAGGCCATGTCCTTGTTTTTCTTTCTCATCCAATTTTTTTCCACATAGAAATATCTTTATTGTTCAATTATGAAGTCAATTCATGTTCCAAGTAACAACATTCAAACTATATTAAAAAGCAAAGAAGAGCCTGAAATATCTCAATAATCTCATACTGACTGCTCCTCTCAGAAAATGTTAATGTTCTCACCTACTTTTAATTAGATAGCTTGATGTATATTTTTAAACCTATCTTTATAAGCTGCCTTAAATTCTTCTGGAACATAGCAGTCTACCACTGACTAATGAATACAAGGATTTTCCATAGTACCTCACAATTTACAAAGCACTTTTCACATTTTAGTTCATTTAATCTTATAAGCAAAGATCAACAGTATCTTCTAAAACATCATCATGTTATTGTTGCTAAAAATCTTTGGCTGAATTTCCCTTTCTTGCCAGTGCTTTTTTGTTGTTATTGTCAGTGCTATGGTGTATTAAATTAGGAAAAAAAAACTTAAGTCATGCTTCAAAATTATGTTCACATTCTTCCCAGTGGACTGTGAGATCATCAGTAGTTGCATCAATTGGGGTCATTAATTGGGGGCCAGAAGTAACAATTGCTTTCAAATTATGTTTTATATCACAATTTGTTTTAATTCTATGAGGAACTGTTTGGGGTTTTTTTTTTTTTTTTTTTTTTGTAGAGATGGGGGTCTTGCTATGTTGCCTAGGCTGGTCTCAAACTCCTGGCTTCAAGTGATTCTCCCTCCTCGGCTTTCTAAAGCTCTATAAGGAATTGTTTTACTAAGTTATTCATGAAAAGTAACCAAAATCCTGTGCTCTATGTATGATTCTCATTGTATAAGTTTCCAGTGCTATCCAGAGACTCAGTGTTCCAATTTTTCTAGCAAAACTGAAGGGGATTTTGTGCTTGTATACAAATTGATACTTTTTTCAGAATGAACCAGAGGTATAATATATGCCACTACCTTCTATAGCTGCCTCTAGGGAAACCGAGGATAATAGTTCAAAAGAGGACTGTTGTCCTTTGTTTGGATACTGATTTCAAATAAATAAAAGGCGATTATAATAAGCAGAAACTCTTGGTATCCAGTCAAAGGCGATAACTGAAAAGTGGAATGTTGCTTAGAAAATAGATGGCAGTAATTTGCTCTGCTGTGTTTCCTAAAAGTGATATTATAAGACATGGAAATCTAGCTCCCAAGGAAGTTTAGATGTTGTGTTTAATAAGTATGCTACTGTCCTTTATCTACTTGCTTTCTAGATATGCCTGGGAACAGAGAGAACACGAACTGCTATTGTAACAGAGGATATTGTAACAAAGTAAAACATACCAAAACACACAAAATATTTGGATTCAAAGCAGCATTTTTTTAATACAAAAAAAACTTATAAAAAATGTTGAATTAAGTTCATGACCAGCCTAAAAGTGAGACTCCACATCTACAAAAAATAGAAATATTAGCCAGGTGTGGTGGTGCATGCCTGTAGTACAAGCTACTAGGGAGGCTGAGGCAGGAGGATCACTGGAGCCCAGGAGTTGGAGGTTGCAGTGAGCTATGATGACACCACTGCACTGTACCCAGGGTGACAGTGAGACTGTCTCAAAGAAAAAAGAAAAAATAATGTTGAATTAGCTAAGACCTACCTCCTAAACCACTAGTACTTTCTATAATATTTTAGATTATGTCTTAGAGCCTGCCATATCAGCACTTTAGCAAAGTAAGGATTCTGATCATTGAAATGTTCCAACCTTGGCTTCAGAAAGGGGGGCATAAGTGTGGAATCAGTGTTCACTCCTCACAGCGCTCATCGATATGGTTTGTGTTAGCATAAATGTTCAGTGCAGGCCATCAAACGTTTATTGAGTGCCCGCTGGGTGGCTGGTGCTGAGGACGCAGAAATGACGGCAGGAGAATGAATACTGCGCTCTCAAAGGGCTTTTAAGATAATAGAGAGCAAATATTTTGGAGACATAAATGTCTCTCATTAATGTCTTTGTGAAACTTAATTGTGTGTTTTGAAAGAACAGGGATCATATCCTTTAGTTCTTTTACATATTTTCATAATGGCTAACAGAAAATGGAAACTGAATATTTTTGTTGATAGACTAACTGAATTATAGAAAACTTGTTGCCAAGCTCAGGTAAACCGTTTCCGAGGTCTTCAGAGAAGATGAACAGAATTAATACGTCTGTTTCTAAATGTAATTTTTTGAGTCCTTTATAATCTCTGTTGTCCTTTGCTGTATTCTTTGGACAAATCCTTCAACACATGGAGAAAGAATGACAATTTTTTGAAAAGGTTATTATATAAGATTTTCTGTGTGATAAAACCACACCCAATGGGCCTCACCCAAACGAGTTTATATATGTTATTAGACTCAGGAATGTTAAGTGTGTTAGATTTGGTCCCTGTTGGGCAGTCATATGACGCAAACAGTGACCTGAAACGAAGCCATAATATATGGTTTAACCTCTTAACAGTTTGTGATGTCATTTTTTATGTGGTAAGAAAAACAAATGCTGTCACTTTTTATATTTGAGACTCCCGCAAGCCAACATCAAGAGATTAAGTATGCGCATTACTAACACACTATCATGAATGCAGTTAGATGCCAGGGAATCACTGTGAGTACAAACACTCCTCAGTAACGGAAAGTTACTACAGAACGGAAAGATAAGCTTGCTGATAAGTTATAACCCTCCCGAGACACTGTTTTCCCCTTAGAAGGAAGCAGAGGTAATTTTAAATATCTAGATCTGAATGTCAATTCATATAATTTTGTTTATTTAGTATCAGCTAATCTTTATACTTGTAATTTAAAAATCCAGAAATACAGTAGCTAAAACTAAAGAAAAATCTGTATGTTCATATACAAGAATTAGAACAGAGATTCAATTGGGGCACGGAGTAAGTAAAACTGCTGGTTTCCAGTGTTTACTTTCTTGAAATATGGTTTTCAGTTATTTATGTGAGATATAAACATACTACTTTATGTTTCCTATCTCTTTTTGTTATGCACATAATTTAACAGTTTGTAATAGTTGAAGCCACATATCTCTGTGGACTGGTATATTGTTGTAATGACTTCATGCAAGGAGGAGACTTTTAACTGTATAATTCAGGTATGTATATTTTCTTTTAGCAAAGTGTGTGACATTCAACTTGTCAAAAATGAACATTTTGCTTGACTGAACAGCTTTGCTTTGTGTTTTGCTTGTCTACTGAGGCAAATGAAGGCTGACAAGAGGGCATTTCCAACTAGTTAAAGACCAAGAGGGGAATGAAGCAGGATTTGAGCCAGTTATCAGAAAATTCCTTTCTTGCTGAAGATTTTATAATGTACAAGATATACTCATTAGAAATAATTTAGATAAATCTTAACTCTTGGGAACAGGCTGTAGGCCCTCACTTGCTTCTAAGCATTTAGTAAAAAGAATAATTTGTATTATGGTGGATTTTATTATTTATATTATTTCCTGTTTTCCTTTTATTGGAAACTCTTTGAGGCGATGATAGAAAACATAATTGGCTGTATACTGAACTTCATTATATTTTTTTAGAAGAAGGAAGTGTTGGTATGTTTTATTATCCAGTCACGAACTATATACAGGCCTATGGATTTTTATTGGGAGTTGCCTAGGAATTTACATGATTAGGTGGTCTCCTGTTCTATGAGTGGGTACTGTCCATTCATTTAGTCAGTCATTTTTTGGAGTATCCCCTATGTTCCTAGGACTGCCCCAGGTACTGGGATAAAGGTCAATAGCCTATAATGCCTGTCTTCAAGGAGCTTCCTGTTTGTGTTTGCTTAATTTTCCAGGTTAACCCACTGAAAGATGTGAAGTATTAAATCATCCATTTGTTAATTCAACAAATTTCATTTGTGTCAAACATGTGCTAGGCATTTGGACTGGGTAGGCGATGGGACCACAATGGTGAACTGCTCTTGTAGAATTTATAACCTAGTGGGATAGGGGAGGACATATTTTGGTTAATCATATTAATAAAATTATAATCACAAATTAAGATAAATTCCCCTAGAAAAAGGATACAGATATATCAGTACATGTAAATAAGAAATCCAACCCAGATTTGGGAGGGGCTCAGTAACGAGTTAACTGGAGAAAGGCATCAGGAGAAAAGGGACAACACCTTCACAAGTCGTGTTCCTAGAAGTGACATGCCAACTTCTGATACCAGCCAAGAGAGGAGAATGTTGCAAGAAGGAAAGAGTAATCAACTGTGTCACACGGTTTAGAGGACTAATGTTCATTGGATGTGCTAGCATGGAGGTCACTGGTGACTAGAGCAGGTTCTATTATATATTGGTAGGATGAAGGCAGCTGAAACATGACTGGAATAGACTGAGGATGAAATAGAAAGGGAGTAGGGCATTGGAAGTATAGACAAAACCTTCAGGAAATGTGGCTGTGAAGGAAGAAGATATGAGGTCGTTGAAGGAAGGCTAATCTCTTTATTTTAAACATGGAGGAGGACAGCATGTTTGAATATTGAAAGGTAGGATACCGTTTAGGCAGTTGTTGAATATACAGTACAGAGAAGGGAAAGCTCATAGTAAGTTCCTTTACTAGTTGAAGGCAAGAGAGGATTAGACCCAGAACATTGTAAAGGGACTAGCCTTAGAAAACAGAAGGGGAGGATGGTTGTGGATATAAGTAGATTTGGTGCAAAAAGGTGGGAGTAGAAATTGCTCCCATTTGACTGATTTGTTTGTCTCTGAAAAGACAGAGCTCTGCATGTCCTTTGAAAGGAAGCAGGGTGGAGGAGGATGTGGAGGTTTGGAGAAAGTGGAGAAGGTTTGAAATAGGCATTGCAAGGGTGGGATAGTGTGAGAGTGAATGGATGGGACAAAATAGGAGGATTGACAGGTGGTGTTGAAAGTGTGTTCAAGGCTGGTGAAGGTGGCATCATGGTGACATTCTCTGTCCTGTTCTGTGGCTTTCCTCTGCAGTGCTTGCTCCTGTAGGGAAGGCACTGAGAAAGAAGGTAACTGAGTTCATTTTGAGTTGGAGTGAAAAAACACCAAGGGCAAGAGAGTGTAGGGTATTGAAATGAATGCTTTTGAAATGATGGGTCCTGGAAATAAAAAGATAATGGATAAAAAGAGTGAGGAAGAAAAGTGAGGGCTGAGGAAAGGATTGGGATCTAGTAAACAGTGCATGGAGTGAAAGCACCGCTGAGACCAAGAGGGAGAGTCGGAGGCAGCCTTAGCCTCATGCATTCTCCTGTTCTGAGGGAACTGTCCTTTCAGAGGCCTTGTGATGGCCCAAACACTCCCCTGCTGCCAGTGTCAGAGGGAGGGGCTGCGGGCCAGGGCACAGGCTCTGGCGAGATTGAGACTGTGGCAAGATGAGGAGCCAGCAGTGGTGGCTGTGGGCTTCTGACACCCCATGTGGATTCCAGGACCCGAGCAATGTGACAATTCTTAATCCCCGTGTCACAGTGAGCTTATTAAGCTGTTAAGTAGATACAGACATCTGTTTTAAAGCACCCTCTCTACAATTTATGCAGCATCAAGGAAACCTGATCTTCAGTGGGTAATAGGAATACTTAAGTCCTTCTCATTCAGTTATTTTTTAAATTATCTGTGATGTATACTGATTGAAAGTTTAGGAATCTATGGATTTTTAAGCAAACAATGAAAAATCAATAAAATCAGACTTGAACAGTTGAGTCTGGTGTCAGACACGAGGGTCTGGAGTTGGAACCCTGGTATGGAGATACTCTAAGGAGGCGCCATCTTCTCACATGAGAACAAACCGTGCTTTCCTTCTTCTGCCCGGATTTTCCAACACTACTTTGTTCTCCACTAGCCAGAGTGCATCTCCAGTAATGAAGCCTTCATCATCTTATGGCCAGTTTATGGCAGCATCTTCCTAGCTGGTCTCTCTCCCCTTTTAGGCTTTTGTCACTTTTTTAATCATACACTCAACTGCCTTATTAACTTTAAATTCCTGTTTTCTTCTGTTACCTCATTTTTCAAGGAATAGAAGCAGCTCGTGCTTTTCTAACCACATCAAGGTAGGAATAAATTCATCTGCTGCTTAGGTGTGAGACATTGGGCATATCACTTAATTTTCTCGGGCCTTAGTTCCTTCACACATTTAAAAATAAAAGTGTGGCTATTGGACTAGATGGCCAAATTCTTTGTGGTTTGGAATAGTATGTGCTTGGGCTAGAGCTCCCTTCCAATCCTGAAATTCTGTTGCTGTACCCCATCCAAGGCCTGGTTCCTATCCTAGTAGTATACCCATTGAGCGTCAGGATTCCTGCCTGTTAAATTGGTGTAATCTGCACCTATCTTGAAGCCTGTTGGAAGATTTAATTCAGTCAGTGTTGCCTAGCACTACTTCCTTGCATACCATTTCTCTTCTTTCTTCCAGCCTGGTGCTGTAGGGTCCCTCTACTCCAGCATGTTGGGACCACCTCCCCACTGAGCACAGCCGTGCCTTTTTCTGCCCAACGGTGTGGCTCAATTGTCCTAGAAAGACAAGGCATTTGCAACCCTTCATAGGAACACTGTCCAGTTTCTAGTGTCTGTGGTCTTTGTTTCTATTTTTGTGTTGGTTTTTGTTCATTTTTAAAATGATTACTTACCCTTTCCTTTTTACCAATTCAAGTTGAACATCTGGCCTAAAACCCCTTCAAAAAAGGATCTGCAAAGATTTTTGACCTTTGAGCTTTAACTTTTTGGGATTCTAAGCTCAAAGATAGATCTCCCCACCTCCTACCCTGGGAACTCAATAAATACACACATGATGAGTAAATAGATGAATCCTGGGAAGCAGCCTCCTTTACCTTATGCAAGTACAAAACCCTTATTCTGGAGCAAACGCTGTATTGGCGCATATGACATTCATTTCCTATAGGCACTGCTGCCCTGACTTTGCCTCTCACTCTGTCAGCAGACAGTTTGTGTCTGGTCTGTTTACCCAATTAAAAGGAGCAGGATACGCTGTCTCAGTCGCTTGATGGGCTACAGTGTTTAAGCACAGCGCTTGGCGAGGAGTAGGCATTTAGGAATATGTGGATTGAATGAATGGTTGCTAGGGAGTATGGCGGCGTTTTGGCGTCTCAATTTTATGCTGGGCTCATCCCAACGCGCGCACGTGGGAACTTCACAAAAGTTATTTCACGAGCGCGGCGCTGCATCCCCTTATCGTACTGAGTTTACTGAAGTGGGGCCAGCTCCCCGCCTCTTCGAGCTTTACTGCCAAGGCTGGAGAGGGGTGGAGTGGCCTGGAAGACGGCTGCAAGCAGGGTGGGGGATTTGCTTTCTTACAAAGATGCTTTGGGAGAATGGCTCAAGGGCGCCAGGTTTCCAGGAAGAAATGAGACCGGGTCGCGATGGCAAAGAACTGCGACGGAGCGCTATGTTTACCTGCTGTTACAGAGAAAGCCCGAGAGCCTCCCGTGTAATGAGAGCCCGGCCCAAACCAGAGAAGGGGGCGCCCTAGCTTGCCCTCAGCAACCCATTAGTGCAGGAAGACTACCAGGGAAGTCAGTTTCACCGAACATATTTCTTGGGCTCCCTGGGCACAACTACGGCTCCTGGGTCACAGCCTCCCTAGTCAACTGTCGTGGGTCCTCATCGCTTGCGAGCTCAGCTCTCTTTTTCCTGACCCAGGTTGCAAAACAAATCAACTCCGTAGGAAAATCTCCAAGAGCCCCCAGGGGACAGGTCCCCACGGACAAACACTTATAAAGTTCGATTCTGTCCCATTATGTGGGCTCTCGAGTTTCTTAATCATTGCCCCTCCCTACACGCGCAAAACCGTCCCCAGCCCCTGGAGGGTCTTGCGTGGATCCCAGGGCAGTAACCGCAAGCGGAGAGCTCCGAGCTCCAGGGAAAGCGCGCAGGCAATGGCCCTTGGGACTCGTTCCTGGGAAAGCACCAGCGTCCGGGGAGAGCTTTTCCTTCTCTGAGGGCCGGCAGGGTGGCATTCCAACTGTGAGCAAGGTGGGCCGTGTGCGACTCTCCCTTTTAAAAAGAATAAATAAATAAAAGGCAGCGCGCAGCCCCGCTCGGGTTTCCCGAAGTGCGCACTGCGGTCGCTGCCCGGGCGGCTGGGTGTCTGCGCTCCCCGCCTTCGCTGGGCTGACACAGGAGGGGAGGAGCAGGAGCCGGAGGGGGTGCTTGGGGGGGGGGGGGCGAGCGCGAACCATCCCGAGCCAAGACAAGCAGCACATTCACAAATAACGCCCCCACCCCCAGCGCACGCGCTCCCATTCAAAGCAACCCCGCTCCGCGGCCGCGCTGCCGCTCCGAAGACGCGCCGCCGGCCCCAGTGCAGCCCTGCCTCGCGGGGCGCACCCTCGAGCCCGCCTGCCGGCCGCCGCGGACCCCCGCAGTCCGCGCAAGACCCGTCTACTTCCAGGGAGGGGGTCTACTCCCGAGACTCCCGTTGGTCCCCTCCGGGGACCATGGCAAGGCTAGAGGAGCCCCAGCACCCGGGATTCCTGGCCCGACTCCTCGGTGGCACCTGGTGCCTGCTGTATGTCGCCGGACAGGTAGGGCAGCCTGCGCATCTTGCGTCTCTCTCGGACTTTTCTTCTAGTTTAGGCTGCAACCTGGGGCGCGTTCTCTTTCGCGAAGGTCTCTCTCCTAGGGCTGCGCTGCCGCCCAAGTTGGGACAGGTGGTGCGGGGTTGGGGCTGCGGCGAGCTCCGGGCTGGCGGGGTCAGTCTCTTCGCTTAGCCTCGACCCAGCCTCCTGGGACGCTGTCCCGGCTGCTTGCCTGCGCCTGGGTCCTGTTTTCAGCCAGGCAGAGTCGGGGTTGAGAAGGCGGCGCCTGAGCGGGGGAGCGGCCACCACCTGGCAGCCCGCGACCCCCACCCTTTCCGGACGGTCCTCCGCGGAGCCCCCTCTCAAGCTGCTGGCGGAGGCTCGGGCGGCGCCGGGGAGGCTCGGGCTCTGGGACACTCCTCCTCACTTCTGCCCTTCCGGGGCCCCAGTGAACTTCTGATATCGTCACCCTAGGGCCACCCGCGTCCGAGTGTCGGGGGCGGAGCGTTGTAAGGTGTGTGGACGCCGGGCCAGGTGGGCTTCCTGGTGCCCCCCGCCGCGTTGGGGCGGTTCCGGGAGGGGGGTGTGGAGGAGCATTGGCCCTGACCACACCCCCTCCAAATCTTTCCTGGGTTTGCTGGAACCAGACCGGGTGTGGGGTGTAGGAATTGGGGAGTTCTCCTGAGTGATTGGTTCAGGCCCCGAGGCTGTGCGCGAGGGCCCTGGGAGAGAGCGTGTACTTTACAGTTTGCCTTGTCGTGGTTTATTATTGCAAGACCCTGGCGGGAGCTGCTTAGCGAATGGGGCGGGGGTCCAGGGTCAAGTCAAACCCGTGAAGCCTGTGGCGTCCTTGGCTTTCACGCTTTCCAGAGTCAGGTAACTTCTTATTAAAACCCACGATTTAGGCAGTTTGCACGTAATTTAGCCTACATCGATTGCTTTTCACAGGATTACTTGGGTAATTCTGGGAAAATGCCCAAATACTCTTGGCCGGAATTATCGCCAGATAGCCTCCCTTTCCCCTGTTTTGCTTATGGAGAAGTGTCCAAATCGGGGGATTTCCTTCCCTCGCTTTTACTTAACGTTTTTAAACTTGTTTTCAGATTTCTATTTTAATGGTCATTTTGATTGTGGTGCTGCACGTCCAGAGGCTGAGAGGGGACCAAGAATGTAGGTTCAGAAGGGCCAAAGGAGCAGGGATTACACTAATTAGTAATAGAAAATTTTAGCAGGTAACACCTGCTTAGATTGGACTCTGACAAACAATTGGAAAAGCTTGTCTTAATTATCAGCACGTTTATTCCCATCATGCCCCGCGCCATGGCAGGGCTTCCCCGCAATGGCTGCACGGTAGGATTACCTAGGGGAGTTCTTAAAATTTCCTCTGCCAGGGCCACACCCCAGCTGGATTACATCATAATCCTGGGGGACAGGGGAGGCTGGGGCATCAGAATTTCTAAAGCTCCCAGGTGATTCTATCGTGCAGCTGGGTTGAAAACTATTGTGCAAAACTGGCCTGCCTTAATGTGACTTATTTTTATAGGATCATGGCCCCAAAAGTAAACTCAAAGGAAAACAGTAAAAATAGGCCTAAGAGGCTCAGGAGTCTTGACATGTAGCTTCCAGTCCTGGCGCTGTCCCTAACTAGCTGTGTCATTTCAGTCACGGCCCTTACCTTCCATTTCCTCATCTGCTAAATGAGGGTGTTGGCCTATGTTCTCCAAGGCACTGCCAGCTCCAGCATCATCGGGCATGCCGACTTCTAATTAAGACAACAACTTGTCTTATTTATATATACCCACAGGGCCAGAAATTCTGCCTTATCCTGGAGATTTAGCTAAAATATCTGCTGATATTCGGATCCAGCAAAGAAGCTAAAGAGAGAGGGGCTTAGTGTCGTTTCTTAAACTTGCATGCAGTATTTTTAAGAAATGCCTTCTCACTGCCTGTTCAGACCCACTTCAAGTCAGCATCAGGTGCCTTCTCGGCATTCAGGACACACTGATTTTCCTGACATTACACACCTGTTCTTCCTTGTGGCCCTTCTCAACCATTTCTTCTGGATGAGGATGATGAAAGCAGATTTGGTTCTTGTGTGGGTGTGTGTTGGAAGTGGTTCATCATTTCCTTCTAAATGGATCTTGTTCCACTCTTCAGGGCTGTTCTCCACATGTGAGGAACCTGACTAAACTTGTCAGGGAAAGGACAGAAGAGTTTAAAGAGGTAGATTGGTTCCGTATACTGGTAAAATGCAAAATGCCTTTGAAAGTTGGTCAGGAGTTTGTCAAGCAGCTGATCTTGCAGCACTGTTTCAATGTCTTTGCTTTTTAAAAATCACGTGGGCATTGTAGTTAATTGTCAAATTAAATGGATTGGAAATTTGAGGATACTTAAGAAGAAATCATTTTATGACTGATAGCCAGTGTTAGATGATTTAAACATTATTTGGAATTTATATATTCTTTTTTTTTTAAAGCAAAGCACTCAATACATAAAGTCATGACTATCAGAGTTATCAGACCTTTCTTGTGTACATAATAGTAAAAAGAGGCTCTGCACTCAGAAGCTTCTGTTGCTTAAACTGAAGTATACCTGATGTGTACCCTCCAGATAGTCCAAAGAACAATTCTGATGCAAATGAAAATTATTTGGAAAACTCCAGAATGTCTTTCTTCTCACTGAATTTCTGCTTTTAAGGCTTATTTCCCTCTCTTCCTCTGACTAAATTACCCTCCTAACTTGCAACATTCTTTTCTTTCCCTGTAACTTGAAGACAGATCACTCCTTAGGTTCTTGTAAAACTGAACCCAAATTCATCCTATTACTCTAATACACTTCCAGGTAAGGAAGTGCATAACCAACTAATGGTTTTAATCAGTAGGTATTAGCAACTAAATGATTTCAATAACCTGACTATAGCAATCCATGATAAAATCAACAAGATTGGTCAAGAGGGTATGTTGCCAGATCAAAAATTCATTACTAGTGCTTAAAAATAGCATTTAGTGGCAATTCATGTTCTTTTGGTGGTATATGAGTGATAGCTCATTCAAACAGCAGCTGTTTAGTTCATGTACAGTGGCATTCTAAATGCTATCCTTGTTAGGAATTTAGTAATGAAGTGAATGGTTCCAGGGCAGCCAAAAGAATTTGTGCCTTTAAGGGCACCTGCTTTGTAACTAAGGATCTTGAAAACTCGCTTGTTTCTTTGGTTGTCCTCCTGTATGTTCTTGCTGTTGCTGTCCTGTATGTTCTTGCTGTTGTTTTATTTTCATTTTTACCATGATAATACCTCTGCATGGTTAAAAAAGACTACTGAGGATTTTTACTTGCTTTGTGTTATTTTGAGGTGTAATTGGCACACAGTAAACTGCATATATTTAAGGTGTACAGTTTAAGTTTTGACATACGAGGTCTGTCCAGAAAGTATCCGGCCATTGTTAATATAACGAGAATGGTTTGGTTTGTGCGACATTGATGTAACTTCATAGCTGAGGAGGGTGGACTGTAATGTACTTGTATGAACAATGATGGCTTCACTGTACTAGTTGGTGGGCTGCGAGATGCCATTGAGTGAGCGTGTGTACTGTGTGGTCATCACTTTCAAAATTACTGAGCAAGTAGGGCAACGAATCTGCATGAAATTTTGCATTAAGCTTGAACATTCCTCTGCAGAAACTGTTCAGATGATTCAGGAGGCTTTTGGGGATAATGCAGTAAGTGCAGTGCAAATGAAAGTGTGGCACAAAGGCTTCAAATATGGTCAAGAATCTGTTGAAAGTGATCCATGTTCTGGAGGGCCTGCAACAAGCAGAACACCTGAGAATGCTGAACACGTATGGGTTAGGTTAAGAGACTCTGGGAGAACTGTGTGAGGTCCCCAGGTGCCTATTTTGAAGGAGACTGAGGCATCAGTGTCCTATGTACAATGTTTCTTGTATCTTGTATCTTTTCTTCAATAAATGTCTCCATTTTTCTTATTACATGGCTGGGTACTTTCCAGTATGTATATACTCATGACATCATCACCTCAAAGTTTCCTCATGTCCCCTTTGTAATGTCTTCCTCCCACCTTTTCCTAAATCCAACATCAACAGGCAAATAATGATCTACTTTCTGTTACTATATATTAGTTTATATATTCTAGAATTTTATGTAAATGGAACCACCACCCCCTTCCTTTTTTTTTTTCACCTAGCACAATTATTTTGAGCTTATCCGTATTGTAGCATGTATCAGTAATTCTTTGCTTTTTATTCCCAAGAATCGTATAGATATACTACAGTTTGTTTTCCATCAACAGTCACCTATTGATGGACAGTGTGTTTGTTTACAATTTTTGGCTATTGCAAATAAAGTTGCTATAAACATTTGTGTATAAGTTTTTGTGTAGATAGGTGGTTTTATTTGTGTTAGGTAAATACCCAGGAGTGGAATGGCTGAATTATATGGTAGGGGTTAAGCTTAACATTTTAAGAAACTCAGTTTTTCAAAAGGTTGTGCCCTTTTCTTACTAGCAGCCTACAAGTGTTCCAGTTCCTCTGTAGCCTTGCCAACACCTGGTGTGGTCTTTTATTTTAGCCATGGATATAGGTATAGTGGTAGTTTGTTCTGGGTTTTAATTTGCAATTCCTTGATGATTAATGATGTTGAGCACATTTTCATAGGTTTATTTAGAATCCAGATATCTTCTTTAGTAAAATTCCTATTCAAATATTTTGCCCATAATTGGATTGCTAGTTTTCTTATCATTGAGTTGGGAGAATTTGTTATATATTCTGGATAAGAATCTTACATCAGGTATAGGATTTGCAATATTTTCTCTTTTCTGTCTTTTCATTTTCTTAACAGTGTCTTTCGATGGGCAGAAGTTTTTAATTTTGATAAAACTGAACTCATCAAATTGTTTTCTGGTGGATTGTGATTTTGCTTCTGTTTCTAAGAAATATTAGCTATTAAGTATGAAATGGCTGATTTCCTTAAGTACTAAGTTTGACAGTTGATATCTCTGACATTTATATTACTTCAACATTTCTTGCTTTATTTTTATTGTGAAGGTACATCCTCTTTCTTTCTCTTTGCTTTTCCTTTCTTTTCTCCCTCCCCCCCCATAGGGTCTTCCTCTGTTGTTCAGGCTAGAGTGCAGTGGCCTCATCATATCTCACTGGAGACTCAAACTCCTGGGCTCAAGTGATCCTCCTGCCTCAGCCTCCTGAGCAGCTGAGACTGCAGATGTGTGCCACCACGCCTGGCTAATTTTTCTATTTTTTGTGGAGACAGGGTCTTGCTCGTGCCCAGGCTGGTCTCTTGACCTGACGCGATCCTCCCACCTCAGCCTCCCAGAGTGCTAGGATTATGGGCATGAGCCACCAGGCCTGACCCATCCACATTTTTTCAAACACATGGTTTGCCTTGTGATTATCTTTCAAAAAAATTTTTACGGCAATTTTTGTGAAATCATGGATAAGTTAAAAATTCTTATTATTTTCAAATGTGAGTTCCATCGTGGAACCAATGCAGTGCAGACAGTTCGAAATAACAGTGAATTGTTTGGGAAGGATGTGGCTAATGAATGCATGGTATGTCGTTCTGGTGATTTTAATCTTGAAAATGAGCCACGTGGGTGATCTGAGACCAACGTGGATAATGATGAGCTGAAAGCTGTAGTGGAAGAGAATCTGTCTCAACCTACGCATGAAATTAGCAGCAAGGTTTGACGTCCCTATTCCAACAATATTGGACTATTTGAAACAAATGGACAACGTAAAGAAGCTGGATACATGGGTACTACATGAATTAAATGAGCATCAGAAGAGAAATCTTCTCAAAGCTTACCTTTCTTTGCTGTCACAACATAAAGGCAGACCATTTCTACACCGTATTGTTATGTGTGATGAAAATGGATTCTTTTTGACAATTGAAAGTGTTAGGCACTTGATTGGATAAAGACAAAATGCCAAAACAAAGTCCCAAACCGAATATTCATCAGCAAAAGCTAATGGTGTCTGGTGGTCCAGTGCTGGTATTATCCACTACAGCTTCATGAAAACGGGTCAGTTGATTACAGCAGATATATACTGCAACTAGATGGACAAAGTGATGGGGACACTTGCGATTAAGCAGCCCAGATTATTCAATAGAGACAGGCCAATCCTCTTGCAAGACAATGCCACTTATTGCTAGATTTGGACCACTTCAAAGAAGGAAAAATATTCAATTCTCAACAAGTTGTGGAAAACACCTTTTGCAATTTTATTGCCACTGGCTCTCTAGGCTTTTTCACTACTGGCATAAACCAGCTACTGTTAAGATGGCAAAAATGGTGTTGTTGGTATGGGTGCATATTTTGATTAATTGTACTGCTTAAGATATAATAAACTAATCTTTTGATTAGAAATCGGACATTTCATATTTAATGACTAATATTTGCCTAACTCAAAATCACAGAACTTTTCTTCTAGAAGTTTTATAGTTTAAGGTTTTACATTTAGTTTCTGTTCCATTCTGAGTTAATTTTTGTGTATGGTGTAGGGTATAGGCCTTTTTTTAAGTTTTCTTTTGGCCTATGGCTTTTCAATTGTTCTAGCATGATATTTTCAAAAGTCTGTCCTTTCTCCACTGAATTGCCTTTGCATCCTTATTGAAAATCAGTTGCTCATACATGTGTATGGATTCTCTATTCCAGTGAAGTATATGTCTATTGCTATGTCAGTAGCACGGTATCTTGAGTACTGTACCTTTATAGAAAGTCTTGAATTCATGAAATGCGGTTCTTCCAACTTTGTCCTTCATTTTCAGGATGTTGATTTGGCTATCCCATATGAATTTTAGAATCAGTTTGCCAATTAAAAAAATGCATGTGGGGATTTGATTGGGTGTGTTTTAATCTATGGATTTACTTTGAGAGAATTGGCCTCTTAACAATATTGAGTTTCATGACCAATGGCCATGATATACTTCTCTATTTAGGTTGTCTTCTAAGCAATATTTGGTATAATAGTTTTCAGTGTACAAGTCTTACACATTTTTGTCAGGCTTAGTAATAAAGATTTCATATTTTTGATGCTATTTTAAATGGCACTATTTTTAACCTTACTAAACTCATTTATTTGTAGTAGCTTTTTGGTAAATTCTGTAAGATTTTCCACACAAATGTCATATCATACACAAATAAAGACAGTTTTTCTTTTTTACCAGCCTTGGTATCTTTTATTTATTTGTTTATTTCTTATATAAAAACACTGTCTAGAATCTCCAGTACAAGATTGAACAGTGGTGTCAACACATATTCTTACCTTGTTACTGATCTTAGGAAAAAATGATTTGGTATTTTACCATTAAGCTTGATGTGAGATGTAGGTTTTTTTTATAGATACACTTTATCAGGTTGAGGAAATTCCTTTTATTTTTCATTTGCTGAGAATTTTTATCAGAAATGGATGTTGGATTTTGTCAAATGCTTTTTCTGTATCCAATTATCATGATTTTTCCTTTTTAGTTAATATAGTGAATTATTTTCATAGATTTTTTTAAAAATTAATTTTTGAATATTAAACCCACCCTGTATTCCTGGGATAAGTCCAGATTGATCATATTATCTTTTTATAGATTGTTG